>NC_060142.1:524483492-524796394 GCF_021461385.2 Schistocerca piceifrons
GCTCTCGTCCTATTATAAAAAGTATTCGGCCTCTGACGTCATCGCAGCGCGACGTAGACTCATAATTGCAGATTGAAAATTAAGACATTAATAAGGAAATCACAATTTTCTGAGGACGAGTTCCTGCATTACCGACGGTGCCCGAACCGTGGCCGCGGGCTCGTTATTCTTTCACGGAGATTTCCATCGGGAAGCAGGGAACCGGCCTGGCAGAAGCCGTCCCACGGCGCCGCGCTGTCACGGAGGGGAACAATGCGGAGAGGCGGCCGGCGCGGGGCGGCTATCTGGCCGCCAGATCGCAGCAGCGGCGTCCCACGCGCCGCCCTTTCGTCACGGGGTGGGAGCGACGCCCAAATAGCCGCCCACCGGATCCACAGGTGTTCGCCGCGACGTGACGTCAGTCGGCCGTCCCAAATAGCTAATCAGTCCGGACCGAGGCGAGGCGACGCGACCGCTCCGGGCGCTCCTCAAAACTGGGCCCTGCTGCGCTCTGTCCTACACAACCCGGCCACCATCGGTGTTAGCTGTCGCTCGCTGCTCTTGCAACGGACTCTGGCCGGCGTGTCGGATCTCCGCTGCTAAAGCAGAGGATTCTGGCTGATACAAATGGGCAGTATCGGCTTACAGACCAAAATATTAGTTCCACCCCGCTTGAAAACGCGTACTGTCCGCTTTGGTGCACTGTAGAACGGGTACCACGCCGTCATGCAATCCTTCACATCCAGAGGTGCTCTCACACCCAAGTCTACCTAGTTAGTAGGAGGCCCAGGTTCGAATTCCGGACTTTGTACAAATTTCCATTCGTCCCTTCAGTCTGTATACACAAACATTAGCGAATGATTCCTGACCGTAGATTGAGGAAAAAGTCCTATGAAAATGAGTCTGGAAAAAGGATTGTGTGCGTGAAACGACAACAAATCAACTTTGATTCCATCAGGAATCCCGGAAAACAGTACAGAGCAGCATCAAATCCACGTCACAACAGATGTAGGTGGCCTCCATGGGAGGCAATACACGCGTTCACATATAAATGTCATGCAACATGCTCATAATCGTACTTTGTCTTACATCATGCTGGCCGACCACTTGCCTCGAACTTGTACTAGGGTTCGTCTCAAAATCTGTAGAACCCGGTCCTCCAGATCTGGTGTACGCGCAGTCCGCCGCTTCCCTGCACGTTCGACTACCTGAAAGGACCCACGGCCACACAAATGCACAAAATGTGCTAGATGTGTTGTGTGATCTAGTTGGTGTCTATGAGGATACTTCTTTTGGTATAGCCGTGATGCCTCCGACCGTTTTCATATGCTTGGCCGTACACGAAGACCATCTCGGTTTCGTCCTGACGTGACTAACGGAACAGCCTGTTGCTTACAGTACGCTGCGTCAGTCATACAGCCCGCAACACACGAGGATAATGTTCACCCTATATATCACAGATGTTTGAAAGTGGAAAATGTCTCTGGAACTTTATGTTTCAAGAAGGACACCCCTTTTCGTTCGATGGAGAGGTGTTATTCCGGTGCAGCTGCAGAGCCTATGTAATGCTGTTCGAGTGTAGGAGGAATACCAAATGGTTCAAATGGCTCTGAGCACTATGGGACTTAACATCTGAGGTCATCAGTCATCTAGAACTTAGAACTACTTAAACGTAACTAACCTAAGGACATCAAACACATCCATGCCCGAGGCAGGATTCGAACCTGCGACCGTAGCAGTCACGCGGTTCCGGACTGAAGCGCCTAGAACCGCTCGGCCACCCCGGCCGTCAGTACCAAGTGGGCTGAGGCTTGAGTGGGAGTCTGGACTGAGGAGGGAGACATGTTAGGGTAGTTCGTGGACTTGTGCAAAGCCATTGTACCAAGTTGGCGTTGCCTAAGTTCGAATCATGACCTTGGTAAAATTTTCATTCGTCGCATCAGTCTGCATATATACGTCTTTCAGGTTTCCCAGAGTCCAACTTTGACTTCCATATAGGGGTGTATCCGATACAGTTGATTTTGAAAAATATTTTCTGGCTTCGATATAGGTTTACTGGTTTACTGAGTCATAAACACCTGTTTTACCAATGAGATCCTCCACTTCCATTAAGCTTCTATTGTCCTCTGTGACTGTACTACCGAGATAAATGAACTGTTTCAGCTGATCAGTTTTCACGTCATCAATTTTTATATTGTTTTTAACCTTTCCCATAGTTCTTCGTACTACCCCTACTCTTGTTTTCTGTTTATTCACTTTTAATTTCCATAGCGTAACCTATGGAGTGAAACTATCAATAGCGAAACCGAAGTTATGTTGAACGCATCATTCTATTAAAGACTGAGGAGAACCTACACTTT
This sequence comes from Schistocerca piceifrons, assembly GCF_021461385.2. Taxonomy (NCBI): domain Eukaryota; kingdom Metazoa; phylum Arthropoda; class Insecta; order Orthoptera; family Acrididae; genus Schistocerca; species Schistocerca piceifrons. The sequence continues at coordinate 524,485,832 of NC_060142.1, forward strand.
GGAAGTTAGGTGGGACGTTGAGAGTCAGAAGGAAGGGAGGAGTTTAACGTCGTATCGACGAACAGGTCATTAGAGGCGAAGCACAAGCTCAGCATTTACATTAAGCAAATTCGGGTACGGAAAAGCTAAATTATAATGCGTAACTGGCTGACAATTCATACAATACAACAGGTGCTTGTTTTGTAAGTAAAACTGTCTTTTTCTGCTGCTACTTGATTTATTTACCCCATATGTTTTTCGCCTTATCTGGTTCTAAGGCATCATCAGTGGGATCTATAACGATACAGTTCAGTTAGTTTTAGATTACTAAAATGTTCACGTCGCGATTTAAGTAGCAGCAGGAAAAGGCAGTTTTATTTTAGAAAACAAGTATATATATGTGAGTGTATGCTTTCCCGGCGTATACAGCTGGCGAAGAGTTCTCGGGCTTCCAGCCGGGTGGCGGTGTCTTCAAACAGCGACGTTTCGACGAGTGACATACTCATCATCTTCTGGCGAAGTGCCGAGACTTTGCGGATGCCGGTCCCTTTATACCTGCGGTGTGCCCCCCACCAACTGGCCGCGGGAGGCTGGGTCCAGAGGAGCCGGCGGGCGAGGTGGAGGGGGAAGCGGGTGCGCCGTTCGTGTCTCCGTCAGAGCATTCTGATTGCGTCTCGTGAGCTGGACGGTTCTTGTTGCGTTCCTGGCGTATTGCGGCTAATGCTGGATTCCAGGCCGCGCTCAGTTGATAGCCTTCGTCCCTGTTCACAAGGTTCTCGTGGACCCGTATTTCTATTGATTCTTTAATGACGCTATCCCAATAGCTCCCGGCTCGGCATAGCACCCTGGTGTTTTCGAAGTCAAAGGTGTGGTTTTCTTTGATGCTATGTTCAGCTATAGCAGATTTCTCTATCTGTCCAAGTCGAACATGCCTGATGTGTTCCTCGCACCTTTTTGAGATGCAGCGCTGCGTTTGACCAATGTACTGCACACCACATTCGCAGGCAATGTTATATACAACATTGCCTGCGAATGTGGTGTGCAGTACATTGGTCAAACGCAGCGCTGCATCTCAAAAAGGTGCGAGGAACACATCAGGCATGTTCGACTTGGACAGATAGAGAAATCTGCTATAGCTGAACATAGCATCAAAGAAAACCACACCTTTGACTTCGAAAACACCAGGGTGCTATGCCGAGCCGGGAGCTATTGGGATAGCGTCATTAAAGAATCAATAGAAATACGGGTCCACGAGAACCTTGTGAACAGGGACGAAGGCTATCAACTGAGCGCGGCCTGGAATCCAGCATTAGCCGCAATACGCCAGGAACGCAACAAGAACCGTCCAGCTCACGAGACGCAATCAGAATGCTCTGACGGAGACACGAACGGCGCACCCGCTTCCCCCTCCACCTCGCCCGCCGGCTCCTCTGGACCCAGCCTCCCGCGGCCAGGTGGTGGGGGGCACACCGCAGGTATAAAGGGACCGGCATCCGCAAAGTCTCGGCACTTCGCCAGAAGATGATGAGTATGTCACTCGTCGAAACGTCGCTGTTTGAAGACACCGCCACCCGGCTGGAAGCCCGAGAACTCTTCGCCAGAAGTATATATATGCTTGCTGCGAAGGATGGCCACACGAACAAACTTGTAAATACAATAGGTGTATAAATACAAGTGCTAAAACTATTAAAATATATGACTGAATGAAAAGTTCAATAGTCCGCTGTAGCTATATTTATTACGTCGATTAGAGACCTATACAACCTGTCTTTTCAGCTGCTACGATTATTATGCCGGCCGGTAAGGGCCAGCGGTTCTAGGCGCTTCAGTCTGGAACCGCGTGACCGCTACGGTCGAAGGTTCGAATCCTGCCTCGGGCATGGATGTGTGTGATGTCCTTAGGTTAGTTAGGTTTAAGTAGTTCTAAGTTCTAGGGGACTGATGACCACCATAGTGCTCAGAGCCATTTGAACCATTTCAACGATTATTATCATGATGGTGACAATCACACATAAGTGTGACGGCTTTACGACCCGGTACTTTCCTGGATAACTATTACAAGGAGCATTGTACGTTACTTGACATAGGCCGAACGGAGCATATTTTCATCATTTTGTTTTGCAGCTCCTTGTGTTGGCCGTGTTCGTAGTGAAAACTGTGGGATGTGAGGTCCGCCAGTTATGCAAAACACCGTTTTTTCTCAGTACCCAAACATGTTTCGGCACCACTGTGCCATCATCAGTGGGTTTTCGTTTTTATTTATTCTGTAATGTGAACATTTTAATTGGGAAAGTGATGACAGTTCACGATTGTAACACGTCATGATTGATGACGGTTTTCATCAGTGGAGGACGGGTGAGAACTTTGCTAGCCACGCCAACTGTTACTTTGCGGCGCTCTGTAACAACTCCCTACACAATCTGACATAGCATTTATATACACCGTAAGACGGCACTTAAGACCTGTGAAACTTGTGTGTGTATGAATTGCCCTCAGTTATGTATGACTATTTCAGCTATGGCAATAAATTACAATGGCCGGACGGGAATTCGAAGCGCTGTCTTCCCAAATACAAGTCCAGCGCGTTACCACTGCACCACGCCGATTGGTCTGAAGAGTCACACCGTCGCCCACGAAAGAAAACGCGTCACGCACCTGTTCCCGCGCGTCTATCGGCCGTGCTGGCGGAGCTCCCTATCAATGACACTGGGCAGATGACGGCGACGTCATCAGGCAGATTGTATCGCGGTGCCTGACGAGGAGAGCACAGCGCGTCAGCATCTGGTAGCGCTTATCGCATTAGGCCGTCGGCGTCTTCTTGTGCTCGCCGCGCACATTAGGGTGGATGGGGGCGGACACGTGTACCGCGGGTAACAGGGCTGTGGCGGGGAGGGGTGGGGGGTGGGAGGGGGGAGCTGAGGAAGCAGCGCAGCAGAATAGCGACCCCGGGCCCCGCACCCCGTCGCCTCGTGACGTGTCATTAGGCGCCAAATCGAGGCGACATTACACATTGAGGCGCAGCCGAGCAGTCTCGTTTGCACCGGCGAAGGACGGTCCCCCAGCTTATGTCATCAGATCTCTCGAAATAAGGTTATTACCAGCGGCGGCCGAGGGCGCTTTGGCGGGGTGACAAAGATTGCTTTGCGGGGACGCTAGCGTACAATGGGTGTCCTAGCTGGATGGGTGGAGGACAGGGTGGCGCGGAGGCAAAAAGGTGCGTCTCACAGCGGTGCCAGACTGGCGTTCCCTGTGTCAACACGGGTCGCGCAGCTGCCGCTACACCGGGGGCTTACGGCGCGAGCTGCGGAGCGGAAGAAACGGGCTGTCTGGTCCCAAGGGAGCGCCTTTGACATGCGTAGCTCATATACCCAGCCTCTGCGTGACCTGTGGCGCCGGTTCTACCCAAACATCTGTAATTGTACTCATTACTTTTCATCATCTGTGGGGATTCGTCTCGTGGACAGTGTAGTACAATGGTGATACAGTGCTGCCAACTTCATAGCACAAAACCGACCTAAACAGGATGACCACATTACCGGAAAAATTTTTTACACCTGGAAATACGACGTCGACTTCGGTCCGATGACGGCATATGCCAACTGGGGGAAAATAAACCGATCACGATAAAAATTAAAGCAATTACAGCCCTCGGTCGCAAAAATTAAGTCTTTTGACCTGGTTTGGACACTTCTATGAGTGCCTTCATCAGAAATTAGATATTCAAATTGGCGTGTCACTTGTAAGATAAATATCGAGTGCAGCCATGTTTAAAACTAAAAGCGATCATGGTTTCAACGAGCTCGGCAACAGATGGCGTAGTGGCATGGCTACTGCAAGCAGGCTGTTTAGGTTTTTATGTCGGTAACGCCACGTAGCGCTCTGTATGAAAATCACTGATTGTGCTGTGTGCGGTCTGTGCCTGGTTTGCATTGTTGGAATATTTGCCATTGTAGTGTTGGGCAGTTGGATGTGAACAGCGCATAGCGTTGCGCAGTTGGAGGTGAGCCGCTAGCAGTGGTGGATGTGAGGAGAGAGATGGCAGAATTTTGAGAGCAGACGATCTGGACGTGTGTCCATCAGAAACAGTAAATTTAATTTGTAATATTAGATATCATGAACTAATATATATATATATATATATATATATATATATATATATATATATATATAAAATGACTTTTGAACATCATAAAGTAAATACATTGTTTGTTGTGTACTAAAATCTTTCATTTGCTAACTATGCCTACCAGTAGTTAGTGCCTTCAGTAGTTAGAATCTTTTATTTAGCTGGCAGTATTGGCACTCGCTGTATTGCAATAGTTCGAGTGACGAAGAGTTTTGAGAGGTGTGTTTGTTAGTCAGGGCCATTCTTTTATAGGGATTAATGAAAGTCAGATTGCGTTGAGCTGAAAATACTGTGTGTCAGTTTAGTGTTGGTCAGAATAAGTAAACAGAGAAATGTCTGAGTACGTTCAGTTCTGCTCAGCTGTTTGAAAATGAAATAACGTAGAGGTTTACCAGCACTGTCATTCTCAATTTTTCTAAGGGGATGTTTCATATGGGAAAGATTTTGATAGAGAACAAACAATCTCAAACAATGTATTTACCTTAATAACGTTCAAAAGTCATCATATATATTCATGATATCAAGTATTACAAATTTACTCTTTCTGATCGACACACGTCCAGATCGTCCGCTCTCAAAATTCTGCCATCTCTCTCCCCACAGCCACCACTGCTGACGGCTCACCTCCAACTGCGCAACGCTATGCACTGTTCACATCCAGCTGCCCAACACTACAATAGCAAATATTCCAACAATGCAAACCAGCCACAGACTGCACACCGCACAGTCAGTGATTTTCATATAGAGCGCTATAAACCTAAACAGCCTACTTACACTACCACAGCGCCATTTTGTCTATCCTTTAACGGGGAGTGCTCAGGGCCAGATGGCTCTGTGTGGTGCAAACATGTGAAGCAAGCAGGCAACCATGACGCGGTGACGCACTCTTGATTCCTACAGCCGATTGAGCGACTTTAAATGGGATCAAAATGCACCCTTCCGAGTGGAGGGATAGTCCTTTCAGGGAATTTGCCACTTTGGATGTGATGAGTCAGCTGTGAACGATCCTGGTAACAGTGGTCATTTGGACATTTGTCACAATCGTAGGCGAGGTTCTGGATCCCACGCAGCACAGACACCAACCAGTATTGTCGTATTGTAAGGGCAGCAGTGGCTGGTCGTACAGCTGGAACAGCACAGATAAGAGCGCTTGGGAGCCCAGAGTTGTTAACAAGAACTGATGCGCAGTGGTTAGCACATTGCACTCACATTCGGGAGAACGACAGTTCATACCCGCTGCGAACCGTCCGGATTTAGGTTTTCTGTGATTTCCCTAAATCTCTTATGGCAAATGCCGGGGTGGTGTCTTTGGAAGGATATGGCTGCTTTCCTTCCCCATTCTTGCCTAATCCCAGCTGTTATTCCGTCTGTAATGACCTCGTTGTCGACTAGACGTTAAACACTGATCTCCTCCTTCTCCTCCAATAACTATTGCAAGTCGGTTATTAGCAGTGGGACCACGGGTATGCACAGCTCTGACCCCTCTTCCACTCACGCCACAGCATCGACGTACGCCGCTCGACTGTTGCCGTCAGAGGATCACTTGGAGGATAGAACGGCGCGCCATGGTCTTCAGCGATGGCTGCAGATTCTGCCTGCGTGCAACAGATGGTCGTCTGCGTGTACGACATTGGCCTGGTGGGCTCTGTCTTGTAGAGTGAATTTGTCCAAGACACACCGGTCCCACACCAGAGTAGAAGGTTGGTAGACCCGTAGTTTTGCCGTTTTTGGAACAGGAAGTTGACATTTTGTTCCAATTGAATAATGCGCTCCCATACACTGCCTGTGAAACTCAACGTCCTCTGTAAGGTATGCAGCAATTTCCCAGGCCAGCACGATCTCTGGACTTTTCTCCAATCGAGTATGTGTGGGATATGATGGAACGAGAAGTCACTTGTGTGACTCTTCAACCAACAACTCTCACAGAGCTACGCGAACAGGTCGAGTAGACGTCGGATAGCGAAGCGCACGACAGTATTCGCCGTCTGCACGGTCGACTGGATGCCAGAGTTAACGCCTGCACTGCCACCCATGAAAGTTACACCACGTATTAATATGGATGTTTCAGCATGGTTCGATATGTGGTACTCGAGGACCACTTGTCCTACTGATCTGTGAATGTAATCATTCCATGTACTCGATATGCACTCTTGCAACAATAAAACTTGAGTGAATTAGAGGATGTGCTAATGTTTCCCCGGCATTGTATATGGGTGCCACGCATATCAGTCTGGCGTTTGCTTACCCTACAACTAGTTTTATTCAGTGGGGTGGCACTCTCTACAGTAGGAACCCACTTATCTGCACGACGTGGTACCCCGTCTGGCTTGCATGCACGCACTGATTTGGTTGGGAAGGGTGCCGTAGGTATTGTATACTGTCCCTGACGCCAGCTGGACCACAAATGTCGTGAGGCTTGATTTCGTCGAAACTGGCTGTGGGACATGTCCTATCGGGGACATGTCCTATCGGGGACATATCTGAGGATGTCGTGAGCCATGGGAATATCTAAACGTCATACAGACTGTTCATAGAGACACGTGTCATTTGCGGAAGACCATTTTCCTACGGAAAAATGAGACCACAACCCTGTCGCAACCGTGGTTACACCTGAGGACGTAGGACGACCGTGACGTACCAGTGTCTCGTTGTCCCATCAGAGTTCCCTCAGTGACTGCCATCCATGACCAGAAGACTGCACATCACGATCTGACGAGTAACACTGCTGTATCTCTCCAAAACATTGTAAAAATGGGACCTCTCGCCATTTCGTCGACATATTCGCCGTCAATGGCCATACAGAGTGGTGAAGAACGGCGATTCATCGCTGAACGCAATGTGACACCATTCATCAGCAGTCTATGTTTCCCGGTCACTGCTCCACTCCAAAAACAGCCGTTTATGTTGTCGTAGCCGTCGCATGGAACGGTGACTCCTTAGTCCGCTGGTGCTGGTCTCAAACCAATGGAGCACTATGGTGAGTCCAGTTCTTGTTCTCGGATGGTAGGCACAGATGTGAAAGGGTTACCATGCGCCTGGTGCACAATACGGCGATCTTCCCTTGTCACATGTGATCGACTGGAACCTCGACAGAGAGTGTGCAGACCAGTGTCAGGCCACTGTCACATCCAACTGCCACACAAATTTGGGGAGACAAGGCTCTTAAATTTCCATTTTTAATATAATTGAATTGGTCAGTTCCTAGACGCGCCAATCCACAATAACTAAATTTTGTAGGTGACAAAAGAAACTTACTGCGTACTAGAGAATTGATGGTTATCCACTGAATGTTTGTTATAGATAGATTACTTTGTTACCAGTTCCAGATTCCAGCGGAGGAGTGTAAGTACCACCTCTTGCTCCCTCTCCCTTGTTAGGGACAGTTTGGCAGCAAACATAATGCACGTTACCGGCGCAGATAACATGAACCATTCGTCTCTAAGAACAAAGGCGTAGAGTATCGATGGATAAAAATTCCTTCAGCGATCTGCTATTGACGTTCGTGATATACAGGCTAGCCGTAGCCCCCTCAGATTTCCCGAGCCCATTTCTTTCTCTGACGATTTAATCTTCGGAGGTAATACACAGATGCTATTCTTTCCACCGTTTCTCCAGCAGCCAAAGTCCCCTCTTTAACAAACTGGCATTGAGAAGCGTGTTCCCCCAAAATGGAGAGGGGTCTTATACACACAGCGATCGACGTCGCTTAGCCCTTGTAGCGAGCTAAGCCCTAGCCGTGGTCGCTGCTCCCCAGGTGCTCCCCGATTTCCCCCCCCCCCCCCTCCCCCCAGCCCCTCGAGCGGGAAACGATAATGGTAAGCCGTCGGCGCAGGCGCTGGGAGCAGATGCAGCCTACCTGGCCAGCCAATCGAGAGGGGGCCAACAGGCGATGCTGACACAATGTGTCTCGATGCTCACTTATTCATGAGAGGGGCAGCGCGGCCGCTGTGTGTGGAAACCGGTCCGTCTTCGCGTTCGGCTCACGTGTCACGGCTAATGGAGACCGCACGCTCCGTTTGCTCAGCAGACGGCTGAAGCAGTGATGTCCACCACAACAGTGCCTCTGTATCTAAATGCATGCTATTCACTTCTCGTACTATCTCGTACGACTGTTTCCATGGTGCCAACGCAGAATGTTCGGAAATACTAGGTGCGACAATAAAGTAATGAGACTGATGTGAAAAAAAATGTTGCTTACCATTTCAGTCAAGTTTAGTGTTGTCTCCTTCAAAGTAGTTCCCTTCTTATTGCACATACGTTTTCCAGTGCTTCTGCCATTGATGGTAACATTTCTGGAACTCATCTTCTGTAATATCCTCCAAGGCCCTCGTCACAGCTTTTTTGGACATCATGTGTTGTTTGCAAATGGTGTGCCTTGCCGCCGTTTTGATTCTTGGAAATAGAAAAAAGTCGCACGGAGCGATATCTGGTGAATAAGGTGGCTGTGGTAGTACTGAAATTTGTTTTGAGGTTAAAAATTGCTGTACTGACAGAGCAGTATGGGATGACGCATTATCGTGATGCAAAATCCAATTATCAGCAATGTTGGCACGGACACGAAGAACTGTTTTACGAAGTCTTTCTAAAATTTCTTTGTAGTAATATTGGTTAACTGTTTGTCCAGGAGGCACCCACTCTTTATGAACAACTCCCTTCGAATCAAAGAAGCACACAAGCATGCATTTCACTTTTGACTTTGACATGCGAGTTTTTTTTTGGTCTGGGTGATCCCTTTGAGCACCATTGCAAAAAAAACCAATTTGATCACCAGTGACAACACGGCTCAGCTTGATTTCCGTTTGCTCTAGCAGATCGGCTGCCACATTTTTCCGTGTTTCTCGCTGTTGTGGTGTGCGATTTTTGGGGCCCATTTTTGCTCAGATCTTTCTCGTACCAAGATCTTCAGTTATTATTAGACGAAACGTCTCTCAATTGTTTTTCAGTTCTTCTGCAATCATTTTCACCGATAATCTTCGATCAGATCGTACGAGTTCACGCATCCTGGCCAAGCTGACATCCGTCCGTGAGGTTGATGGTCGTCCTCTGTGGTCTTCATCTTCAACAATCGTTCTGCCCTCACTAAACATTTTAAGTCAACGAAAAACTTCAGCTCTTGACTTAACCTACTCTCGAAAAGCCTTCTGAAGCTTACCGTAAGTTGCTGTCCTTTTTCACCCTATTTAACGCATAAAGAAGTGGCATACCGTTGCTCTATATTATACTGTTTCATTTCCGCGACGAGAGACACAAACATGTGTTAATTTGTTACAGCACAACTCACGATTGAGCAGTCGCATCCATGTGCCACTTGGACTAGAAGCAGCTTATAGACCAAGGTCAAAGATATTGTCCCTACGCAAGTCTGCATGGTTGCCACATCTTGCAAAGAAAATAAGTCTCATTACTTTATTGTCGCACCTCGTATTTATATTCCTCTCAACAGAATAACAGTATTGTTCACTTTCACCGCTAGTTTCCCCATAGTGAGTAAGTAGCTAGAAGTCTAAGAGAAGTTTAATAGACATCATCTTCAGCTTACTGTACTTTTCTATTTTCGTTCCTTTAGATCCACAGAAGCTTCTTACATTGTTTATCTTTCTCTTAAATGAAACGAAGCAGTGTAAGGGGTTGTAGAGAATGGTTCCTACGGAAGAACTTCACTGGAACGAAGAAAATACCCGAATTAAATTTTGTGTTAAGCTGAAGAAAATACATTTGAAACAAACGTAATGGTACAAGAATATTTTGTCAGGAATCCTAGGATATAGCTGATTCTGCAGTTGGTGTTACAATACGCTTGACGACATAGGTTATCAAGATTTCATTGACGTATTATACCTGACATGCAAACTACTCAATAGATATATAGACCCCTCTAAGTTTCATTTGGATGTGTGAGTAGCTCATATGTCACGCACGACGCACAGCTTCGGTATGAGTATCGTTCGTATGATATCAACGAAACACAGACTTAAAATAATTATGCAGTGAAGTGAAAACAAGCAGAATTACAGGAGCCTTGGCTAAAGTGACATTTCATCAGTCACCGAGAAAGATATTGCGTCTCAAAAGGCCACTGTTTCTAATTTTCTGGCGTAACTAACACAAGAGCGCTCAATAATTAGCGGTAAATGAGGTTGTCAGTCTGGGATCAGGAAGAATTCGTGTTATGTTCCGGGAGGCTGTGTACAAATTCAGGAAGCTGATAGAGGAGTTCGAAATACAACAGAGCGGTAATTACAGACTAGCACAGAATTACAGACTAATATTCCTAACATCGGTTTGCTGCAGAATCCTTGAACTTATTCTCAGTTCCAATATAATACATTTCCCTGAGACCGAAAGGGTTATGTGCACCAATCAACGAAGTTTTAGAAAGCATCGCTCGTGCGACACTCAGTTTTCCCTTTTCTGCGAACTATAGATGACGAGCAACAAGCAGATATTTTTGGATTTCCGAAAAGCATTTGATACGGTGCCTCACTGCAGGCTGTTAATGAAGGTACGAGCATATGGAATAGTTTCCCAAATATGTGACTCGGAGACTTCTTAAATAACAGAACCCAGTATGTTGTCCTCGACAGCGAGTTTCTTCAGAGGCAAGGTTATCGTCAGCAGTGCCCCAGGGAAGTGTGATGAGACGGCACTTATTTTGTGTATGCATAAATGATCTGGCGGCCAAGGTGGGCAGAAATCTCCAGCTGTTTGCTGGCGATGCTGTGATATACGTGAAGGTGTCCAAGATGAGTCACTGTAGGATGATACATGACGACTTAAAAAATTGTAGTTGATGTGATGAATGGCATCTAGCTCTAAATGTAGAGAAATGTAAGTTAATGCGGAGGACACAGGTACGTGGTTTAAATATTTGTGCGTAAAGTTGCAAAGCGGTATGAAATGGAACGAGCATGTGAGGTCTGTGGTAGGAAAGGGTAATGGTCTACTTCGACTCATTGGAAGAATTTTGGGAAGATGTGGTTTATCTCTAAAGGAGACCGCATGTAGGACGCTAGTGCGACCTATTCTTGGGCACTCCTGGAGTGTTTGAGATCCTCAACAGAGCGGATTAAACGGAGGCATCGAGGCAATTCTGAGGCGGGCTATTAGACTTGTTACCAGTAGGTTCGGACATCCGTCAAGAAATACGGAGATGCCTCGGCAATTCAACTGGGAATCGCTGGAAGAAAGGCGTCGTTCTTTTCGAGGAACAATATTGAGAAAATTTGAAGCTGATTGCAAAACGACTATACTACCGCCAACATACATTTTGTGTAAGGACCATGAAGAGATGAGAAATTAGAGCTCGAACGGAAGCATATAGATAGTCTTTTTCCCTCTCTCCGTGTGCGATTAAAAGATGAAATGACTAGTAGTGGCACTGGGTACCCTCCACGACGCACCTTACAGTGGCTTGTGCACTTCATATGTAGATGTAGATGATGTAACATTAAAGCTAATTTGTGGAAGAGTTTACTTTTTAGTTTCTATTCTGTACTTATATTTTAAAAAATTATAAACTTGATTTGTCATACCCTGTAGACAGCTTTCATTGCTTCACCGCTGGATATTAGATTGGGATTATGAAACAACCGCGCAGTGTCGCATTATCACCAAGTACGTCTAAGCAGAGCGATCGTTGCGTACACCGGATATGGGCCGCCAGCGAGACTGAAAGTTCAAGGCGCGCTCGCGCGTGTCAAACACGTTCGAAAGTGTAACCGCAAATGCAGTTCAAGGCGAGTCAGAGTCGCGAGGCGGCAGGCAAACTGCCAGCAGCGCCGCGCATCGTAACCGCGACTGGTCGGTGGTCGCGGGGGAGGTCGCGAGGGTGGTCGTGTGGGGTGTGGGAGGCGCGATCCCGGAAACAGTGGGACCACCGCCGCCGCCGTATCGTGGGGGCGGCCAAACTCCGCGGCCCGGTCGCCCCCTCCCCACCTCAAGACGTCATAATTACACAGGCGAAGTTTCCCTAACGAGTATTTTCATTAATTAGTAACATCAACCCACCTGACTTATACTTGGCTCCGCGGTAACAACGACGCCGCTTCCACCTTGTGTACCTGCAGAGCTGCGCCGGCCCTGTGATCATTATACCACTGCTTCACCGTGGGCTTCCACCTCGGAAACGCGCTGAGCGCAGAATTTTGAGGTGAAAGCGGTGGCATCATATATCGTGGCACGAAACTCGAAAGAAATTCTCCGCATTAATTTGCGATTACTGATGTAATTGCGGACGAAATTCCTACATCTACTTATATTTCAGTGGAAGACATAATTACAGTTAAGGGTAGTTTGGTTAAGACAAAGCTTCGGCTAAGGATACGCACATAGTGACTGTATTTGGAGTGGAACGAGCATTGACTAACCACTGAAGCAGTTCGTAGTGACATTAAGGCGAGACGTTTCCTGTTGCTCCTCTGTTATTTATTCGCATTCGGGCAAGGAAACGTTTTTGTTAGAATCTAAAGTAACATACACATCCCGTAATTTAAGTGGTTTTAAACAGTCACCTTAGTTCAATAAACTGCTAAAAATCATTCAACAGCCTACATCGCGTGAACTATTTATTTATTTAAGACAACCGGTTTCGGCAGACTTTGCTGTCATCTTCAGGTCTTATAAACTTTTTTCGTGAAAACGTGTTCGTTTACGTTGAACCTCATGCTAAATGGTCATGTGGCGTGAAGTTCAACGTAAAATGAATACGTTTCCACAACAAAAAGATTTTTAAGCGCTGAAGATGATAGCAAATTCTGTTGAAACCGGTTGTCAAGAATAAAGAAATATTTTATGCTATCTAGGCTGTTAAACGCTTTTTAGCAAGTAAAACACACTGCACCTTCAGTACTCTTAAAATTAAAGAATATAATCAACATATTGCACTAACTGTTAAATGTACTTGACAGAACTCCCTCGTCCATGCGGTAGCTGCTGTTTCTGCCATCTGGTTGGATCTGAAGATACGTTTGTCAACTTGTGAAGGTGCGCTGGTTTACTCACAGGTATCTATTGGCGGACAGCAAAAGCAGAGAAGGCAGGAGAGTGGTATGAAGTAAGCGGAACCTTAATCTCCAGCCATACTCTCCAACCACTTAGAAGTGCGCGGTGGAGGTTGATTCCCACTGGACCCGATATTAGGCCTCCTTCCCGTTCCATTCACATATTGAGCGCGGGAAGAATCAGTTCAAATGACTAGACGCGAACTAAGGTTAATCACGAACACGAATACGGTTGTAATCTAGTTCTAGAATCATAATTTAAAGCCAGTTCTTGAAACCTTATTGGTAGTAGGCTTTCTCGGAATAGTTGGCGTCTGTCTTCGACAGTCCGCCAGTGCAGTTAATGTGGCCATACAATATATCTGTCTATTCGGTGGAGGGTTTTGCTCCCTCTCGTGTAACGACAAGAGACGAAACTGCAGTTCAGATCATCGGATATAACAGCATGACTGGAGACAGTGGTCTAGAGAAGGATGATGATGATGATGATGTTTCGTTTGTGGGGCGCTCAGCTGCGCGGTTATCAGCGCCCATACAAATTCCCAACCTTTGCTCTCGCCACTTTCATGAATGATGATGAAATCATGAGGACAACACAAACACCCAGTCATCTCGAGGCAGTCAAGAGAAAGAAACCCAGCCAGGAGCTTGTGACGCAACGCTGCAATTCAGTGTCGCAAGCGCAATGCACAAGCGCTAAAGCCCATTTCAAACGTTTGCCCTCTCCCAAAATTGTAGTCAGTGGACACAAGGAAACCGAGGCTCCATAGATCGTAAATATTCTCCTTATCACCGCTGAAGAATATTCTCGAACAGAAACTGGTTTCCTAAATCAGATGATTTCCCATGATGAGAATGTCATTTTCAGATGTCTGAGTGCAGTGTGATAATGCAAAAAGGAAAAAAAAAAACAAATAGTGACGTGAGGACTCTATGAATTATGAAGATGTAGGACTTTATTTCTGTGAGCACTGCTGAAGCATTTCAAGAGCTAATTCTTGCCTGGCGGACGGATAATGAGTACGCAGTTAATGTTTTTGTACGCTCGCTCTTATCCTGTCTGTCTTCTTGAAACGAACAATACGTAAGAGCTTAAATTACATATTTGTGTATTAATAGTTAGATTACAATCAAAGATTAAGGAGATATCCGCATTTATTGCTTAAATGCCTAGTCTTACCCGAAATTGTCTTACAGTCGAGTCCCCCCTCGGGCATGGGTGTGTGTGTCGTCCTTAGAGTAAGTTAGTTTAAGTTAGATTAAGTACTGTGTAAGCTTAGGGACCGATGACATCAGCAGGTTGGTCCCATAAGACCTTAACACAAATTTCCAAATTTTTCTTACAATCGTGCAACAAGTTCATTTTATGTCAGAAATATGTAACTTACACAGGTTTTTCAGCACCAAATAGGAGACCTAATTGTTGACTAATTATGGAATACGTTCAAGTTCGTGTCTATAGTCTGTGATAAGTTTTATATTTATCCATCGGGCAGAACTATGGTACATAATGAAATGAGATAGCTTGGAGACCGGTGACATTAGTATCTAAATAAACTGACTTTACGACTAAGCCTCCTGTGAGTCACTGCTCTTTTTGAGATAACTATAACTGTTAAACAGAAATCGTAATCTGTTTAAATAAATCATAATATGACTAAGAGTATGAATTTTTCAGTCAGTAGCAGACTGACTGCGTATGAACCACATTAGTCTCGCTCTATATTTGTTCAATATGTGTTAAGTGGAAACCGCAGCTACCAGATACAATCTCGTGCCCTTTACTGGGTCGAAATCGGAATTTCATCAAAAGTCCTTCAGCTTAATACACACCTGGCAGACACTCCTTAACTACTTTTAAATTATTAAATGTAACTTCGAAATACTCTCTCTTAAACTGCAACTAACTCCCGCAGCTATTTCTGTACAGTTTACGTACAGCGTCAACATTCTACTCATTTACTTTATTTTGTAATTTTACACAAATGTGTATTGAGTTTCAATATGCTTTGCTTTGTTACATATGTATATAATCTACAAACCTGTCATGATGTTAGAAATCGCAAAGGCAGCTGGATTACGGTTTGCGATCTGTTGTCGGATTTACCCCACTTTTGGACATCCTCAGACATAAGTGAGTGCACAATTTAGAGTTTTCTTATTCTTATGGTTGCATACATAGTCACCGGTTAGCAGCCAAGTTTTGATAATATATATTTCAATTATTACACAAATATTTCAAAGCCATCTGCAAAGATAGTGTCATCTTTATAAGGCGTGTAATACGATAAGTAAATGGAGCGAAATTTCACTGTCTGCATTTTTCATTCCAAACTAATTAACCTGTTTCAGTAAGGGCCAGGTTACAAATTTTGTTTTTAATTTTCTGTTTTTATGGAAATACTGTGAAACTTAATGCAATAGCACTTAATTAGATCTGCCCCGGACCCACGGAGTAATACATCACATGATCGACGTTTACATTTTGTAATACTGAGTGTTTAACACCTCTCGAAACTCGTCATTATTCCACAGGTTATCTGGTACGCTCGTTTTTAATTTGTTTTTTATTTAGCTGATTAGAGGAATACAGTAAGCTGATTACGTCACTTCTTGGAAAAAATGCAGCTAGTGTTTACCTCGGAAAGGGAGGAACAAGGAATTACACCCATACCCTGTTCAGCACACTAACAAAACTGTGCACTGTTTGGGGAAACGAAAGGGAAATGCTGCTGAAGCATAGTCGTATTACAAACGTGTTCTCGGCTACAGTCTGTTTAACAGTTCTGTTAAAATATTTTAGGGGAAATTCTTGGGTAATTAGATAAAGTGAGTATTTGAATATATATGCGGTTACGTGCTCTTCACAGGTCCGTATTGTTACTCAGTTCCTTGCAGTTCATTATTATCGTTCCGTTCCGTCCTGTTACTGAAGCAAAACCCGAGAGTGTGTGTTTCTCGGGTCCTATTGATACATTCTTATTAAGTCGAATCTGTCCACTGCTCGACAAGGTCTCCTGCTAAGAGCTCTTATTCTGTCCCGTACTCAAATATGCGATTTAGGAATATACGCCATGGAAACTGACCATCTCAATATGGTGTACATCTTCCTCAGTGTTGATGAACAATTCTCTTACGTTTACCAACGTCAGAGGCAGAAATGGGGAAATGTGTAGGAATGTATCTAACAGATGAAGAATACAACAGTGAGGCTAGCTGTTGTATGAGAACAACTGCTTCTGATCAACATTTAGTTTCGCACCAGTATCTCACGTTAATGTCTACCAGGTGAACGGTTTGATAGTATAGTTCCGCAAACATTTCTCAATTCTTTCATAATAGAGAATGTGTGTTGATTTGTGTGCATTATTTTGGATTAGATACGTAGTGAGCGAGGCAGAAATAGACAAGGAAAGTACACGAAGACAATTCTTTCGTTAATCAGCTATGAATGAACTTGAATGGATGTCTGTTGAGGTTGTGCTGATGAATTCTACCGCTTACTAAAATTGTTATTCTTATTTTTTTAAACTCAGCCTTATACAAATTACCATGTATTCCATTTTCTATTCACCCAGACATATTTCGATATGCAGGTGTCATCTTCTGTGGGTCTTGATTTATTTCTGTTTGTGGTTGTTTTCCTATACTGCGCCTAAAATAGAAAAACAACCATGGACTTTGTATGCTGTTTTACAGAAATAAATCGAGACCCACAG
The DNA here is from genome assembly GCF_021461385.2 of Schistocerca piceifrons. NCBI lineage: Eukaryota > Metazoa > Arthropoda > Insecta > Orthoptera > Acrididae > Schistocerca > Schistocerca piceifrons. The sequence goes on from NC_060142.1 coordinate 524,502,655, forward strand.
AAGATGAGACAAAGGGGTCGAAACATGGCTGGGTAAATAGAAAATGAGAGATTTAGTGTTTTGCGTAAGATGGAGTTTTAGAAAAATGAGTTAGCATATACGGAAGAAACGTCAACCGGAGCTTGGTACCCGGGAAAGATGATTCTGTTCTTACGTCGCTCATTACGGAATAATATACACTACTGGCCATTAAAATAGCTACACCACGAAGATGATGTGCTACAGACGCGAAATTTCACCGACTGGAAGAAGACGCTATGATAAGCAAATGATTAGCTTTTCAGAGCATTCGCAAAAGGTTGGCGCCAGTGCTGACATGAGGAAATTTTCCAACCGATTTATCATACACAAACACCAGTTGACCGGCGTTGCCTGGTGAAACGTTGTTGTGACGCCTCTTGTAAGGAGGAGAAATGCGGCGTACCGTCACGTGTCCGACTTTGATAAAGGTCGGATTGTAGCCTATCGAGATTGCGGTTTATCATATCGCGACATTGCTGCTCGCGTTGGTCGAGATCCAATGACTGTTAGCGGAATATGAAGTCGGTGGGTTCAGGAGGGTAATACGGAACGCCGTGCTGGTTTCCAGCGGCCTCGTATCAAGAGCAGTCGAGATGACAGGCATCTCATCCGCATGGCTGTAACGGATCGTGCAGCAACTTCTCGATCCCTGAGTCAATACATGGGGACGTTTGTAAGACAACTACTATATGCACGAACAGTTCGACGAAGTTTGCAATAGCATGGACTATCAGCTCGGAGACCATGGCGGCGGTTGTCCTTGACGCTGCACCACAGACAGGAGCGCTTGCGATGGTGTACTCAACGACGAACCTGGGTCCACGAATGGCAAAACGTCATTTTTTCGGATGAATCCGCGGTCTGTTTACAGCATCAAATGGTTCAAATGCCTCTGAGCACTTAACTTCTGAGGTCATCAGTCCCCTAGAACCCAACTAACCTAAGGACATCACACACATCCATGCCCGAAGCAGGATTCGAACCTGCGACCGTAGTGTAACAGCATCATGATGATCGCATCCGTGTTTGGCGACATCGCGGTGAACGCACATTGGAAGCGTGTATTCGCCATCGCCATACTGGCGTATCACCCAGCGTGATGTTGGGATGCCATTGGTTACACGTCTCGGTCACTTCTTGTTCGCATTGACGGTACTTTGAACAGTGGACGTTACATTTCAGATGTGTTACAACCCGTGGCTCTACTCTTCATTCGATCCCAGCGAAACCCTACATCAGCAGGATAATGCACGACCGCGTGTTGCAGGTCCTGTACGGGCCTTTCTGTATACAGAAAATGTTCGACTGCTGCCCTGGCCAGCACATTCTCCAGATCTCTCACCAATTGAAAACGTCTGGTCAATGGTGGCCGAGCAACTGGCTCGTCACAATACGCCCTTTACTACTCTTGATGAACTGTGGTATCGTGTTGAAGCTGCATGGGCAGCTGTACCTGTACACGCCATCCAAGCTCTGTTTGATTCAATGCCCAGGGGTATCAAGACCGTCATTACGGCCAGAGGTGGTTGTTCTGGGTACTGATTTCTCAGGATCTATGCACCCAGATTGCGTGAAAATGAAATCACATGTCAGTTCTAGTATAATATATTTCTCCAATGAATACTCGTATATCATCTGCATTTATTCTTGGTGTAGCAATTTTAATGGTCAGTAGTATACGTTTAGCTCAGTCATTTAGTGCACAATCATTATCACCCTTCGTACGTGTAATAATGTTGATATGGGATGGTTTTTCTGAAATGCGATTTTGAAAAAGTCATATATCGGTGTAACGAAGAGCAAGATGTCGCAAACTTATCGACATTTGTGGACAGTAACTAGGACTGTTTCATAAACTGGTGGCGTAATTACTGCGTCACGAATGTAGCAGTCATTCCGCCAAGAGCAATGAGAAAGGGACACTTCGGGGGAAAAATATAATTGTGGTGTCTGCTGTATAATAATTACACTTGTCTTAGGGTTGGTGTTCGTGCCTAATGAGATGGGTGTAAACCCTTCCACAGTCTACCTCAGTGGCTGTTCATTCAAAATTCAAGTGAATCCCACTCACGCGAAGACCGCGTGCAGCATTCGACCCAGGTCTGTGCGCTGGCTGACGGACAAAGAAGAGAAGTGGGGCAGGCAGAGTAGGGTGTGTGTGTGTGTGTGTGTGTGTGTGTGTGTGTGTGTGTGTGTGTGTGTGTGTGTGTGTGTCTGTGGTGACATGTTTGTGTGCTGGCGGTCATGTGGAGAGCAGCCGGAGCGAAGGTACGGAACGTAACGACTTCTGAATTAGTGCATGCGCTGACTGCAGCATATTAAAAAGCGCGCGCGTGAAATGTTGGGGGCGTAATGCCGCGGGGGCGGTCGGGCGCCGGCCCCTGGGCCATCTGTCTCGGCGACATATTAGCCGGCTCGGGGTTGCGGGGGCGGAGCCAGCGACTCGGCCGCGTTTTTTAATGCGTTTCTCTTGCTCTGCGCCCGCTAATCCCTCCAACTCTCTCTCTCTCTCTCTTAACTAAGATTTGTCTCACTCGTGAGCCGGTCAACACTAATTTTCCGTTGAACTGTAGAATAAAACTTAGCAGCAAGTAAAATGACTTCGTGTGTTCACTGTTGACGATATACAGGGTGATCAAAAAGTCAGTATAAACTTGAAAACTTAATAAACCACAGAATAATGTAGATAGAGAGGTAAAAATTGAGACACATGCTTGGAATGACATGGGGTTTTATTAGAACCACCCCATATTGCTAGAAGCGTGGAAGATCTCTTGCGCGAGTCGTTTGATGATGATCGTGTGCTCAGCCGCCGCTTTCGTCATGCTTGACCTCCCAGACCTCAGTCCGTGCGATTATTGGCTTTGGGGTTACCTGAAGTCGCAAATGTATCGTGATCGACCGACATCTCTAGGGATGCTGAAAGACAACATCCTACGCGAATGCCTCGCCATAACTCCGGACATGCTTTACAGTGCTGTTCACAACTACAGCTATTGTTGAGGAATGATGCTGGACATGTTGAGCATTTCCTGTAAAGAACATCATATCTGCTTGGTCTTACTTTGTTATTCTAATGATTGCTATTCTGATCAGATGAAGCGCCTTCTGTCGGACATTTTTTGAACGTTTGTATTTTTTTGGTTCTAATAAAACCCCATGTCATTCCAAGCATGTGTGTCAATTTGTGCCTCTCTATCTACATTATCCTCCCCCCATGAACCATGGACCTTGCCGTTGGTGGGGAGGCTTGCGTGCCTCAGCGATACAGATAGCTGTACCGTAGGTACAACCACAACGGAGGGGTATCTGTTGAGAGGCCAGACAAACGTGTGGTTCCTGAAGAGGGGCAGCAGTCTTTTCAGTAGTTGCAAGGGCAACAGTCTGGATGATTGACTGATCTGGCCTTGTAACAATAACCAAAACGGCCTTGCTGTGCTGGTACTGCGAACGGCTGAAAGCAAGGGGAAACTACGGCCTTAATTTTTTCCGAGGGCATGCAGCTTTTACTGTATGATTAAATGATGATGGCGTCCTCTTGGGTAAAATATTCCGGAGGTAAAATAGTCCCCCATTCGGATCTCCGGGCGGGGACTACTCAGGAGGATGTCGTTATCAGGAGAAAGAAAACTGGCGTTCTACGGATCGGAGCGTGGAATGTCAGATCCCTTAATCGGGCAGGTAGGTTAGAAAATTTAAAAAGGGAAATGGATAGGTTGAAGTTAGATATAGTGGGAATTAGTGAAATTCGGTGGCAGGAGGAACAAGACTTCTGGTCAGGTGACTACAGGGTTATAAACACAAAATCAAATAGGGGTAATGCAGGAGTAGGTTTAATAATGAATAGGAAAATAGGAATGCGGGTAAGCTACTACAAACAGCATAGTGAACGCATTATTGTGGCCAAGATAGACATGAAGCCCATGCCTACTACAGTAGTACAAGTTTATATGCCAACTAGCTCTGCAGATGACGAAGAAATTGAAGAAATGTATGATGAAATAAAAGAAATTATTCAGATAGTGAAGGGAGACGAAAATTTAATAGTCATGGGTGACTGGAATTCGAGTGTAGGAAAAGGGAGAGAAGGAAACGTAGTAGGTGAATATGGATTGAGGCTAAGAAATGAAAGAGGAAGCCACCTGGTAGAATTTTGCACAGAGCACAACTTAATCATAGCTAACACTTGGTTTAAGAATCATGATAGAAGGTTGTATACATGGAAGAACCCTGGAGATACTAAAAGGTATCAGATAGATTATATAATGGTAAGACAGAGATTTAGGAACCAGGTTTTAAATTGTAAGACATTTCCAGGGGTAGATGTGGACTCTGACCACAATCTATTGGTTATGACCTGTAGATTAAAACTGAAGAAACTGCAAAAAGGTGGGAATTTAAGGAGATGGGACCTAGATAAACTGAAAGAACCAGAGGTTGTACAGAGTTTCAGGGAGAGCATAAGCGAACAGTTGACAGGAATGGGGGAAAGAAATACAGTAGAAGAAGAATGGGTAGCTTTTAGGGATGAAGTAGTGAAGGCAGCAGAGGATCAAGTAGGTAAAAAGACGAGGGCTAGTAGAAATCCTTGGGTAACAGAAGAAATATTGAATTTAATTGATGAAAGGAGAAAATATAAAAATGCAGTAAATGAAGCAGGCAAAAAGGAGTACAAACGTCTCAAAAATGAGGTCGGCAGGAAGTGCAAAATGGCTAAGCAGCGATGGCTAGAGGACAAATGTAAGGATGTAGAGGCTTATCTCACTAGGGGTAAGATAGATACTGCCTACAGGAAAATTAAAGAGACCTTTGGAGATAAGAGAACCACTTGTATGAACATCAAGAGCTCAGATGGAAACCCAGTTCTAAGCAAAGAAGGGAAAGCAGAAAGGTAGAAGGATTATATAGAGGGTCTATACAAGGGCGATGCACTTGAGGACAATGTTATGGAAATGGAAGAGGATGTAGATGAAGATGAAATGGGAGATACGATACTGCGTGAAGAGTTTGACAGAGCACTGAAAGACCTAAGTCGAAACAAGGCCCCCGGAGTAGACAATATTCCATTGGAACTACTGATGGCCTTGGAAGAGCCAGTCCTGACAAAACTCTACCATCTGGTGAGCAAGATGTATGAAACAGGCGAAATACCCTCAAACTTCAAGAAGAATATAATAATTCCAATCCCAAAGAAAGCAGGTGTTGACAGATGTGAAAATTACTGAACAATCAGTTTAATAAGTCACAGCTGCAAAATACTAACTCAAATTCTTTACAGACGAATGGAAAAACTAGTAGAAGCTGACCTTGGGGAAGATCAGTTTGGATTCCGTAGAAATACTGGAACACGTGAGGCAATACTGACCTTACGACTTATCTTAGAAGAAAGATTAAGGAAAGGCAAACCTACGATTCTAGCATTTGTAGACTTAGAGAAAGCTTTTGACAATGTTGACTGGAATACTCTCTTTCAAATTCTAAAGGTGGCAGGGGTAAAATACAGGGAGCGAAAGGCTATTTACAATTTGTACAGAAACCAGATGACAGTTATAAGAGTCGAGGGACAAGAAATGGAAGCAGTGGTTGGGAAGGGAGTGAGACAGGGCTGTAGCCTCTCCCCGATGTTATTCAATCTGTATATTGAGCAAGCAGTAAAGGAAACAAAAGAAAAATTCGGAGTAGGTATTAAAATCCATGGAGAAGAAATAAAAATGTTGAGGTTCGCCGATGACATTGTAATTCTGTCAGAGACAGCAAAGGACTTGGAAGAGCAGTTGAACGGAATGGATGGTGTCTTGAAGGGAGGATATAAGATGAACATCAACAAAAGCAAAACGAGGATAATGGAATGTAGTCGAATTAAGTCGGGTGATGTTGAGGGTATTAGATTAGGAAATGAGACACTTAAAGTAGTAAAGGAGTTTTGCTATTTGGGGAGCAAAATAACTGATGATGGTCAAAGTAGAGACGATATCAAATGTAGACTGGCAATGGCAAGGAAAGCGTTTCTGAAGAAGAGAAATTTGTTAACATCGAGAATAGATTTAAGTGTCAGGAAGTCATTTCTGAAAGTATTTGTATGGAGTGTAGCCATGTATGGAAGTGAAACATGGACGGTAAATAGTTTGGACAAGAAGAGAATAGAAGCTTTCGAAATGTGGTGCTACAGAAGAATGCTGAAGATTAGATGGGTAGATCACATAACTAATGAGGAAGTGTTGAATAGGATTGGGGAGAAGAGAAGTTTGTGGCACAACTTGACCAGAAGAAGGGATCGGTTGGTAGGACGTGTTCTGAGACATCTAGGGATCACCAATTTAGTATTGGAGGGCAGCGTGGAGGGTAAAAATCGTAGGGGGAGACCAAGAGATGAATACACTAAGCAGATTCAGAAGGATGTAGGCTGCAGTAGGTACTGGGAGATGAAGAAGCTTGCACAGGATAGAGTAGCATGGAGAGCTGCATCAAACTAGTCTCAGGACTGAAGACCACAACAACAACAACAACATCTACATTATTCCGTCATTTATTCAGTTTCAAATTTATACTGACTTTTTGATCACCCTGTATTCCCAACGACAGATTCCACAGCTGTGTTCAAATCACCGTTTCAGTAGCACATGTATTATTGTGATGATTAGTTCGTTCATATTTGATACTCTTCAGATGGAAAAAAAAGTAGACGAAAAACTGAGTTCATGCAATTCCGACACTGCGTTAGTATAAGGGTTAGCAAATGAATTTTGTTTGTAATTTACTAAGGTTTCCGTCGTGGTTTCATACAGTTGTTTTAACTGGTGGTTATTTTCGAACGCTTGCGTTCACTTTAAAACCATTTATTGCTTCTAAAATGTTAGGCTACACATAATTTTAATGAAACTGTAAGGTTTTCATATCTTTTTGCTGATGTAAGTAAGTCACCTTTATTGTTATGGGACAAAGCTGAATGTGCGTAACGCATGAGTAGTGAAAAAAGATACTTTACTGAGTTTAGTTCTATCTTGGGGTTGACTAATACGTCAGTCAGCTGTGCACCTCTGGAAACTGGAAATTTGTGGTAAGTTCCTATGGGACCAAACTGCTGAGGTCATCGGTCCCTAGGCTTACACTCTACTTAATCTAACTTAAACTAACTTACGCTAAGGGACAGCGCACACGCCCACGCCCGATAGAGGACTCGAACCTCCGACTGTGGAGAACCGCGCGAACCGTGGCAAGGCGCCCGAGACTGCGCGGCTACCCCGCGCCGCACTGCAGCCCTGGAACATTCTTACTCGTGGCATAGCAGCGCGCAGTTGAGTTTTTCAGCAAAATAGATGTGTTTTTTGTGAATCTTGGAGAAATTTTCTGGAACACTTTATTATCGAGATGGAAAAACACATTTATAATACTTTCTTGTTTTGTATATTGGTGGAGCAGGTTTTGGAGAAATTCTAATGGTATGTTTGTAATGAGAGAATCTTGTGATTGTTAGAGCCTTTCATGTTGTGCTGTCTTTTTTTCAAGAATCGGAGTTTGATTTCTCAAAAACGATTTTCTTTAAACTAAAACCCACCATCATGATTCACAGTAAATTTATGAATTTTTGTCGTGTGCGCGTTGCACCTTATGCCACACAAAGCAATAGATTATTTCTGGAAAAAAAAGAGTATATTACGTATCTTTAGCTGCTACATCTGCTGATTTATATTTGCTTTCGAGAACGCGAGTACTCCAGACACAAAATTAGCATGATGAACACTTTTATTTCAGGGTAGCTCCCACCTTGTATTTTGTGCAAACAGTGTGTAGTTAAAATTGTCAGGTATCGTGTTAGTAAGTGCATTAATTTTCAGCGAACAGCGTTGGTAATTTCAAACAGTTATTTATGTTCGAGTAGAGCAGTAATTTATTTCTGTGGATATTCTTAGTCTAATATTAAACTTCATATCACGAATCGTTCATAATGTGCTGCGGTACCGAGTTTTAGTTATATAGTTTTCACTGAGTACGCAACTCGTTTATTTTGGCATTTAATTAGATTGATTTTCTTTTTTTCAAATTTTGCATTTCATGATGATTAAAGTTTTATTTTACGACACTATTCAGGTGCACAAAACAGGACCAACGAACAGTCAGTTTTGCTTAGCAACTGAATACGACACCTAAAGCACACGTTACAGGAGAGAGTTTTTGAAATTTGTATCTTCATTTTTCTCACATACAAACAATTTTTCATAGAAAACTTACAAAACATTCGAAATATCTGTTCCCACATTAGATCAATAGAAAAAATGTGTTTTCATTGTAATATAATTACAATGGCACACTCGAATCTCGACAGGAATCTTTAGTTGTCTATTCATTCAAAATGAGCCACATAGAAGTCTATCGGTCAAATTTTGAATGTATAAACAACTAAAAAGCTCCTATCGAGGTTTCGATGTTCCATTTAAATGATTTACTTCCCAACATTAGAGAAGCAGGTAATACTTTGAAAATGAACGCAAGCGTCTGAAAGTGAATCTAGTCACCAGTGAAAACAATTATATAATTATATGCAACTGTGACGGAAGTATTAATAAATTATACCGTAGTTCTCAGCCCCGTGAGGCCAACTGAGGGAGCTACTTGAATGACAAATGCCGTCTTCAAGGTCAAAAAAGCCGACAACGGCCGATACAGCTATGTGCTGACTCCATGCCCCTCCACACCACATCCGATAACGCTACTGGCAGAGGATGACACGGCAGTCAGTCGGTCGATCCTGAATGGCTCATCGCGACTAGAATCTTGAGCTTTGCTTTTGCTTCACGTTACTTCCCCTGCCCCTCCCCCCTTCTCTAGTTACGTATTTATACCACAACACGTGCACAGTCGCAAACCACAGCATTCCACATACAGGAATGAAGCGTAGTTGAGAAATTTTAGGTGTGTCATCGTAATGTGTAGTTCTGTATGGATATGAGGTGTTGCTTGCGAAACTACTTCAGCAAATGCAGTTGTTATGTGCAATACTTTTCTGTCTATGGTATAGCAATTGTGAATTAGATACTTTGTTCTTATTCTTTTTATTTTTAGGTCTGTACGTCACCAAACATTGATCGAATCCAGTCATCATAAAAGTAAATGTACAACAGAGACATTGGAATAAAGAATAAATTTAGACTTCGTGTATTATACAGACTATAATAAACACCGCACTCCGTTGTCCAACTCACGGTCGCTGGAGAGTACTACTGTTTTCTTTTTGGTCGCCATCCGCATCAAAATACGTGTCTTTGGCAGTGCTGTCTAACACTGTTAAAAGTGTCAAACAGCACCCACGTAGTGGCAGTGAAAACTATCTTAAACAAAGAGCTTTATCAAGCGAGCACGAACATGAGCAACTAGTTCCAATACTCTACTGAACATTAAGTAGCGGGGTACCTGCGCGGTCTGAGGCGTCTTGTCACGGTCCGCGCGGCTCTCTGTGTCGGAGGTTCGAGTCCTCCATCGGGCATGAGTGTGTGTTCAAATGGTTCAAATGGCTCTGAGCAATATGGGACTTAACATCTGAGGTCATCAGTCCCCTAGAACTTAGAACTACTTAAACCTAACTAACCTAAGGACGTCATACACATCCATGCCCGAGGCAGGATTCGAACCTGCTACCGTAGCGGTCGCCCGGTTTCAGATTGAAGCGCCTAGAACCGCTCGGCCACACTGGCCGGCGAGTGTATGTTGTCCTTAGCGTAAGTTAGTTTAAGTTAGATTAAGTAGTGCGTAAGTTTAGGGACCGATGACCCCATAAATTTCCAAATTTCTAAGTACCGATTTCCCTCTGCATCCTGCAAATGATTTTTTTCTTTTTTTTTTTGCACAAAAAAGAGCTAGAAATCAAAGGACGTAATCCAGACAAAGCGGACGTGCGCAAGTCCACACATCCACATAAAAAAGTAATGACAAAATCTGTAGTGAAGATCGAGTTAGGATTGTACAAATCTGAATTCCATGGTGCGAGTTGACCGGTATGTTATGAAACCATAGGATGTTATCATAGCTTAAAGCTAAAATCCACAACGCTTATAATCACCATGTCGTTCTATGTAGCAATATTAGATAGTTACAATATGAACTGTGATACTTCGCGCATACACATGGAAATAAGCATATTCTGTTTGATGAAAGCAAAGGGGATTAGCAGTTGATGTTCAGGGGAGTTTTGGAAACAGCCGTTTATCTCATGTTTTCAGATTCAAGTGGTTGTGTATAATATCTGATGAGAAAAAAGTAATCGTTGCCCCTCTTTGTACGATCGACTTCTATTTGCTGTGTATTTGAGTAGGTTTGGATAATTTATTGTTATACTAATTATCTTTGACATGAATACTAAAGTAGTTTGCTTTAAGAGCACATGTAACTGCACTGGTGATCAAAAGGAACAGGAATTAACTGTACGAACACTATCACACAAACTTTATTTTCAGTGCAAAAAATAGGTGGTAGCCACAGTTTTAGTGGGAGATTGGGCTTTGTAACTTGCTGAATAATCCATCGTGAATAGCTGAACGACGAGACAATGGTTGAAGCTACAATTTATTAATTAAAGCCATTAAAGTTAATCATTGTCTATCAGCGTAATTACAGGAAGCGTAACCGGCTATTACCGTGCGAGGAATATTAATGAACAGCTAGCCTACACAATACGGTAAGTTAGCTATTGTTAGCGCTTCGTTTCCATGACAACGCAGAGTACTCTACTGCCACAGCAGTGACCGTAGGGAAAGGGATGCGAACTTGCGATACCCAGCGTGCGGAGTGGGTGACAGAGATAAGACTGAATAAAATCTCCCAGGTATTCAAGCAGTGTTACATTTTCACAAAGTGCGAGATTCCTACATTGGCACCATGGTCGATGCGGAGAGTGAACGATTTATCTCATATAGTGTCACAGAGATGTTATACTCGTTAAAAACCGTTCTCTCGCCTCCAGACTTATTACTTTTTCTTTAAATGTAGTGCGAACGATAAACTGCTCTATCGACTTTCCAAATCGTCACGATTTTAATGCAATAGAAAAAAATGTGATAACAGTAAGAGCTGCACTCCCAGAAACGCACACATCGCCACCTTACCACAGAGCTAGTTTGGCTTGACATAAGAGTAATTTTGTAGCTTAAGAGTATAATTACTTTTCACCTGCAGTATGTTACAAGTTCGTAAGCATATTTTGAATTTAAAATGACCAGTAACTTTGCTGAAGAGAGTGCACGATATTTGGTCAGTCTACATAACAGATACAGTCTGCGATTACATTTCTCTGAAACCTCGCCCGTTCGCTTCGGCGCAGTGAACGAAGCATAATAATTATTACAATGGACAGTGAAGAACAGGTTTTGAGATGCGTAATAGATATGGATATGAAAACAGCACTGGTTTAGCATATCTCGCTCCCTCTTTCTGAATTGATTTTTGAGACCCGAAGATGGTCTGATGCAGGACTCAAATCAATGATCTGCAATACAATAAAGTTGTACACCTGTGTATTGTATATAGCAATTCTTAAACTTCCTAAAATCTCTCCAGTACCGCTTACTTAAAATATTTCAGTCCTTCTCGTCAATAATACAAGCAAACTATTTTCTACGTTCAGTTTCTACACTAAGTAGTCACATTTACGACTAAACACACAAGCTTTTGACAGTTTGGTAACTTGATAAACACTTTTTTCATTCATAAATTAATTTCTTGGTCGCATTTGATGGTCGTACAGCAGTTTAGCCGAGCGGTCTAGGTCGCTGCAGTCATGGACTGTGCGGCTGGTCCCGGCGGAGGTTCAAGTCCTCCGTCGGGCATGGGTGTGTGTGTGGGTGTGTGTGTGTGTGTGTGTGTGTGTGTGTGTGTGTGTGTGTGTGTGTGTCCTTAGGATAATTTAGGTTAAGTAGTGTGTAAGTTTAGGGACTGATGACCTTAGCAGTTAAGTCCCACAAGATTTCACACACATTTTAACATTTTTTTCTTACGTCCTATCATCGGTAACAGCATCTAGTTACGAAAGTGACACGTCATATAGTCGTCTGTCTCTCACAGCGATTATCTGAAATCAACTGCCAGCTGGAGTAAACTGCCGTAAGTCCAAAAGCAACCAATAGCTGACAAACCCGGCATTCCCTGGGTATTAAGTTTGCCAATTTTCTGTTAGAAACGAAAACAAGAAATGAACTATATTCGAAGTGTAATATCGAGAGAATTTGATGCCCAGGTGTTTGTGAAAACACCTCTGAAATTATGAAACAGTAGTACTAAGAAATACGCATAATGTAAAACTGTGTAGTGCAGCTGCTTCGTGTGAATACAACGCAATTTTGGCAATGTCTCTATAGACAACTCCTCTTCATAGCTGTACAGACGTCTACTGTTTTAGTCTACAGCCGTTTGCGCTTCGCAATTCGCAGCTGTGAAAAGCGCTGCCATGTGTCTGTAATTTTCTTTAGTTAACTCGACTGTTAAAGTGTCTTAATAATAAAGAATAAATGTATTAAAACCTCATGAAAGATGCTGCATTTTTTCACGCATCTCAATGTTTATGACGTCATCTCCCTTCAACTGTGCATCGTACAACGATATATTTGCGTAACTAACTTGAGCGGCGTAAGTCGATAATGCCAGCGAAATATATTGCGAATACAGTTTGTAGCAAAGAAGTAATAAATTTAAGCGTCATGTTCAATGAGAGAGTTTTTCGCGCGTTTCAGTGTTTATAACGTCATACCTGATGAACTATATGTGATACCATGGTACAATTTTGTAGGTGCATTTAGCTGCATATGTAGATACCGTCTGCGAAGTTTATTGCGAAAGGAGTTAGTGGAACAGGAGTAATAAATTTAAACGTCATACAAGATGCTGTATTTTTCAGACATGTTTAATGATGTTACATCTCCTGAACTATGATAGGCAGGTAGTTTTTACTCCGACAGCAATTGTTGCCAGACAGTAAAGGAGACGTGTACCAAGTTTGGTTGCAATCGGTCCTGTGGTTTAGGAGGAGAGGAGGAAAACAAAACAAACACACACACAAATGGTTCAAATGGCTCTGAGCGCTACGGGACTTAACTTGTGAGCTCATCAGTCCCCTAGAACTTGGAACTACTTACACCTAACTAACCTAAGGACAACATACACATCCATGCCCGGGGCAGGATTCGAACCTGCGACCGTGGCAGCAGCGCGGTTCCTGACTGAAACGCCTAGAACCGCATGGCCACAGCCGCCGGCACACACACACACACACACACACACACACACACACACACACACACACAGGGGGGAGGGGAGGGGGAGGGGGAGAGAGAGAGAGAGAGAGAGAGAGAGAGAGAGAGAGAGAGAGAGAGAGAGAGAGAGAGAGAGAATATGTATGGATTTTAAAAATCGATCGCATAGCCAAATTTATCATTATGAAATTGCATAGTAAGATAATAGCGGGAATGAAAAACTTTCCCCTAATAGATGCCTAAACAGCCTGCCCCAGCCAATAATTTACTTTTACGTTGTTTCCAAGCAATTTCCTTAGTGCTGACGACTAGATAATTGTTGAAGGCACCGTAGGTGCAACAGTAGAAGCGCCAGTTCTAATCTCGTAACTATGCGTATGGGACCATTGTGAACTGTTTTAGTGAAAGGAGAAGCCAAATCATTATAACAGGACCGTAAGCTGAGACTTAGATCTACGAATTACCGAGTAGCTATACCAGTCGTTGGAAGGCAGGGTATCAGCGAATACACGTATATGGCAGGTACGTCGACGGCTGAATGTAGTGCGCAGACGACGATATGACGAACGGTGCGGTAGAGGAGGCGGACCCAGGTCGCGGCTAATGAGTGCTAATGAGTGCAGCGGACGGCGCGCCGCGGTAGTGGGATTAGCCTTGGCTAATGGCGGGCGGGCAAGCCAGCCAGCCAGCCAGCTCTGCCTGGAGAGCAGCAGAGAGGCGGCGAGGTCGTCGCACACGCCGGCGCGGCCGCAGATTGCGATTACGATAGTGTTAGGGCGCCTAACTGATGACGTTAGCACAGGACGGGACACCGCAGGTGTTGGCACAGCCGACCCGGGCGCGCGTCCACCGCTGCGACAGAGCACGAGAGGCGAGCTGGCAGAACGCGCAGCGCGTAGAGGAATACAACGCAAGAGAACAGACGGAGGGATAGGCAAAAACTGCGTTAATGAAATTTGCGGATCTAGGATACCAAAAATAAAGCTGACGCCCTTACGGGAACGTGGTCATTAACCTCTTCGTTCCCTCGGTGCACACATGCGGATCTTCCTTCATTTTCCCCCCCTCCCTAAATAGGCGTATTTTTCCCTTTATAGACCAATGGTAGACTCGTGTTGAACTTCTGGTTCCTAGTTTGAAAACCAGGGCGCAGCACCTTGCAAGGAACGATTCATGCGTTAATTTACAGCCGGTCGCACGCAAAAAATGGTTACTTCTATACAACGAAAATGTGTATTACGCCTAAAACACCGAGAATCTGCGTTTTTTACCTAACGTTAGCTAACTTTTCTAGATGTTGAGGATTGGTTCACATTTGAATAAATTTTGTTCTTTATACAATTGCTCTTTCCGTTTAACAAGCTGTTGATATTGTTTGAAGCAAAAATAAAAGTCGGAAGAAAGAAAGGGTGATTATAATGAAGAGATGAATGAAGAAAATGGGCGAAACCGCTGTTGTAGGCCTATCTTTCACACGAGGGCGGCCGGAGTGGCCGACCGGTTCTAGGCGCTACAGTCTGGAACCGCGCGACCGCTACGATCGCAGGTTCTAATCCTGCCTCGGGCATGGATGTGTGTGATGTCCTTAGGTTAGTTAGGTTTAAATAGTTCTAAGTTCTAGTGGACTGATGACCATAGAAGTTAAGTCCCATAGTACTCAGAGCCATTTAACACGAGGATGCGTAATCATTAAAAATTATTAAATGAGGACAAGGAGTAAATTAAATAACACAAATAAATAAAGTAAATATTCATATTATTCCAATTCAGCTTATCTAAATTAACACCGTAAGACAAAATATTTTATTACAGTTGTTCACTTAGATGGCTACGACAGGAGAGAGAGAGAGAGTACAAGACAATATTGACACACTGGCATTTTTCATAAAAATAAAATCATATCGTAACGAAGTCACAGCTCAGGGAGCTTTGATACTGTGGGACTACAGCTGCTATGAAACAACACATTTTCTGAAGTTCCTTGTATGTGGACCTCGGGCATGATGCATATCTCTAATTTCGATTTAGTCTTCGATAACAGAATATAGAAGTAACCGTTGTTTCTACAAGTTACAGCACTGCGTGAAATATTGACTGATGAGCAGTTAGGAGCTGTTCTTGAAGACAGCAGTGCGGAGTTAACTTACTGGGAAGTTGATGAATTCTCGTTTTTGAATGAAGACTGCCATACTGAGCTAGACGAAACTGACAGCTAAACAATAAGAACTTTCAGTTGTCTGCCAGTAGCTAGGAGAAGAGGACGTCCATGTATAGTGAATTCCTCTGACAGTGAAGATGTAGATAAAGTAGAAAATGTGAATAGAAGTCTAAGAAAAGATGTGCTGCAACCAGTTCTGAAGTTAGGTTTACAGTGCTAGTCAACTACCGAACTCGTTGAGGGAAGGAATGCCACAAAATGTTGGAAACCTGGATGTAGTGCCAAAGAAACAGACTTGTGCGTCAAATTGGAATGTATTTATGTACTGTGAAAAACAATCGTTTTGAAGCTTACCATAAAATGTAAAGATTTATTTACTGGAAGCAGCAGTATCTTACTTCCCAGAAACTATTGTATGGTTAATACTTTCTTGCATTTGTGGAGATGCTTTGGAGAATCAATAGAAATATCTATTGGAATTCGCATATTTCAAAAATATTAACATTAAGATTCCTATTTCCCCTGGGCACTAGCATATACAGTTTACTGTTTCAAATAAAATATATATTTAGATGATTAAAAAGTTTTTTATTGAGAAAAAGGAAAAGAAATACAAAGCAAGAACTAGTAAGTTTCCGTGATATCATTTATGCCTTGCTGGATCATCAAAAAGAATTGTCATTTGCATTTGCATCATGCTTGTTTATAGTTTGCTGGAAAATGTAAAAGGAAAAATTTCCTGCGAATTTTTTGTACCTGAGGAATGAAGAGATTATACAGACGGAGCTCAGCTCGGTTTGTAGAATGATGGGGCAGAAAATGTTGGATGAATGTTAAAAAAAAGAAAAAGTACACCTTACCTCGTCCCCATTCTTTTCATAATCGAAGTCCCATGTGTAAAACAACCCCGTTTTAAGAAAGACTTGTTCTTTATGTATCCCAATGTTTATGACGTCTTATTTCCTCAACTATGTGTCGTGCAATGATACGATTTTGCAGGTACATTGAGTAGTATATATGGATAATGTGTTGCAAAAGAAGTTAGTAGTAAAGAAGTAATCTATTAAGAAGTCATACCTGACGGTAAAGTTTTACTGCATGAACAGGGAAAATGTAGTGACCGATAAACTTTTTCTAGTCTTCGTTTAGTGGGACTGGGGGAAGGGGGTGGGGGAGGCGAGAGCGGAAAGTTTCGTAAAGACTTGAAATTCTGTATAAAATTCGCTGGAAGTCCTTCATATGCGCTCACTCATTTTCTAAACGCTTCACCACTTCCGGTTTCGGGGGGCATCTAATAAGAGATTGACAACATACGCAAACAAAGCGATCGAAATGAGGTAACGCCCAACAGGTAGGTAACACACTTAACGTGCAGGTAATGGGGTTACAATTTTAAACGACATAACGACATATGGTACTTGGAAAACTGTCTAATTGTACGCTTACTTGTGACAGTCCTAGGTTTTAGAACTCTATGTCAGCGCTCCCAGCAAACGTCTTCACCGATGCTGTGCCGACTCTGTGAACTACCTGTGTTCCGTGGCGCTACTGCTTCCATTCACAGTTGCGGAACGATCAGAGTCTGGTAAAATGACCATCATGATGAAGCACATCATTTCGAGTGGCCCCAAAACAATGCCTTGCCGACGTAGATTATTTTCGAGGATAGCCAAAGCAGTCGATTTCTTCCTTCAAAGACATCTTTTAAATTACCAATGACAGTCGTATATTACCAGAATGAGATTTTCACTCTGCAGCGGAGTGTGCGCTGATATGAAACTTCCTGGCAAATTAAAACTGTGTGCCAGACAGACTCGAACTCGGAACCTTTGCCTTTCGCGGGCAAGTGCTCTACCACTGAGCTACCCAAGCACGACTCACGCCCCGTCCTCACAGCTTTACTTCTGCCAGTACCTCGTCTCCTACCTGCGAACCAGGACAGCTTCTGTAAAGTTTGGAAGATAGGAGACGAGGTACTGGCAGAAGTAAAGCTGTGAGGATGGGGCGTGAGTCGTGCTTGGGTAGCTCAGTGGTAGAGCACTTGCCCACGAAAGGCAAAAGTCCCGAGTTCAAGTCTCGGTCTGCCCCACAGTTTTAATTGGCCAGGAAGTTTCAGTCGTATATTATTTAAAATTTCTTCTTCAAAATCGGACACAGACTGTAAGTCATGCAAAAAGGACGCCATATATCATTTCACAGGTGTTCGTATTATTTTGTGCAGCCCCTCTATTTTGAGTTACGGCAGTGTTGTAGCTTCATTAAATCAAGGTTAACATTTTGTAACCCCCTGTAATTTGTGTAGATCAACTCGCGTTCACCAGAAGTATACTACGGTCTTCTTGAAAGTGCGGATGGTCAACACTGTAACAGAGTAAGGGGGCCGTGTAGAAAGGCGGCACGAAAATGATAGAGTTGGGCCAACAGAGGAGCCACTGTGCGGTCAGCTGCGACGCAGGCGGTCGCCAGCCAGGGGTTGAGGCGGGGCACACATTAGGGGCGGCGGGCGCCAGGTGCGGCCAACAGCAGCCGGCAGGGGTGTCCGCGGACCACCTGCCCCCACAACAGCGGAACCGCGACAGCTGCTGCGCCGTCAGCTGCGCCAGCCATGCTGCCACGGCTGAACTGGGCTGTGGGCTAGCGCTGGGGGTGGGGCTACAGCCCAACCACGCGCAGTCTTCTCCACTGACAAGGGAAACAGGTATACGAATGCATAGTTTCACGGCAATACTAATAAAAATTTTTCGGGCTTCCAGCCGCGTCCAGTGGTTTAAAATCCAAGAGCTTCGGCAGAGTTCTCCTCGGCCATTGTCAAGTGGTGACTGTCGAACGTTTGCTGCTGCCGCCCTTATATAGCCGCGCTGTCTTCAGTGACGTCACTGGTGCTCGCTCCAGCGCCATATAGAGTAATGTTTTATTGGCGCGCTTGCCGCGTCCGCTTCAACTTTCCGATTGGGGCGTTGTAAGCTGTGCTAAGCCGCCGTATTGAGGGTGTAGTCAGAAATTCTTAACTTGATCCCAAAAACTAGAAGTCCGGCAAATGCAATACGGTGACCGTTATAGCACGTTCCGCTATCGCTGACGTCTCGTACAATTGAACAACGCCGCGTGGAACACGAAACAAGTTTCCGCGCACGGTATCCTGAGAGGTAAAGGTCAGTCCCCTAAGGTGTCAATGGACATCGGAATAGGTGTGAGACCTGAGTTTCTCCTGGCGTATACAACTTCCAAATAACTTCCGGGAATTCATCCAGGTAACACTTTCAGCGACCGCCGATATTTCGGCGGGAGAACACCCCGCCATCTGCAAGGCAAACTGCAACGGACAGGCGGCGTACAAGAAAATTTAAAACTTCAGTTCTGGGAGTGATGCAGGAAACATAACACACATACTGAACACTAGTGCCTTACGTAGGATACACGTCCAACAAGTTCGGTCGTATTTTACGGAAATACGATGTGAGATGTGTTTTCCGAATTCCATCTAAAATTAGTGCACTTTTCAGTTCCGTTAAGGATGATCTTGGACTGCGTAAGGCGGGTGTATATCGTATTCCTTGTAGCTGCGGCATGGCAAATATTGGTCAAACTATCAGGACCGTGGAGGACCGATGTATTGAGCATAAACGGCACACACGATTACAGCAGCCAAGTAGATCTGCTATTGCCGAACATTGCTTGGATACTGGTCACCCCATGTTATATAATAACACCGAGATATTGGCATGCACGTCCAGCCATTGGAACAGTGTTATTAGGGAGGCAGTTGAGATTAAATTAGCGAGCAACCTCGTTAACAGGGATGGAGGCTTCTGTTTAAACTCTGTCTGGAATCCGGCTCTCTCCCTTGTCAAAAAAACAGAGGGACAGAGTCAATGCTACCTCACCTGCGAATTCATAGTCTCACCATCGATAGCTCTGACATTGGTCATCTTTGGTGGCACTAATGTTCAGTGTGTGCGTTATCTTTCCTGCTTCAGACCTACATCCGAGGTTTTAAATTTGCATGTACGCCGCCTGTCCGTTGCAGTTTGCCTTGCAAATGGCGGGGTGTTCTCCCGCCGAAATATCGGCGGTCGCTGAAAGTGTTACCTGACTGAATTCCCGGAAGTTATTTGAAAATCGGAATAGGTGCGTGAACTTTTAACTGGTTCCAGTACATCTCGTTTTACTTAAAAGCGTAATTCCGCCGTATCTTGTATAAAAATAATTAAAGGTGAGGTGTCGCAACGTGTGCGCCGTAGATCGCCCCAGCGACGTAGCGCTTCAGACATGAGAGGCACCGACGTGCTCGCAGCGCGCTGCATGGCCGGCGGCTGCTGCTGCTACTACTGTGTTGCTGCTCTGGTATTCAGGCGCGCTGCCCGCGCGGCTGGACCACGCAGCCAGGTATTAACAAGCTTCGACAAAGTGTCTCGGTGTCGCTGCCGCCGCGCTACGTGACGTGTGTTCGCGATTGCTTCCGCCTCGCTGGAAGAATCCGCCACACCCACCTACCTGTCCGTCTGTCTGTCTGTCTATCTGACGCTGTCAGAGCTCTACGACAATTTCTCTCTAAAAACTGACGAGCCAGCTGTCGATCGCCTGAAACCTGCCCTCTGGATCTGGCGGGCACTACACTATAGCGCGCTGACTGATTGTTTGTTAACGGAGAGTACGCTAGTGTACGCAGCATACACCCGGGTATCATTTGTACACTGGTGTACAAAACTTAAAAGACGAAAGTACACTACTGGCCATTAAAATTGCTACACCACGAAGATAACGTGCTACAGACGCGAAATTTAACCGACAGGAAGAAGATGTTGTGATATGCAAATGATCAGCTTTTCAGAGCCTTCACACAAGGTTGGCACCGGTGGCGACAACTACAATGTGCTCACATGAGGAAAGTTTCCATCTGATTCCTCATACACAAACAGCAGTTGACCGGCGTTGCCTGGTGAAACGATGTTGTGATGCCTCGTGTAAGGAGGAGAAATGCGTAACATCGCGTTTCCGACTTTGATAAAGGTTGGATTGTAGCCTATCGCGATTGCGGTTTATCGTATCGCGACATTGCTGCACGCGTTGGTCGAGATCCAATGACTGTTAGCGGAATATGGAATAGGTGGGTTCAGGAGGCTAATACGGAACGCCGTCCTAGAGCCCAACGGCCTCGTATCACTAGCACTCGAGATGACAGGCATCTTATCCGCATGGCTGTAACGGATCGTGCAGCCACGTGTCGATCTCTGAGTCAACAGATGGGGACGTTTGCAAGACAAAAACGATCTGCACGAACAGTTCGACGACGTTTGCAGCGCATGGACTATCAGCTCGGAGACCATGGCTGCGGTTACCCTTGACGCTGCATCACAGACAGGAGCGCCTGCAATGGTGTACTCAACGACGAACCTGGGTGCACGAATGGCAAAACGTCCTTTCTTTGGATGAATCCAGGTGCAGTTTACAGCATCATGATGGTCGCATCCGCGTTTGGCGAGATCGCGGTGAACGCACATTGGAAGCGTGTATTCGCCGTCGCCATACTGGCGTATCACCCAGCGTGATGGTACGGGGTGCCATTGGTTACCCGTCTCGGTCACCACTTGTTCGCATTGACGGCACTTTGAACAGTGGACGTTACATTTCAGATGTCTTGCGACCAATGACTCTACCCTTCATTCGATACCTGCGAAACGCTATATTTCAACAGGATAATGCACGACCGCATGTTGCAGGTCCAGTACGCGCCTTTCTGGATACAGAAAATGTTCGACTGCTGCCCTGGCCAGCACATTCTCCAGATCTCTCACCAATTGAATACGTCTGGTCAATGGTGGCCGAGCAACTGACACGTCACACTACGCCAGTCACTACTCTTGATGAACTGTGGTATCGTGTTGAAGCTGCATGGGCAGCTGTACCTGTACACGCCATCCAAGCTCTGTTTGACTCAATGCCCAGGCGTATCAAGGCCATAGGTGGTTGTTCTCGGTACTGATTTCTCAGGATCTATGTAATCACGTATCAGTTGTAGTATAATATATTTGTCCAATGAATAGCCGTTTATCATCTGCATTTCTTCTTGGTGTAGCAATTTTAGTGGCCAGTAGTGTATATATCTGGAAAAAAAGAGGAAAAAATTTTGAATGCGGCTATGGCTCAACAGGGAAATGGCTGCGAATCTGACTACAGTGGCAGGAGAGAATGGAAATCCGTTCTGGGCTCAGATAAACGAAGGCCGCGGTTGCAGAAGGTTCCGCAAAGCCGCTCGCGGTTCTCGCACAGTCGAGAAGGAAGTGCAGGGCGGAGTGAACCCGCCGCTGCGTTATTAGTCGCGGAAGGCGAACTGCGTGCACACAATCGCGGAGACAGCCCGCCTGTTTGAAATGCATGAAGCACCGCACGCTGCTTCGGAACTTTGATTGTACACAGCTGGCGCGTGTTTTGCGGGGCACGTCCCGGAGGAACTGTTCTCCCAAATTCGTCTCCGACCCTTTCCAAAGCGAAGACGTGCGTGCGGCTCTGGCTTAACGCACTCTAGTAAGAAAAAAAATGTGATTTAGCTATGTAATCTCATGATACTTCTATAAAGATTCATACGTTTCAGGGAGTGCAATTTTTCTCCCTTGTCAGTGCAATCTAGGAATGTATGATTCTGGGAGGATTCGGAAGATTTAGACATTTATGCAGCTACACTACTAGAAATTAATAAAAATGAATATTCCCAAATACATTAATTAGGAACGCCATCTGCGTGAGGTGCTGCTGGAGTGCAGTGAAGACAATAATTAGAAGTGATTTACTGAGTACGAAAACTCTGATCCCCCAGAAAATGTGGTTTTCTAAAAGTTCGGTCTGTTGTTTCGAACCCCACACACTGTTACTAACTATTCTAGACAAACCACGACGGCACTAGCGAGCAAAATTCGTGCACGTCCAGTCCATTTTAGAGCTGTCGTACTATGGGTCTACTGAATATTGTTTGCAAAAACACTGTGCACTGCTGTTATCTACCTTTGTTGGTATTAGTGGTGCAAGCAACATCACCCTCCCCTCCCCCTCACTCCCTCCCCATCTTTCCTTCCTTGGATAACTGCTCATCTGATTACATACGGTACATAACTAAAAATTCAAACTTCAACCGCAGTCACATCTGATCGCGCGACTACATCAGCAGAGATTACCACTAACACAGCGATCCGCAGTGTCAGGTACGAGCTAGACTGCGAGCGAGGGAGTTTCTGCAGGTTTGCTTAAGTGCTGTACCACTACCGCATAGCACTGTAGTACAATCCGTACATTACGACAAGCCGTTCTGTGTCGTCTGCGCTACTGTCAACAGGTCTCGAACAACAAAATTACCTCTCAAAATAACGACTGACACGTTTTTGATCGTCTTCACATACGACTGCCACACCTCCTTGTGCGAGTCTATACGAAATGCCGGCCGGAGTGACCGAGCGGTTCTAGGGCTACAGTCTGGAACCGTGCGACCGCTACGGTCGCAGGTTCGAATCCATCCTCGGGCATGGATGTGTGTGATCTCCTTAGGTTAGTTAGGTTTAAGTAGTTCTAAGTTCTAGGGGACTGATGACCTCAGATGTTAAGTCCCATAGTGCTCAGAGCCATTTGAATCATCTATACGAAATGCTTAATTTGTTATCTCAAACAGTCTGTCAGTAGCTGTGCCAAGTCGTGAGCGTTGTCATGTACATCGTGGAACTTGCAAAATATGTGAATGAAACTTCATTCCTCTGAGACCATTCTTTCAGTTACCACTAATGATTATCAGATTTAATGAAACATCTCTATGTGAGTAATATCATGCAATATCATATACTATTCATGGTTCAAATGGCTCTGAGCACTATAGGACTCAACTGCTGAGGTCATTAGTCCCCTAGAACTTAGAACTAGTTAAACCTAACTAACCTAAGGACATCACACACATCCATGCCAGAGACAGGATTCGAACCTGCGACCGTAGCGGTCTCGCGGTTCCAGACTGCAGCGCCTAGAACCGCACGGCCACTTCGGCCGGCACTATTCATGGGCTATCTACTCCATGCTGTGACACAGTACCGGCTTACCGTCATAAGACACTAATGAGGAGCTGAAATGTTTAGAAACTTCAAATTTTTTTATCAAACTTCATAAAATTGCCAAGGAGAGAAAATAATACTAAAGACATTGTAATTGTATCGATGAAACTGCACAGAACGGATACATTGAACTGTATTACCAACAGGCGTAGTTTAATGAGGGAAAAAACGTTAAAGAAGATATAAGAGACGATTGGTAGTTGCAACTTAATGCCGTTATAGTTTCGAGGGACCTCTCAACAAAACTAAAAATTTATTGGTATACTTTAACATTAAATACGCTGATTCAAAAGTCTCTGCAGAAACTGAAAGAGCTGATAGATAAATCGAAGTACGACAGCTTTGGAAGAGCAATTAATGATCGTGGAATTAACGTCGAGTCAGTGAAAACTTTTGAATGTAAGGAAGAACAATTACAATCAATGCACACGCACCTTAAGTTTAGCAAAGTTTAGCAAAGTACTGTTTATTTAGCAAAACTGTGCATTGAAGTAGGTGCTCTAAATGTCGACCACGAGATTCATTATAGGCGTAACGTTTTCGTTGAAAATTCTGGTGCACTCTACGAAGTACGCCAGACATCGCACGGAGCTCAGCGGAGGCTGCACGTCTGCTGGCGAGAAGTATGGGGGACGAATGAACACATCTCGAGGACCAGACATACGGACAAACAGCATTATAAATCGTAAGTAATACGAAACAATAATCTAACTTAAAGAAATCTATGCTACAGTAGTTGTTTCTAATCTGAAACACGAGAGAATAAAACGAGAAAATGTAACGGTGTAACATGTTGTAACTACTACACAATTAATTTGTAATACGGATATAAAATCATATATTACAGGACACTGAGGATGCTTCGTAAATAAAAGAAGCAGAAAGCGTGTGGTGAACAAAAAACAAAGTGCCTTTCATTTAGCTGCAAATGCGAAACATACCTCCACGAATTTTGAAGCTACTGAGGAACGATGGAAAAACGAAAAAAGAAAAAAAAAAGAACGATATCGAACTTTAATCGCTTTTACGAGGCTTTTGATGTACCCTCCCAAAAAAAAAAAAAATGATGCCTCAGATCATGGGAACAATGAGAATGCGTACTTGGCTGTTGGACCCGGGATATCTGACATTGAGTGTGTCACGTAGTTGCACAGAAAAATTTTCAGCTGCTCCATCTAGTTGGATCCACATCTGACGGCGCGTATGAATCTGTACCTCCACTAACACTTGCTGAATTACAGGGTGTGTCCGTGAATTGCCACTGTTGTTCCCGAATTTCCAAGGCTTTATCTGGCTGATTACTTCCAAAGCTAAGTTTCTATTCCAAAGCTGATATATTTCGATTCCTCTATCAGCTACTCCCTTTTCGTTGGAACTTTTGAATCATCCGGTGTAAGTATAGGTCAAAGATCTGGAGTACAACCAAGAAAGAAAGAGAGAGAGAGACTGAAAATATTCAAATCTTCGGACGAAGGAAGTTTGTGAAGCAATGAAAGATGAGAGAGAAATGAGAATGGCCAAAGCGACGTGGAGAGAAGCAACACAAGACATAATGTGGTGGAGAACGCTAGTGAGGTTGGTGCAAGATGTGAATGGTTGTCTGTCGTTAGAAAGCAGACCAGAACACATACCACGTTCTAAGTAGGAGGAGGAGGATATTAGTGTTTAACGTCCCATCGACAACGAGGTCATTAGAGACGGAGCAGTCCGCCCCTGGTAGCTGGGTGGTCAGCGGGACAGAATGTCAATCCTAATGGCCAGGGTTCGATTCCCGTCTGGTTCGGAGATTTTCTCCGCTCAGGGACTGGGTGTTGTGTTGTCTTAATCATCATCATTTCATCCCCATCGACGAGCAAGTCGCCGAAGTGGCATAAGGAACCATCCTGGTATTTGCATGAACCGATTTAGGGAAATCACGGAAAAACTAAATCAGGATGGCCGGAGACGGGTCTGAACCGTCGTCCTCCCGAATGCGAGTCCACTGTGCCAACTACTGCGCCACTCCGTTCGGAGTGGCAATGATATTATAAATGAGACAAATATGGCTTGTGATTTTTTAGAATGGTCTCACAGATGCGTCCAGAGAATTCTGAAAGATCCAGTCTGGTTTAAGCGCCGCGCTGTTGTTGTGCGCAGTGCTGCGTGCTGGGGTCAGCGCGTCCGTCGCAGTGCTGCGATGCGAGGCGTCTGCGGCATAGCCAGCAGCACCAGCGGGCCGCCGTGACCGCGCGCTGCCCGGGTTCGTGCCAAGGCTTCGCTAATTATGCGGCTGGCGGCGCACCAAGCTGCGCTCCTCGCGGCACTGTGTCCCTGCCCGGACTGCTCACGTCTCACCACTACCACCGCAACCCAACTGTCTGGCAGGACTGAAGTAAGGCACCACTGAGTAATAGTCCGCAAGTGAAAAGCTGAAAAGTGTTGTTGTTGTTGTTGTTGTTGTTGGTGGTGGTGGTGGTGGTGGTGGTCGCGACGGCGGCGTTGTGGTCTTCAGTCTGAAGACTGATTTGCTGCATCTCTCCGCGACAGACTATCCTGCTGGCCACTTCTCTGACTAACTCGTTCGTCTGCCTGGGATCTGTACGAGATAGGATTGATAGAGGAAACAGAAAGGGTCCAAGCGTTACCAGAGTTTCGTTACATGTTCTCACAGAAAAGCTCAGTCGCCTCCTGTGGCAGACGCTGCAAGAGAGGCCTTCTGCAGCATGGTGTGATTTGCGGGTAAGGTTCTGAGAGCGTACTTTTCTGGAAGAGGCAACCAATATATCGCTTCCTCTTACATATACAGGGGGGAGAAAAACTGTGCCACAGAATTTTAACCCTGTATAGCTGATACCACTAGGAACCAAAATTAGTAATGTTGTGTAGGTCGAAACGCACCATTTTTAAACTACGCCACGCGCTCCGATTGGCCGTGGCGTTGCACTGTTGCCGCCAGTCACATCAGAGCAATGCCAGGAATCTTTGAAAGAGTTCGGCAAAACACTTTTTGAGTTCCCAGAATGAAATTTTCACTTTGCAGTGGAGCGTGTGCTGGTATGAAACTTCCTGGCGGATTAAAACTGTGTGCCGGACCGAGACTCGAACTCGGGACCTTTGCCTTCCGCGGGCAAGTGTTCTACCAAATGAGCTACTCAAGCACGATTCAGAACGGGGCGTGAGTCGTTCTTGGGTAGCTCAGTTGGTAGAGCACTTGCCTGCGAAAGGCAAAGGTCCCGAGTTCGAGTCACGGTCCGGCACACAATCTGCCAGGGAATTTCACCTTTCGACGTTACCAAGCTTGTGTCGCGTCAGAGGGTCGACAGTTCGAGCACCTGCTTTAAGTTCAAAATGGTTCAAATGGCTCTGAGCACTATGGGACTCAACATCTTAGGTCATAAGTCCCCTAGAACTTAGAACTACTTAAACCTAACTAACCTAAGGACATCACACACACCCATGCCCGAGGCAGGATTCTAACCTGCGACCGCAGCAGTCCCGCGGTTCCGGACTGCAGCGCCAGAACCGCTAGACCACCGCGGCCGGCTGCTTTAAGTAAACAATGTAATAGCTACAAAAAAGGCCCTATTCAGAGCCGAAACAATTTGTAAAAGACTTTCTGTGCGCGAACTAACAGCTGTTGACGGGTTTGTTCGAAGGCTGGCGCGCTATCATAGGCGTGTGGGCCGCCCTGGATACATCGCGATCTCCGGCAGGCAAAGCGGTCATGCGTTGTCCAGAGCATCCGGCAACCGGGCAATCCCACGGCCAATCTGGAGCGCGTGGCGCCAAGTTCCCGTAGTTTAAAAATTGTGCGTTGTCGACATACACAACACTAGTAATTGTGTTTCCTACTGGCATCAACTTCCACATTGTGGCATCACTTTACTAACTACCATAATCACCAGTAGAATGAGACAAGTGCAAAATCTGTGAAGCCGACAATTTAAACATGCTGTTCACGTCTCAATAGGCGGCTTTTAAAACTGGCTAAGTTCGGCTAGCGATGCTGGCTGGGTGCAAAAATTAATAATAGTGGTATGGAAAGACCATTAATTACAGTATGATAATTACGAGGAGATGATGCACAGGAAAGTAGTAATAATCATCGGCGATTATAATTTCAGGCATGCAGGTCCGGCTAGACGTTGGTTTATAGTTGAAATTACTGAGGATGTGAATGACATGTGAATAGCTGCAATCGTTCAGGATTATCTGATACGAAACTGATAATATGTACTTTAACACACGTGTAAAGACCAGAAAATTCTTCGTCATTTTATCCATGTTGAATCTTGTGAACTTCACGGCCTTTAATGATAGTTGGTGAATGACGCAATCAGCCACAAAGTTCTTTGGTCAAAAGTCAGACCACCATTCGGTACAATCTTGTGAACAAGAGCTCAGGTCGTATTCGCTCTGAATGCCGCATCGTTTTAATCACGAACGATTCTCCGCGAAATGGATGGCAAGAAAGAAAGAACTTCGGAGGGAATGAATTGAAGAATCGGACGGTCTTTTCAGGCGGGGAAGCATAACAGCTTCTATTGTCGTGAAATGCTCCCGTCGGAATCTCTCTGTCTTTCTCTTTCTCCGTTCTTTTCACCCCCCGAAGTATTTATTCGATGAAGGCTCCGTATTTAGTGAACTAGGTCAAGGCAGACTTCTCGGCGCGGTGGGAAGAGGGAGTCTGGGTGGAAACTGAAGACTGAGGCGAGAGGGGAGAAGGATTTATTATGCATGGAATAGCGTTCCCCAAAAGATGGGTTGCGATGGGGGGCGTTGGGACGAGAAGGGAGTGGTGGAGAAGGGGGGGGGGGGTGGAGGAAGACTGCAGGTGGCTGTGTACGAGAAACGCTGCGCCGCGAAAACAGGCTCCCCGATCCCGAATCGACCGATGTTGTACTGAGTAGGCAAAGGTGGTCGCCGAGCGGGATGCTACCGGTTAAGAGGGAATGGGATGGGAGGCGATGCTAGCTGCAAGTGTGGCCGTCGTGGTAGGACCGAGAAAGGAAAGAAAGGGGAGAGATGGTTTGGTGGAAGGGGGGGGGGGGAGGTAGGGAGCGAAAGCAAATCGATTACGGGGTCGCTCTGAACGCGCGTTCTGTATAAAAGGAAAAGCCCGCGGGCCAACACGCAAACTGACTTGCCGATTGGATTGAGAGATTCCCTCCTGCGGCTTGTTCGGCATTTCGTTCCAGGGCACTCTTAATGCATTTAGAAGGCGCAGCCTACCCCCGCGGCTTTGGGCGGAGCCACAATAAGAACGGCCCGTGTTCGCGACGGAGGAAAAAATTAGGTCGCTTGGACCCTTTAAAGCTTTCGTTTCCAATTAGTGTTACGTAACAGCTCCCAGACACCGCCTGAATGAGCATTCTATTACCTTACTTGAAACTTAGTTATCTGGATTGATGCGAAACGCCTGTCCTGTTGCGTAATGGAGTCTAACCGGCAGGTCAAAATGGATTTAAAACATTAAAGAATATGTCAGCCTAACGTATTGGTTCATTTTTTCACAAGCATGTACACTATCTGATCAAAAGTAAGTGCAAGTAGAGCAACGACGGTTAAACCAAGATCAGACGCACCTCATGTATTGACGGACAGCGTGAAATCATCGGAAGCAATAACTTGTGAGTTCCAAAAAGCTACCAGATTTCCAGCTAGCTCAATGACTGTACGTAGGGAATTAAAAGAAATAAGGTAAGATGATCGATCGGCTTCTACATCTACATCTACATTTATACTCCGCAAGCCACCCAACGGTGTGTGGCGGAGGGCACTTTACGTGCCACTGTCATTACCTCCCTTTCCTGTTCCAGTCACGTATGGTTCGCGGGAAGAACGACTGCCGGAAAGCCTCCGTGCACGCTCGAATCTCTCTAATTTTACATTCGTGATCTCCTCGGGAGGTATAAGTAGGGGGAAGCAATATATTCGATACCTCATCCAGAAACGCACCCTATCGAAACCTGGACAGGAAGCTACACCGCGATGCAGAGCGCCTCTCTTGCAGAGTCTGCCACATGAGTTTGCTAAACATCTCCGTAACGCTATCACGCTTACCAAACAACCCTGTGACGAAACGCGCCGCTCTTCTTTCGATCTTGTCAACCCGATCTGGTACGGATCCCACACTGATGTGCAATACTCAAGTATAGGTCGAACGAGTGTTTCGTAAGCCTCCTCCTTTGTTGATGGACTACATTTTCTAAGGACTCTCCCAATGAATCTCATCCTGGCACCCACCTTACCAACAATTAATTTTATATGATCATTCCACTTCAAATCGTTCCGCACGCATACTCCCAAATATTTTACAGAAGTAACTGCTGCCAGTGTTTGTTTCGCTATCATATAATCATACAATAAAGGATCCTTCTTTCTATGTATTCGCAATACATTACATTTGTCTATGTTAAGGGTCAGTTTCCACTCCCTGCACCAAGTGCCTATCCGCTGCAGATCTTCCTGCATTTCGCTGCAAATTTTCTAATGCTGCAACTTCTCTGTATACTACAGCATCATCCGCGAAAAGCCACATGGAACTGCCGACACTATCCTCTAGGTCATTTATATATATTGTGAAAAGCAATGGTCGCATAACACTCCCCTGTGGCACGCCAGAGGTTACTTTAACGTCTGTAGTCGTCTCTCCATTGAGAACAACATGTTGTGTTCTGTTTGCTAAAAACTCTTCAATCCAGCCACACAGCCGGTCTGATATTCCGTAGGCTCTTACTTTGTTGATCAGGCGACAGTGCGGAACTGTATCGAACACCTTCCGTAAGTCGAGGAAAATGGCATCTACTTGGGAACCTGTATCTGAAATTTCTGGGTCTCTAGAACAAATAAAGCGAGTTGGGTCTCACACGATCGCTGTTTCCGGAATCGTTGTTGATTCCTACAAAGTGGATTCTGGGTTTCCAGAAATGCCATGATACGCGAGCAAAAAGCATGTTCTAAAATTCTGCAACAGATCGATGTCAGACATGTAGGCCTGTAGTTTTGCGCATCTGCTCGACGACCCTTCTTGAAACCTGGAACTACCTCATAAGCCACAAATATCTTTAATGAACGCTAAGCGTCGCAACTGGACAGTATGTGTATGGGACCAGTGATGTGGTGTAATGAATCACGCTATGACCCGTGACAATCCGGTGGAACGGCTTTCGTTTAGCGAACGTCTGGAGAAGGTTACCTGCCAACATGGGTAGCACGAACAGTGAAGCAAGCAGGAGGTTGCTATACGGCATGGGGGTATTTTTCGTGGTTAGGGTGCGGGCTATTGATTTCGCTTAAGCAAACGTTAAATACGGATAGACAGGAACACATTTTAAAGTATTGTGTACTGATTACAGTAGAGGAAGAGTTCGGGGGCGATGACTATTTAAAAAGTTTGACGTAAGGCAACGTCTGCGAGGTAATGGTTTGCGAACAATAACATCCCTGAAATTGATTGGGCGGCCCACAGTGAACTGAACCCAACGGGACACGTTGAGTCAGAACGTCGACTTCGCTCCAGATCCCATCGTCCAACATTATTACTTTCTCTTGTTTCGGCTGTTGAAGAAGAATAGGCTCCACGGACATTGAGAGACGCCTTCGAAAGTGAGCCCAGCACAGTTCAAGACGTCACAAAGGCTAAGGGTCGTAACACTCCATATTAACTTCACTAAGATGTGTCTAGACACTTTTGCTCAGAAATCGTATGTATCATTTCTCCTACCCACTTGGCGAAAGCTGCCGTGCGGTTCACCAAAGTTCCTGCTAGCACATTATTTATAGGACATTTTTTTGTGCTAATGTCTACGACTACGTGGAGCCTGCCGACTTCCCAGTGGCGACAGAGGTCTCGTGTATGGCGCTAATACGTCGTGGAATTTGTTTTGGTGAATCGGAACGGCTGACTCGTGGAGAGGAAGCTATTACGGAGATAGTCCGTATGATAGAACGCGCAGTCTGCAGGAGCCGCCCCACCATCGATTTCGAATGTCGATAGCACATGCGGCTAAAAGATTAGCCTCGAAGCCCCCCTGCCTGGTCGATAACTGAAGTGGCCGGCAAGAAAATGTTCTCTGAACGTGTCTTCGCTATCGTTATTCTTCTGAGCGCAAACAGTAGATTACCATTTACGAAATACTGCATCATTATTATCCGATTGTCAAGAGCTGTTACATATTGAGATCTCATTAGCTTCCAAAATTTTCGTCGCAATAACTAAAACTTTTGCCTTGCAGCAGTTGCAAAATATAGCTTTCAGAAGGGTAGTGGAACACACGCGGTACACTGTGGCAGCGGTTAGCAAGTGTTCCTACTCTGTTACGCAACAAGTAGAGTTTCTAAACACGTGTAGAAGTGTGAAAAACACAATTCAGCGGTTTAATTAACGCTGATATATTATCCGCTGGCACAAGTGGAATCTAAGATGTAAATGAAATTAAATCTACGTGATGATGACGATGTGATAATCGAAATGAGTAATTAATTCACATAAATACTGGAGCAGAAAATCGCTGATATTAGTATACAAACAATTAGAACGAACGAGCCCAAAAATAAACATTGTTGCTTCAGCACCGGATTTATTTCCTTAATCAGCGTGCATATGTGGCACAGGTAAATTAAAAACCTATTTCACTTTAGTTCGTGAGTAACTTGTAGTCATCATGAACAGGCGAACTGGTAACAGTGCACACTTCTTTCGTATCATTTACTTGTGACAGTGACAAGTTTTGACACTTCTGAGTACCACTGAAACTAGCGTCTTACTAGTTACAGGTCTGACGAGTAGTTAGACACTGACGAAAGTTCACAAACACATGAAGAAAACAGGGCTGTGCCTTGGGTTTCTTCAACTTCAATTAATTTAGTAGTATAATGCGTTGATGCTATTACCTTTATGACGCAATCAGAGCAAATTTCATCGAAACTACCTTCTCTCATTTCATTACAGCTGATGTACACCGACGATTAAATAAGTAAAG
Source organism: Schistocerca piceifrons (assembly GCF_021461385.2). Classification (NCBI taxonomy): domain Eukaryota; kingdom Metazoa; phylum Arthropoda; class Insecta; order Orthoptera; family Acrididae; genus Schistocerca; species Schistocerca piceifrons. Next base: position 524,535,119 of record NC_060142.1, read on the forward strand.
TTCTCTCATGACTGTGAAACGATTGCAATAAACATATTGCCCTTATAGAGGTAATGTTACATGAGTGTAGAGTAAATGTATAAATGGAGGAGGAGGAGATGAGTGTTTAACGTCCCATCGACAACGAGGTCATTAGAGACGGAGCGCAAGCTCGGGTGAGGGAAGGATGGGGAAGGAAATCGGCCGTGCCCTTTCAAAGGAACCATCCCGGCATTTGCCTGAAGCGATTTAGGGAAATCACGGAAAACCTAAATCAGGATGGCCGGAGACGGGATTGAACCGTCGTCCTCCCGAATGCGAGTCCAGTGTGTATAAATGCAAAATACATTTATTTTCCTTTTAGCTAACCCATTCCCCGGAGTACTGCATCTTCTAAGGCTACCTCCCCTACAAAAGAAAGTGATAAAACACCCTGCGTGGAATACTGTGTTGTTTTATAACTGCTGTAACTCAATATTCGAATCTCATACGAAGTATGATTCGTAGGTCGCATCCACTACACATTCATTCTCGTCCACACGTTGAAGAAACTGTGAAACACTCATCATCTAACAGAACTTAATAATCATTATTTACGCGGCTACGCCGTTTTACTAAGGGTATAGCGACTAAGGCGTAACTGATAATCGCAAAGTTAACCATTCCGCGCAACATCCGCCCTAACGTGTACAAAAGAAGAAGAACGACAGTCGGAACGGCTATTCGCTGAATTATGACACGGATTATAATTCGGCTGTACGTTACTAACCCGTTTATCTTTCCCCTGCGTGAACAGTAAAATACCTTCAGTACTCCTGAGAATTTCAAACGTCGAAAGATTTCATTAGCGATACGGCCATAAAAATTTATATAGTTAGCGAGGAAGTAAAAAGCGCACGTCGCTGAATATTCATGAAATCGACATTTTGTACTTTCGCGCAATAATCTCTCTCTCCACACACACACACACACACACACACACACACACACACACACACACACACCCGGACGCAAGCTCACGCATGCGCAGAGAGAGAGAGAGAGAGAGAGAGAGAGAGAGAGAGAGAGAGAGAGAGGGGGAGAGAGAGAGAGAGAGGGGGGGAGAGAGAGAGAGAGGGGGGGGGGGAGGATTTGAAGAGAGGAAAAGAGAACTAGGATCGCACGCGCACGTATACACACTGTAACGGTTCGCCTATGACGACTCGTCTTATAAAAATAAGAGAATGTATCAAACACGAGTACTATATCGGTGAGCGGCTATATGAAGACATAGGTAGAGAGCTTTATCTGGGGAAAAACCTGCACCGTGTTTTTTAATTGACTGCTGTGGATTGAGAAGTTGACCACACGGTGGCATGTTTATCTTATCGAAACGTTTGTTCTATGAAAGTTCGTACAGGTAGGTCACTACAAAGGTCATAAAATGAAACAATTCTGTTCTTAATTATGAAAGTTACTGGCAGATTAAAATCTCATTCTGGAAACATCTCCCAGGCTGTGGCTAAGCCATGTATCCGCAATATCCTTTCTTTCAGGAGTGCTAGTTCTGCAAGGTTCGCAGGAGAGCTTCTGTAAACTTTGGAAGGTAGGAGACGAGGTACTGGCTGAAGTAAAGCTGTGAGGACGGGGCGCGAGTCGTGTTCGGGTAGCTCACATGGTAGAGCACTTGCCCGTGAAAGGCAAAGGTCCCGAGTTCGAGTCTCGGTCCTGCACACAGTTTTAATCTGCCAGGAAGTTTCATATCAGTGCACACTCCGCTGCAGAGTGAAAATTTCATTCTGGAAGGCTGTTCTTAAAACAAATGGTTCAAATGGCTCTGAGCACTATGGGACTTAACACCTATGGTCATCAGTTCCCTAGAACTTAGAACTACTTAAACCTAACCAACCTAAGGACATCACACAACACCCAGTCATCACGAGGCAGAGAAAATCCCTGACCCCGCCGGGAATCAAACCCGGGAACACGGGCGTGGGAACCGAGAACGCTACCGCACGACCACGAGCTGCGGACTGTTCTTAATTGTTTACATGTAACTTTCCTGGTGTTTTCTTGAACATGGTATAATATAGGATTTGAAAAGAAGAATCAAAAGATTACTCCTTAACACTACTGCATTTAAGTTCCACTTAAATAATTGTCTCGGTTGGCCCCCAAAATTAACAATGCCGCATTTGTCAGAAAATTGCGAAACGGGGTAAATCTGCGCAGCTTCAACAATGTGATGAATTTCTTCAACAAGAAACCCCGCAAAAGATGACATCCAACACATACTACGTGAGATTATCTCACCTGAAGATACAGGGTGTTCGTAAATTCCCGTTAGAAACTTCTAGGACTTGTAAACCGAATTGAGTTCGTTATATTTTGAACAGCGATGCAATTTTTGCCATGCCCGAGCGTTCCTTCACAGTTTAAGACACGTACTATGCGCTAATCCTGTTCCCAGGGGCACAACACGATTCGTTTGGTATCGAGCACTGCCCAGTAACGCAGTAAGAATAAATGCTACTACTTCCACTACACGAGGTCCACCCGGCCACATTCTGGTGTCCCTGGTTGAAGATTTTGTACCTACCTTGCTAGTTGTTGTTGTTGTGGTCTCCAGTCCTGAGACTGGTTTGATGCAGCTCTCCATGTTACTCTATCCTGTGCAAGCTTCTTCATCTCCCAGTACCTACTGCAACCTACATCCTTCTGAATCTGCTTAGTGTATTCATCTCTTGGTCTCCCCCTACGATTTTTACCCTCCACGCTGCCCTCCAATACTAAATTGGTGATCCCTTGATGCTTCAGAACATGTCCTACCAACCGATCCCTTCTTCTGGTCAAGTTGTGCCACAAACTCCTCTTCTCTCCAATCCTATTCAATACTTCCTCATTAGTTATGTGATCTACCCATCCAGTCTTCAGCATTCTTCTGTAGCACCACATTTCGAAAGCTTCTATACTCTTCTTGTCCAAACTATTTACCGTCCATGTTTCACTTCCATACATGGCTACACTCCATACAAATACACTGATCCCTTGCTAGTATTCTGCAAGAAAATGAAGATACCGCGCGAGCCTCGAGAAGAACTAGACGACAAAGTCGTGCTGTATGTGCTCTTGCGCATTCAGTTTTTTTCCAACACCGTTGTCCTTTCTTGGAAAACATCGTGATACCACTACTCAGACTGCTCGCTTCACGATGCTCTGTTCTCGCAACTGCGCACTCGCTTGATGTGAGAAGGAGAGAGGTCATTCGCCCTGCAACAAGGAAGGCGGTATGCGACTACATTGTGCTGTAAACGACACTGCTTGTTTGCGCTGCGTTGCTTTCCTTCCCTACGGTAGCGATGCCACTCTTAAAGTTCCAACGCTGGTATCGTAATTTTCTTACACGACAGTCACTGTGTTTCCCTGAGGCAGTACGCTTAGTTCCTGTAGGTATGAACTAGCGTAACATGTGGCCGCCAACGACAAAGCGGGCTCCCAGCAGCAGGTGAGAGACCACACGCCGGTCTCAAAGCTGATCCCGCGCGGGAGGGACTGGGCACGTTCCGCATGGCTGTGTGTGTGGGTGGGCGCGTGGGTGGGCGCGGCCGCGCAAATCTGGCGCGGATTTCCAGCGCAGCCGCGGCGGCAGGTAGCTTCTGCTGCGAGTGAAGGACGGCGCGCTCCGGTCTGGCGCGCCTTCCGTGGCACGGCGACCTGCTCCGCTGTTTAGTTCCCCTGAAAATGCCGTGCCTCCGGAACCAGCGCTTACAATGCTGACCTCCATCCATCGAAGTTTGCGAGGTCAGAGAAAAGAAACACCTTTGCTGCTGTCGCTGGTAGTGAAAGTCTGGGGCAACTTAAGTTTTCTGATTAAAGCAAAAGGTGTTCTTCAACACGAAGTTCTGTTTGGGGCATCTTCCCACTTTAGCGGTTTAAGTAGTGACTTTCTGACACGCAACAGTTGGTATAAAACATCATAAAAATATAAAATACCTGGTGTGTAGAAAAATATCCGCTACCAGTCACAATAAAAGGTTATTTATTTGTCACACGTCCGGTTTCGGGCTTGCGCCCATATTCAGGTGTTTATACATTCATGTACATGTTTGTACTTTTGAAGATGACTGTATAAATACAAACAAAAATTATTTGCTGGTGACTACACAGATACAAGTGGGACAATTGTAAGTGGTGTAGCAGCATTTGACGAAAATATATGTGTACTTACATAAAGATGGAGCACCATTATTACGAGTGCACATCATAATAGTGTAATATGAAGCTATACTTGATAAAACTGAAAATTGACGTGAAAATGACCATAAGTGTGTAACTAAGTGGCAAAACTATCACCACAGCATAACTGTAATAATGATGCTTCATCTTTATGTAAGTACAGATATATTTTCGTCAAATGCTGCCTTAACACTTACAATTGTCCCACTTGTATCTGTGTAGTCACCAGCAAATATTTTTTTTGTATTTATACAGTCATCTCCAAAAGTACAAACATGTACATGAATGTATAAACACCTGAAGATGGGCACAAGCCCGAAAATGGTCGTGTGACAAATGAATAACCTTTTACTGTGATTGGTAGCGGATATTTTTCTACACCCCATAAAGGAACAGTCACGGAGTTCGACAGCATCCACTATGGATAAAATTCATATAAAATACCTTTCAGTGTATGAAAAGTTAGTTATGGAATACCTCAAGGCTCTGTCTTAGGCCTTCAGTTATTTCTTCTTTTATCCTTTTCACAACGAAAGATCTCTGTGAGAATAGGTGAAGCAGAAGAATATTTTAACGACAACTAAATCAAGGTAAATGAGATTAATGAAGTTTGTGGTTACACGAACAGATGACAGACTGAATATCATGTTAGAATTCACATCTAACAAACATCGTACACGACATTTTTAAGATTGTTGTCAGATAACCATTCAGAATGTAGGACCTTTGAAGATAGCAATCAACATATGTTATTAACCCTTACAAACGCTTAGACAATGCTCTAACATTCAAACAGTGTTACGCACTTACTATGTGAATGCGCACAGGCTGTTATGTCGATATGTGCTTCGATAAGTGCCGAAGTGATAAGGAATACAACCCAATCCATGATAAGAAGATAGCAGCACTGCATTGATACCAATGGTCATCACTTCGAGCACCTTCTGTAAATGGACGTTGATGACACCTTTTTGACCTTCGTTGATCTTCAAGACCTTACTGTGACACATCACTGAATTCGTCTCGATAGCGGCTATCAGAAAATAAGTACCAAACTATAGCATCCAACTTGAAAAAAAAAGTTGACCTTCATATCTCTGATGCGACCCCACCTAACAACAAAAAACCAACGTAATATTATGGCCCCCGTTGTCCCATGCAACTTTTGTCCTACAAATTTTTCAGCTACTATCATACTTTCGGAGTTATTCTAGGTGGCAATAGTTAGTGACTCACCCAGTATATCAGGATTTACTTACGAAAGGCTTCGAAACGGCACCAATACCCGATAGTTTCAGAAACATTTGGCAATAAACAGATTAAATTATTACTTATTTTTATAAGAAATGTGTGTTGTGTTTTTGCCATGCGCTTCTCTGTTATGATTGTTTCAGTACAGTTGGGTACTAAGCAAGCACTCGAAGTGAGCCAGTTGAAGAATAACAACAACTGTGTGAAGTAGAGTGAATGAAGGGTTATCAGTGTATATATGACCCCAGATCACGTATTATTGTTATTCTACTTTCAGATGAACAGACTGGCACAGGAGATGAAGTAGTGGATTTGCATAACAACGTTCATAAGCCAATTTATCGCCATGAAAGCTGATTTTTCATTTAATTTATAATCTGAATTCTAATAAATGTTAATTCAACGTGATTGATTCACGCAGAGATTCAAATGCGGTAAGAATTTTTTTTATTACGGTATTTCGTCACATATAGATCGCTTGGAACCAAAGAGAATGGCACAATGTTTTCCTTTTTATCATCCCAGAAGTACTTCATGCGTTGGCTGATGGTCTGCCTCTGTTCATTTGACGCCATCCTCCTAGCTTGGGAATTTCGTTGTTGGACAGGAAATTTTTTAGTATTGACCAGTAGCCTGGAACTTTCCCTGTTATGCAGGAGTGCGACGTTAAGTTTTCTCAAGTCCTTCCTTGTCACTTCTGGCCATCCCGTGCTGTCTTTTTAATTTGGAAATGAAATTAAAATGTTTCTTCGTTAGCCTATTGTCATTCATTTCGTAAATATGACCGTAAATCTTTGACCTCTTCTTTCTTATTGTGTCTGTGATTGTTTCTAAGTTTCTGTGTGGATCTTCATTTCTACTCTTCGTCTAGTTGTCATCTTTGTTCTTTTGTGGTCCTAAATTTTTCCTGAGTATTTTCCTTTCTTTCTTTCTTTTCCTCTTAAACAGTATGCTAAATATTTTTCAGTAAAAAAAATGGTGAATGCAGTTATATAAGAGTAACTGGTAGTTCATTATGATCTCAGTCAGGTATTCCTACAGTTTTCATTCGCAAATGAAAACAAACATTTAAGGAGTATTTTCTGTAAGAGCATTTGCCAGTAGTAATATTGTATTAATGTATTAAGCATTGCATCAACCGAAAAACCAGAACTACCTCATTTGACTTACAGACGAAATTTATAGCTCAGTCGAATATTATTATCGGTATTACAGAGGTAACAGTATTGAGTAAAGTTCACATCAGCATCGGCGAGAGTAATTTTGCTGCTGGTATGCTGTATGTAACTCATTTCTATGCGGGCCGTCCGTAATCTCTGGATGTCACCAAATCTTCCTCTGCATCGTTAGTTCCCCCAGACTTTCAAATAAATAGTCTCGGCTGGTAATGCTCAATGCACAGAAAGTGCCGCCCACATCCGAACCGGGCTAAATCCACCATGAGATACGAGTGGCGCGTTCTGCGGTGACGGATTACGAATTCCGCCGCAAATACTTCACCCCAAAGATAGATGAAACGTCGCCAACCGCCATAAATTCCGACCCGTCTCAGCGATATTAAATCCCAACTGCCACGCCAAATAAAATAAAGGGAAAAAAATGATAGCCTTGTGATCACTGTCGCAATATTCTACTCCTTTCACAAATACCTGCTTCCGAAACGGCAGAATTATGTATACCTTCTTGAGATCTTCGTCAATTGTGACGTCACAACTGTAGAGGAAGTGGGGGATGGGGGTGAGGGGGAAGGTGTGCGTATCCCTGCTCTGTGGGGACTGATCATTGTAGCGCACCGTGTCGCTGAGGCGGCGAACTTCTAACTAGACGAAAAATCCAACTTCGTCCCGCGGATATGAAATCCGTGGCCAGACTACCTCACCGAGAGATAAAACTCGTTTTTATGTTCCTGTCTCTAGGAGGGCATAAAAAATTTAATAAGTTTCCCGGGAAATATGTGACGAACCGAATTTTATGGCCTGTGTAAGTGCAATGCGGAGCCTTACGCCGACCTGAAGCAGATCAGGCGGGCTCAGGAGAACTGTACGACAAGATTCGATGACTGCCAACGGCGAATTCCGACTTCCTCACTCGGAACAAATGAGTTTTAAGAAGAAATGTAGCCACATCATAAATCTGAGATGATTCTCATTTCTGCATCTTTGAGAATGAAAGGTAAGAAAACTTGCTAAAGAAATCGATTTAAGGGCTTCACGAGCTCTAAAACGTTTACTAAAATAAGAATGTAAGCGCTCTACCTTATTTACAAAATCTGGACCTGGACTGGTTTATCAGAAGTAAGAGGCTACTTTATTATGTTTGCCATGATAAAAAAAAATTCTGTCAGGTGTATTGCACGCAAACATCTATTACGCCATTAGATAGCGCGTGGATCACAATATTTCTGTTACGGCATACTCATTCGCCGATCACGTATCACAAGCAGCAGACTTCCCTTTGGTCACGTAAGGGGTGATTCCTCATCAACATCTGCACTCTGTGAGCTTCGTTAGGCAACTGTCTTTGACTCCCTGTTGGAATTTGATTTATAACAAAACTGATGTAGTTGTGACTCACTGAAGGATTAATGTATAACTAATTTTATTTTCCCTACAGTGTGATTTGTAGGAGTGGTTCATTACGTGCGAAAGTCATCACGTAAAAGTATGGCATTCGGAACTACAATTGCCCTTAGGTTTTTAAGTTATTGCATTTAGACGTGTCAAAAATGTTCAAATGTGTGTGAAATCTTATGGGACTTAACTGCTAAGGTCATCAGTCCCTAAGCTTACACACTACTTAACCTAAATTATCCTCAGGACAATCTCACACACCCATCTCCGAAAGAGGACTCGAACCCCCGCCGGGACCAGTCGCACAGTCCATGACTGCAGCGCCCAAGACCGCTCATCAAACGAAAGTCGGCCGTTGAACCCGAAACAGAAGCCTAAAGGCAGTTTGTTAGCAAGTGGCCACGAAAGCCTTAACTTCGAAGACCTACGACCACTCATGTTATGCCATAATGATTCAGTTGATTGTGTTCCTCGCTGTCTTTGACTTCTTATTTATGACGCAGATACCTACGAGGATAACATTATAGCATATCATTCGATAATACTACCGAGTCACCAATTGACAGAATGTAAGCCTGCTGCAAAGTTTGACAGCTTGCTCTTAACGAAAATAAATGCAAAGCTGCCCACTGTCTGGAACGTAACGAACGATTAAGGAACCCTGAAGGTAGCGATCCTTGCGAATACGAGGTGCACGGATCGCTTAGTCCAAGAAATTAAAGGAAAGTACACGGTACTGGCAAAAAGCTATGAGTCTACAAGTAGCTTCGTTACGAAACTGTTCCACGACCTCCACTGGTATGCTACTCTTTTACGTACTCGCCTTACGATAGGTCCCTACCCGATGTGAGAGAGCTGTTAAGAATGAAATATATGATCGGGGTGTTTCTTAACTGGAAGAAGGATGTAAGGATTCGTAGACGTCGACGTCATTAGAGACGGAGCAGAAGCTTGGCTTTTGAAAGCATGGGGAAGGAAATCGGCAGGTGTACTTTTCCAAGGAACCATCGCGTCATTTGCTGAGGCGAATTAAAGAAATCTCGAGAAACCTAGATCAGGATGGCCGGACTCCTATTTGAACCGTCGTCTTAACTGGTCACGTACCTTACTTAACCCACGTACTTAAACCGGACGAGTCTGAGACGGACACCAACCCCTGTACATGTAGGGAAAGACGTTTCCCCAGAATACACCGTCTACTTCTTCGGACAACACACTGAAACATGAGAGAGACACAATGCCACGACTATACTGACATACAACCACAGATCTACACGATAGCTGCAAATTAAGAACAATGGATCCAACTTGACAGTTAATAGACATAATCTCCAAAGCCACATATGAAGAATGCTCGCGAACGCGAGCCTATATGTGACCTCGAGACAGATTCTATATGGAAGATGGCGCAGAAGAAGAAGAAAGTGACGACTGACCTACATACTTTGAATGAATGACACAACCACACCACAATAAAAGTTAGTAGAGGCAAACTGCTAACATAATGCACTCTAAACCAATACATACGTTAAAATTGTATATGAAAATGCGTGCTATTATCGTAATGAATGTGCTGTAAACATGTACATACGCGTAGAGTGTCAAACAATAGGAAATTAAGCTACTACAATACACTAACCCACACACTGTTGCTGTACCAACTTTAGCTCCCGCACAGTATCTTTTCTCCTGTTCAGATAACTTAAATGTCTGTGACTGATTTCGAAAGGCTTAAAGGAACAATTCCAAAGTATTCACACCACTGTCACAATGGTGGCGGCATTAACTCATTTATCATCTATGCTACCTTCCGCTTTAATTCTTATTAAACGTTAAAACATCCTTTGCCATTTCAAATTTTATGTCCAATTATCTGCTTTAAATAATGCTAGAGAAAATACAAAAAAAGAGACAATAAGAAAAGACAGCCGGACATCCTCCTCAGACACCTCAACCGAACATAGCGGCTTGGTGATCAGTTGAAGACCCACATTAAAAAATCATTCAGAATAATGAAACAAGTTAAAAAAATGTCCCTAATGATTTTTGTGAGGTAACTTCCTTGTCAAATTGATGCCATTATCGAGGCGGTGGGTGGTGCTGCACGCTGTAGGCGTGGTATCTCTTTGGCGGTGACTAATTTATTTTTGCCCAGTGTGCTTGTCTCCTAATTATCGCCGTCAGAGCTGTTTTGGGCTGGACGGCTGGAGCAGCGACAGACGCAGTAAATCTCTTAGCCGGGCTACTCGAGGCTCTACGAGCACCCTAGACGCCGGTGTGTTGATCCTGCCGAACTGGGAGCCATTAGGCAGTGGATCAACAAACAGACGCTCGCGTTGAGCGGGAGGGAAGCCGGTATTCTGGATCGGCGCTGGCGGGCGCTGCGCTGCGGTCGGCGCCTCCAGATGCCGCCGGCACGTTTTATGTGCGGCTCCCTGACATTAACTCTCACGCGCTGGAGCCTCGCCAGGACCACGAAATACCGAGGTGCCGGCGCTCTAGCTAGCGCTGCGTCTCCTGGAGCAACCGTGCCCAGCCCTGGGAAGGACGCAGAAGTGGTTCACTTCTTGCAACTGTGCCGAAACAAGCGCAGCGTACTGTATTCACATGTAAGTTAACACAGCCTGGTTGGATGTACAGTAAACAGTACGACCTGAACAACAAAAAACTTTAATAGCAACTATGTGTGTGTGTGTGTGTGTGTGTGTGTGTGTGTGTGTGTGTGTGTGTGTCACGTTTACGAGGCTCCGCGGCCAAGACTTCGAACGCATATAATGGGGTGGAAGATCGAAAGCTGGTCGAATCCTTGTGGGAGAAATTTTCATAAATAACCGATCCCAAGAAGAGGCGGACAATCGAACGGCGTGCGGAGATTTGTCACGCCGGACATTTGCCACGATTTTACCTGCTACGAAGGCTTAGGTTCCTTGCCTCCCCCCTCTTCCTCCTCCTCATCCGCATTTAGTAACCCCACTTTAGTGGCACTGTCTTCAGTAACATTACCGTCGCTGTCGCGCAGTGAAGGCATTGACTGAGCCTTTCGACTGTTTTACTTAACATGGGACCAGAATCTCTTTGGATATTCCGCCACATTCCTAGAGAGAGTTTCGTTGTGGAAACTATTAAATGCACCTCGCATTGAAATCTGCGTCAAATTTCGAGCCTCGGTAAAACTTCGCCAGTCTTGGAGATTTTTCGTTCGTCTAAATTATACGTGCCTTTTTCGGGGCTCCTGCAGCAACTTTCTGTCGTGTTTTCTGTACCACTGGGGGTCAGTTCCGTCTCTTATTAATTTATTTGGTATGAATCTTCCGAGTGCTGTTGATACTATTAAAAAATGGTTCAAATGGCTCTGAGCACTATGGGACTTAACATCTGTGGTCATCAGTCCCCTAGAACTTAGAACTACTTAAACCTAACTAACCTAAGGACATCACACACATCCATGCCCGAGGCAGGATTCGAACCTGCGACCGTAGCAGTCGCGCGGTTCCGGACTGAGCGCCTAGAACCGCTAGACCACCGCGGCCGGCTTGATACTATTTCTTTGAACTTAAGACACATATGGTCTTCACTTTCATAGTTTGGAAGGATTGGAAACTGTCTCTTAGAAAGACGTCAACCGAAATTTTAGCTGCTTTTATAAAGAGATATTTTTCGCGTTTAGTTTTGGTGAATTTCTTTGTTACGGAATTGAGCCTCGCTACGACTGTGTGGTCACTAATCCCTGTATCCGTCGTGATGCTCAGGATTATTTGTGGCTAAGAGGTCAAGTGTGTTTCCTTAACCATTTACACTTTAAATGGCCTCGTGAACTAATTGTTCAAAATAATTTTTAAAAAAGCATTTAGAACAATTACGGAAGTTGTTTTCTGTCTACAAGAGGGTCTGAAAATGTATTTTTCTCAACATACGGAAGGTAGATTGAAGTCACTACCAACTATAACTGTATGAATAGGTTACCTATTTGTGATGAGACGAAAGTTTTCTTTGAACTGTTGAGCAACTGTTTCATCTGAGACCGGGGGTCGGTGAACGGAGCCAGTTATTAATTTATTCTGGTTGTCGAATATAACGTCTGCCCATACTAAGTCACACAAACTATCTGCTTCAATATCGCTTATGAGCTGGAACACACATTACATTATTTATCCTTAAGTTGTGCTTCTTGCTTCTGTTGTGGTGCAGATCATTATAATTACGGCTTTTCTCTCCAAAACCTAGGATGCTTTCTCTGTGACCCTGTAAATACCAGAGCTAAACAATGTAGAACAACAACATACGTTACAAGCATAGCATTCTGTATTACTTCATTTCCTTATTTCTAACATTTTAAAATTGTACATCAACTTCAGATGACGCGTCAATCATAGATGTATTGTCAGTCATGTTTTGAACATTGTCCCGCTACACTTTATTAACTAATGTTTCGCCGCAAGGGATATAGGATTTTAGAGAATAAATTAATATGGAGTATGTCGTTCTTCTTTTCAAACTTTCACATACCCATTTCTTCTTTCCTTATTGTCTTTTGGGCATGCAGTTGTAGTAATTAAAGTAGGCATAAATGCAGTGATCAAAAAGAAATGATAAAAGCGGACAGAAGTAGTACGAGGATGGGCATCCCTTACCTGAGGGATTGCCAGCCGGTTTGGCCGAGCGGTTCTAGGCGCTTCAGTCTGGAAACGCGCGACCGCTCCGGTCGCAGGTTCGAATCCTGCCTCGGGCATGGATGTGTGTGATGTCCTTAGATTAGTTAGGTTTAAGTAGTTCTAAGTTCTAGGGGACTGGTGACCTCAGATGTTAAATCCCATAGTGCTCAGAACCATTTGAACCATTTGAACCTGAGGGATCGCTCCTTAAGCTACCTGGCGAAGGGGCAAGTGTGGCAAACGTCAGGCATGTCAAATGTCCGGCATTCCAATCAGACAGCGAATCCATGCCCTGGAATAAGTCGCTTACCTCCCCCAGTGTTTTGCGATCAAGGGCGTGGCTCTGTGTTCTTAGGAGGTTGGACAAAACTATCTAAACACTGCGAAAAATGTATGCTTGAACATAAATGCGGATGCTAGCCAATCCTGCAGATTGCGCTGTTGCTTTGAACACGAAAGACACCTGGGAAATATTCTCAACACGTTACAAGTCTCAATCGTGGTAACCATAGTGTTCTGTGTATGTGCATTATGTCGGTGCTAAGTGAACCCGACCGTGGGCTAATTACTGGTGCTTCGATCGTGGATGCTTCCGTAAACAAGGTACCCGCAATGTTTGGTTTGTCAAGATAGATCGAATCAGAGATTTATACCACATACAGGGTAAGAGCAAAACCATCATCCACGAAGCACAACGTCGACCAAAGTGTGTGTTGAGTGATCGTCACGGACAGTAATTGAAAAAGATTGTGACGCAAAATAAGAGGACGAAAGTGGCAAAAGTTGCTGCAGAACTGAATGTCGCACTAAGGAATCCCGTCAACAACTAAATAACACACAGAACAAGGTGGTGCAGTGGCTAGCACACTTGACTCGCTTTCGGGAGGACGACGGTTCAAATCCATGTTCGGCCAATCTGATCTGGGTTTCCCGTGATGCCTCTAGATCGCTTCAGGCCAATGCCGGAATGGTTCCTATGAAATGGCACGGCCGACTTCCTTTCACATCCTTCCTTAATCCGATGGGACAGAAGACCTCGCTGTTTGGTCCCCTTTCCCAAAATCAACCAACCAACCAAAAACAACACAAAGGGAGCTCCATAAGCATGGAATTGTAGTGCGAGCTTTAATTCCAAAACTACTCATCAGTGATTCAAATGCCCGTAACAGGAAAAGGTGGTGCCGAAGCCGTAAAACCTGGACAATGGAGCAATGGAATAAAGTCATGTAGTCGGATGAGTCTTGTTTCACACTGTTTCCAACTTCTGGCCGAGTCTACACCCCTAGAATGAACCAAGGCGGGTGTTCGTTGAGATTTCGTATTGCATGGGGCCCACGGTTACACTGCAGGATCGCGTTATTGGCTGATCAGGTCCATCCCATGGTACAGTGTTTGTTCCTCCAATGTTGACGCTGTATCCCATGATGACTGGGCACCTGTTCACACAACTCACATCGACCAGAATTGCATTTGTAAGCTCGAGGATGAATTTTCCCGTCTCCCCTGGTCACCACAGTCTTCAGATGTCAATATTATTGAGCCTTTATGGTCTAATTTGGGGAGAAGTGTGCGTTATCGCAACCCACCTTCATCATCTTTACCTGAACTTGCTTCTATTTTGCAGAAGTAATGGTATAAGATTTCCTTGAAAACCATAAAGGGCCTGTATTCATGCATTACAAGACGACTGGAAGCAGTTTATAATGTCAACGGTTCTACTACACACTATAAGGTATGGTAATGTGACGTGCTCTTCGTGCTTCCATATTTTCGTCCACTCCCTGCATCTAGTGGGCGATAAGCTACACAGTGCCTCTGGTGCCACTCGAGTCCAGAAGACCCCGAGTTTCTAAATGGTTCAAATGGCTCTGAGCACTATGGGACTTAACTGCTGAGGTCATCAGTCCCGTAGAACTTAGAACTACTTAAACCTAACTAACCTAATGATATCACACACATCCGTGCCCGAGGCACGATTCGAACCCGCGACCGTAGCGGTGGCGCGGTTCCAGACTGTAGCGCCTAGAACCGATCGGCCACCCCGGCCGGCCTCCATCGTACTAATGCTACTAATTGAGAAAAAATAATTATTGATAACTTATACAATCAATATTTGAGTCTTAAAAAATTGTGATAATAGTACTGATCTTTTGAAAATAATCCAGTTTCATGACTGAAACAGAATAGAATCGCTTACTTTTTACCCGCCAGAAAATTTCATTTTACCCCTCAACAGGTAATTAACCCCAGCTTGGAAACCACTGAGCTACTGTCTCGCCTAGTTCAGTTTTTACATGCAGCTTATCAAGGTTTGCAGGGTCCGAATATAGATCATGCTCGTGCGAACGGTTTGAACGAAGAGAATGACCGCTTGGACAAATGTCGTATATTCCTGTTACCCGCGAGTAGCTTCAGCTTTGTTGAACACTTTTTTTCCGTAAATTAGTGCCTGAGCTTGCACTATATCGCTGCGAATTGATGCCGACAGTTGTTACCGAGGAATGTAAACAGAGAAACGTCCCCGCCCTTGTCGCGTCGTCAGATCTGTACGCTTATACTGAGGTAAAGATCCTATTAGCTAACTTATGGCACTTTGCTCGTCAGTTCTTTTTTCTGTTTTGTAAAGCGCCTGCTGAGGTCTCCAGGCATTCACGGAAGAAAGTTGCGTTTTTCGTCCGCCTCGGAATGGAAACATCACGGGAACGGGAGGCCCTAAAACCGGCGACGCGCTTCCAGCTGCGGGCCCCTTGAATTCGATGTTTATCAGTTCCCGGGAGCGCCGATTCGTGCTGACACATCACGAGGCGGGCCGCCGACAGCCAGGCGGAAAAGCGCCTCTCTCTCTCCCTCTCTATCTACCTATCTCCTCCGCGCACGCCCTCTCGCTCCTCTTTCCCTCTTCGTCGCCGTCCGCGCCGCGCGGCACAGTCGATACTGATCTCCACGACAAGCGGGCGGTCAGCCGGTGGCACGACAAAGGCCGGAGCTGACTCACCGCAACGCCAGCGCCGGTTTTGTTGACTTTGTTTCTTCGTGAAACTGGAGTGAGCCCCGCCGGGACAGCGAGCGCAACCTGTCAGCGGACGCGAAAAACCTGTCTGCCCCGCCGGCCGGCCTGAAAGCGAGAAGCTCGGATCGGCCGGCGTTGCCGCTTCGGGCGTCGTCGCCGTCGCCTCCGAAGCCCGGTTGCCGCGCTTGGCGACATTTAAGCCAATGAACTGCGGCGACCGGATGTGGACACCGAGCTGCTCCGTTTAGAAGCTGTCGCTGAACACAGCAGGTGACCACCAGCACACTGGACCAATAGCTTTTCGGCTAAGGGCGTAGTCGTCAAGCTTGTTTGCAGCGAACGGCCTAAGGAAGTGACGTCAAAATGACGCAGCCGACTACCCGTGTCAAACTTTCCAGATCTGTTTCTTCCCCGCCCCCCCTCGGCGGCATGAAGAACTTCAGAGAAGCCATAATGTATTTCACATTAGCTTGTTTCCCTATTATAAGTATTACTAAAAATATTTATTTCTTCATATCTTTAACACGCTATCAACGTATTACTTCAGTATTATCTAGGTATAACGCGTAACAAATGTAAGTTTAACAAACCCACAGCTCTGGCATGTCCAAACCTTAGCTCTCTTTCTCGCAATCCTTTCATCCTGTATCTCTGAACCCCAGCCAAAACTGTTACTTATGTTATTTTGTCGAAAGCTGACATTCTGAGCCTGTGACTGTGTACAAAATTCAGGTTGACTCTTACAGAGAAGACAACAGCCACTTTTTACAATGCGATTTATTTATTTAAATAGCGCTGTTACCGGTTTCGAACCGAAAGGTCCATCTTCAGATGGCTACTTCGCGTCAAGATACATTTTACATTAGCTTTCACTTTTTGTTTTCCCAAATGATGAAATTTCCCAGTAGGCGGTGATGTCCTACAACCAAAACAAGATCTGAGACATTGTCTTTTTAACTATAACTGTGCCTCACAACGATTTTGAATGATGTAAACAAATTATTCTACTTATTTATGTATCCAAAACATCTCCACTAGAATAATTTGTTTACATCATTGAAAATCGTTGGGAGGCACGATTACATTTAAAAAGACAAATGGCTCTGAGCACTATGGGACTTAACATCTGAGGTCATCAGTTCCCTAGAACTTAAAACTGCTTAAACCTAACTAACCTAAGGACATCACACACATCCATGCCCGAGGCAGGATTCGAACCTGCGACCGTAGCGGTCTCGCGGTTCCAGACTGAAGCGCCTAGATCCGCTCGGCCACTCCGGCCGGTCGCAGTGCATCGCCACCGACTGAAGCGGCGCGCTGCAGGAAGTTTGGTTTAACTTCGTGAAACAGCGTACAGTTGCTTCTTGTGACTCAGAGCCATTTGAATCATTTTTTTGATGCATTGCGCAGAGAAAACCGACTTGTGTATAATTCCACAAAAAGAGTTAAATTTACACAGAATATATGCCCCATGCCTGACAGAAGTGAAGGTAATACCAAGAACTAATCTCGACGGAGACTACCGACCAATGGTAGGGATACTTTAGAAAAGGTTCATGCGGGGAAGAAAGGCAGAAAGCAAATGCTTGAAACTGAACGATACAGAACTCAAGAGGTGTACTGGGAGAAGATTAAGTCAGAGCCTCCTAAAGTTGGGAGGAAGGATACAGAGAAGAATGGAGGAGATTCAAACAGGCCCTAGTCAGTGCAGTGGAAGAGACATGTCGAAGGACATTAATAAAAGTCAGACACGGTGAAACTAAATGGTGGAAGGAGAGAATTGTAGAAGCAGTCAATAATGAGAACGTCGCATGGAGAGAACGGTTCAAAAACAGAACGCATCGTAACAGAGATAAATCGAAACGACTAAGCGGCAAAATTATAGCATCGGATAAGAAGATGGAAAAAATTCACAAAAGAAACAGAATATAATTTTAAGGGTGACAAGAAGATGTTTTAGCATATTAGGTAACAGAAGGAAGCAGACAGAAAATCGTTTAAAAGTCATCAACAAAGAAGGAAACCCCTTGTAGGAAGAGGAAGAAAGTTTGAAAATATGGAAAGGATACTTCCAAAAACTATATGACGGACAGTTTGAAACACATACACGTAATGAGATAGAGAGGAGACGAAAGAAATATCACCGTCACAAAGGATATGAATAAAGAAGATTTATAGAATTTTGATGTAGAGAAATTTGCATTAGAAATGAAAAATAGCAAGGCTCCTGGAGAAAATCACATCACAATAGAAGAGATCAAAGCTGTACACCTACCGGAATTCAGTGGCTGTACAGAATACCGATGACTGAACAAAGCCAACTCTGTGAGAATTACAGAGCAGTAGCACCACTGTGCCACTAATTTTTTTACGGTTCCCAGCAGAAGAGAGTTCGAGACCAGTGGCGAATTCGAAACTATCCGAGAGCTGATCTTTGTTTGAACTTACCTGCCTACAACCATGGCGTATTTAACACCAGGTTCGTTGGTAACATTTCGGCCTCGGTGCCGTAAACGAACGCGTAATTCCACCAGCTGAAAACAGGGCCAGAATTATTCGCAGCCCCTTTGTTAGGTTGCGAGAGCAATTTGTTAGCGCCGGTGATTACGGCAACCTCAAGAGAGCGGCGTTATCCGCCAGTGGCTCGCGGGCGGTAATGCGAGGGTCGCGTGATGGTGCTCCGTCAGGTACGCACGTACCGGTTCGCTGGAGAAATCAACGTCCGCACAGTCTTAGCTGCGAGGGTGCTCTTGTAGGAACTGCGCTAATCCGGGTGAGGAATAGTTTTTCCTACCTCTAGACACAGTAAGTGCTCGTGCTCTTAATTGACAGGCAACGCTCGCAACAATACCAGGTGCTACATGTACAAGACGCCTTGTGGTGTGTGGAGGAGAGTACTTTCGTGTTCCACTGCTGCCCCCCCCCCCACCTTCCCTCCAGCCGCAAATGTTGCGCAGGTAGAACGATTGCTGGTAAGGGTCTGAGCGAGATCAAATCACTCTAACCTCCCATTCTTGGCGAAATATACGTAGGAAGAATCACTAAATAGATTAGATTTTGACAATAAACCACATCGCGATGCACAACGCCTCTCTTGTAGAGGGTGTCACTGGGTCAGCATCTTCAGAACGCGTTCGCGCGTACTAAATGAAGATTCCCTGACGTCCAAAAAGTGTATGATCGTTGGCTTTAGGTCGAAATGGGGAATCATTTCCGAAATGGCTAACTTAGTAAGTTAGCGTGCCGACGTGGTTAAAGTAATGGCAAAATGGCGCTATCAAAAACCGGCGCAGAGGCAACTGCGATGCACCACGATCTACAGGTGACAGGGTTGTGTGTGGGCGAACAAATGTACAGCCGTCGAGCAACTGACCGCCCAGATGAAAAAAAAAATGGTTCAAATGGCTCTGAGCGCTATGGGACTTAACATCTGAGGTCATCAGTCCCCTAGAATTTAGTACTTAAACCTATCTAACCTAAGGAGATCACACACATCCATGCCCGAGGCAAGATTCGAACCTGCGACCGTAACGCGCCCAGATGAACCAAGGGGCAACTAACAGTGTCTCCTCAATGACCGTTAAGAAAACTTTGCTGCATATGAGCATCTGCAGCAGGCGCACGTATGGTGACTATCATTCATCGGCGACGAGGGCCGAAATTTGCATGCCAATACGCCAATACCTTAACTGGACGTCCACAGAATGGCGACAGGTGACCATTTCAGATGAATCACTTTTTGTCTCCACCGGACAAATGGCCATTGGCGTGTATGGTGGGAAACGTCTAAAAGTGAACACCCTGTAGCAATCGTCAGAGCCTAATGGTCTGGGGAATGTATCCGTGGCATTCCCTGGGTCATCTCGTCATTCTGGAAGCAGCAGTGAATCAAAGCAAAAATGCGTCTATTCTTAAGGACCCCTGCATAAAGTCTGTTTTTCCTCGGCACGATGGCACCTACCAGTAGGACACTGCAACATGTCACACTGCTCGCAGTGTACATGCGTTGTTCAAAGAACACCAGGATGAGTATACCGTACTCACCTGGCCACGAAAGTCTCCAGATCTGAACCCAATCGAGAATCTGTGGGAGCAACTAGAACTGGTTTTCCGTGCCGTATAACCTCAGCCCAGTGACCTAGCGCAACTGTCCACACCACTGGAGTCGACAAAGGTCCCCAATCCTGTAGGTATCTTCCGCAACATCATTGACACTCTTCCTGCTCGTGTCACAGCGGTTCACGCTGCAAAAGGTGGTTATTCATGCTTTTGACAGGTATTAATGTTACTGGGCAATGTAATATCTCACTTCACACTGACAACCAGAAGGTGTTCGACACGATGAAAACTTGAGAAATGACGAGGGCGACGAACGGGGGCGGCATTGCTTACAGATATACCAACTTAATGCACTATATTTACGAGAATGCCACTTTTCATGTGAAAATAAATGATGACTAGATCATTGGGAAGGTTCCGGTGAGAAAAGGAGTCAGACAAGGAGACAGAATCCCACCTAAGTGACACACCATGGTTCTGGATGATCAATGTATATCCTGTGGAGAGAAACATATCAACGCAGAAGGAAATCATCCACATCTATATCCATATTCTGCAAACCAATGTGAATTGTGTGGCTGAGGGTACATCCCATTGTACCCGTTACTAAGGCTTTTTCCCCTTTCGTTTCACATACGAAGCGCGGGAAGAATGACTGTTGCGTGTTGTAATTGTTGTCATGATCCCTGCAGGAGCTATGTGTAGGGAGTTGTAGTATATTCTTGGACTCACAATTTGAAGCCGGTTCTTGAAACTGTTTAAGCAGACTTTGTCGTTTATCTTAAAGTGTCTGCCAGCTCAGTTCTTTCACTGTCTCCGTGAGACTCTAATGTGGGTCAAAGAAGCCTGTGAGCATTCGTGCTGCCTTTCTCTGTACACGTTCAATATCCCCAGTTAGTTCTATTTGGTAAGGGTCCCACGTACTTGAGTAATACTCTAGGATGGGTCCGACGGCTGATTTGTGAGCAATCTCCTTTGTAGAGTGACTGTATTCCCCTAGCATTCTACCAATAAATCCAAGTCTGCTGCCTGCTCTACCCACGACTTAGCCTTCGTGATCATTCCATTTTATGTTTCTACGAAGTATTAAACACAGTTATTCGCATAAGCTCGCCGATTCCAACTGTGACTCGTTGACACTATCATTTTAGAAGAAATAAATTTGTTCGTTTTCTGACGTGTACAACGTTACATTTTTTAACATTTAAACTAAGTTGACAATATTTTCACCATTTCAAATGTCTGACTGAATGTTTGTGCAGCTTGTTTCAGACTGTACTTCGTCGGAGATAAGTGCATCAGTTGCGAAAGTTCGGAGATAACTATTAACCATATTTTCTTTGCAAATGATATCAACCTCTTTAGCTACTACACTAAAGAAATGTCAGCAATGATCTGAGAACTCTAAGACCATTCTCAAGCGGAAGGCCTCAAAATCAAGTTTCAAAAGACGAGTGTCATGAGCCTTGTGTATATTACGATCTCCATCGAAAGCCATATTCTGGAAGTAGTTAAAGGGTACATTTATATGGGACATAAAATCCAGCTTGGAAAAGATAACCTGATAGCAGAGATCACCAGAAGAATTTGCGTCACCTGGATGGCATTCGGGAAACTTGATCACATTCTCCGCAAGGTGACTATCGGCATAAATTTAAAGATGAAGGTTTATTAGTCATGTATGCTATCAGTAACTATGACACTTAAACAAGAGTCTGTCGTAAGGAAATAGAGAGAGAGAGAGCAACGGTTGGAGTAACACTGAGAGACAGGGTCGAGAACGAAGATGTAAGGAGAAGAATGGCGGTCTATGACGTTGTCCAGCGGCATTTGGAATGTCCAGGAACAACTTCAAATGGAAGCGAAATCTGGTGCAGTGTCGTTCGAATGAGTCAAAGTGAAGTGTCGCATTTTCTCTGGCGAGAGACAGCATCCAACGAGCCACGGGAGAAAGTGGAACCAGGCCGCCCAACAAAGATCGACATGGATATTTCCAGAATGAGATTTCCACTCTGCAGCGGAGTGTGCGCTGATATGTAACTTCCTGGCAGATTAAAACTGTGTGCCGGACCGAGACTACAACCCGGGACCTTTGCCTTTCGTGGGCAAGTGCTCTGCCAAGTGAGCTACCCAAGCACGACTGCCGGCCGGAGTGGCCGAGCTGTTCTAGGCGCTACAGTCTGGAACCGCGCGATCGCTACCGTCGCAGGTTCGAATCCTGCCTCGGGCATGGATGATGTTCTTAGGTTAGTTAGGTTTAAGTAGTTCTAAGTTCTAGGGGACTGATGACCTCAGATGTTAAGTGCCATAGTGCTCAGAGCTATTTGAACCATTTCAATCAAGCACGACTACGACCCGGCTTCCTCCTGCATTCAGGAGAGCTTCTGTGAAGTTTGGAAGGTAGGAGACGAGGTACTGGCGGAATTAAAGCTGTGAGGACGGGTCGTGAGCCGTGCTCGGGTAGCTCAGTTGGTAGACCACTTGCCCGCGAAAGGCAAAGGTCCCGAGTTCGAGTCTCGGTCCTGCACACAGTTTTAATCCGACATGGATATGTTTCGAAGAGGCTGAAGAAGAAGAATAACCCTCGTTTTGTGCTTTGAATATTAATGCTACACAAGTAAGCGACTCTAGGACGCCATTGCAGGTGTCCAGCTATCTAAAAGTTTATTACAAATAGAGTGAGTAGACGGACATGTAGATAGAAGTTCTTCTGCTTGGGCGAGATGATATCTAAATAACTGGTGTTTCATTTGCTATAGTCGACGCACTATCCAACCGAGGCTCCAACCAAGCCTCGAACACGAACAGGTTGAAGCCGTTCGACCAGTGGGCAGTTCTGTCACTTGGCGGCCTCCACCAGCAGTCCCTGAGCGCCGTCCCGGACTGCGGGCGACTGGGGGGGACACGAGCGCTGCCTGATTGATGAGGCAGCCGCCGGGAAGCAGGTGTGTTGCCGCCAGCATTAAATACGCATTGTATGCAGATTAATAGTTGGGCGGCGTCGGCCCAGGCCAGCCTCAGCGGCAGAGGGTGGAAGGGGAGAGGGGGGGGGGGGGTGCTCTGGCGGACCCAGCAGCGCCAACGTTTGGACGCAGCGCGGCAAAAAGCCGCGCACCGCCTGCCGCAAAAAGATGGACGCCGACTCATTAGCGGAGACGCCTCGGCCCGCCGTGCCGTGGAGCGCAGTGCCTGAAAAATCGCTCCTCTGAAAGCGCGCTCCTCGTATTTCGCCGCGCTTATAATTTATTTTTGCCGCTCTCTTTAATGCCTCCGCAGGCCAATTTCCCAAGACGACGACAACTTGGAAGTCCCCTTTCTTACCCTTGTCGCCGGTCGTCGTGGCTTCTAGTCGCGTTTCCTTCGCGCTCCGTGTCCGTTTTCCTGTCTCCTCCACCCCTCACCCCCCCCCCCCCCCTCAATATCGCTCTACCAGTGATGAAAACATATCCGTCGAGCAGCGCAGTTTTTCGGAAATTTTTTCTTTCCTTTCTCGAACGGTCCTAGCGTCGCTGTTCTATACTTACAAGAACTTTCAGCTCTCCCCAGTCAAAAGCCGACGTCGAGCGTAGGAGGTAGGGGTTATTATCAGTGGAGTGCATGATAGTGGTACTTTGAAATCGTTACTGTGATCGGGAGTGGTCCTGTGTGCTATCAAAGTTTAAGGGTTTAAAGCGACTTGTACCAACGTTGTTCCGCATCTCGTTAGTGCGTACGACAAAATTGCGATACCAGATGTATCTAGTTTGTGGCGGTATTGTAAGGTGTAAACCAACTGGAAAACTGCAGGTTTTGCTCGTCGACTGATAAAATATATGGTTTGAATGAGCATTAAATTGGCCGGCCGGAGTGGCCGTGCGTTTCTAGGCGCCACAGTCTGGAACTGAGCGACTGCTACGGTCTCAGGTTCGAATACTGCCTCGGGCATGGACTTGTGTGATGTCCTTAGGTTAGTCAGGTTTAAGGAGTTCTAAGTTCTAGGCGACTGATGACCTCAGATGTTAAGTCCCATATTGCTCAGAGCCATTTGAACCATTTGAGCATTAAATTCAGGTGGACAGCGATCAACAAGAACGGATGGTCATGAATAAAGTTGATGAATGAAGAGAAAGAGGTTGAATTGAGGTAGGAAATAGTGGAAAGTGGAAGAAATATTCTTCTTAACAACAGAGACGAAAACAAGTCGGGCACACAAGAGAAGAAGGCGCTGAACATCTCGAAATAAAAGGAGGAGAGGAAGGAAGCAAAGTCTGAAGAATTTCTTGGAAAAGAGAGAAATCCAAATCACGAAGGCTATACTCTTGATCAGAAGCCGTTGTAAAAACCGAAGAAGAAAGAGGAGGAGAAGGAGGAGAATTGCACATCAGATGGAAGCAGAAATGGTGAAATGGTGCCTAGGTAGATTTGTGGAGTCGAAGAAACGACAATTGAAATATAATGGCACAAAAATGAGCCATCGAATAACGATAATAAAGCGACAGTTACACAGCAGAAAAGAAAGTCATTCCCTGTTGCTTTAACACCTGATGCTTTAACAGATATCCCATCATCATGTCCCTTCTCCTTATCAGTGTTTGCCACATATTCCTTTCCTCTCCTGTGCAGAACCTCCCAATCCCTTACCTTATCAGTACACCTAATTTTCAACACTCATCTGTAGCACCACATCTCAAATGCTTCGATTCTCTTCTGTTCCGCTTTTCCCACAGTCCATATTTCACTACTATGGAATACTGTGCTCCAGACGTACATTCTAAGAAATTTTTTTCTCAAATTAGACCCTATGTTTGATACTAGTTGACTTTTTCTTGGCCAGGAATGCCCTTTTTGCCAGCGCAAGTCTGCTTTTGATGCCTTCCTTGCTCCGTCCGTGATTGGTTATTTTGCTGACTAGGAAATCGAATTCCTTAACTTCATCTACGTCGTGATAGTCAATCGTGATGTTACGTTTCTTGCTGTTCTCATTTCTCTTACTTCTCGTTCCATTCAGCAAATTATGTAATTTTCGCTCACTTTCCCTGAGGATAACAATGTCATCAGAGAATCCTATCATTGATTTCCTTTCATCTTGACTTTTAATTCCACTCTTGACCTTTTCTTTATTTCCATCATTGCTTCGTCGATGTACAGATTGACGCTGCAGACACGAACAAATAATTTATGCATGCCTCGTCTGAAGATGAGATTAAAAACCCTCGAAAACTAGTTCGTAGAAATAAGCAATTATTTCGTAACTGACTAGTCACAATTATCTGTAATTACAATCAGTTGATGTAGAGTCACAATTTTATGAAATGTCCATAATGGGTAATCTTAATGAACCGCCAGGTTGGCCGAAGGCGTTAATGCGCTGCTTCCTGGACTCAGGTAGGAGCGCCGGCCCCGGTTCGAATACCCCCGCCGGATTAACGACGAGGGACGGTGTGCCGGCCAGCCTGCATGTGGTTTTTAGGCGGTTTTCCTCATCCCTCTAGGTGAATACCGGCTGGTCCCCACATCCCGCCTCGGTTACGTGGCTCACAGACATTTGAAACACATCCGCACTTTTCCATGATTTACACCGGATGCAGACATATGGGGTACGGCGGTAGGAAGGGAATCTGGCCACCCCTTCACATTAACATGCCAAATCCGATTTAACCACGCCAAGCCAGCGCAAAATGCGGGACAAAGGCGCAAGCGATAGCGAAATGGGTAATCTTAATCTTAAGCACGGCAGGTTTATTTTGCCATGTTTGCTACTACTGGCGTTTTCGATTATTTCTAGACTTGAAATAAAATATTTGGGATACGCTGTTAACGAGATGGGAAGGCCTCCGCTGCGAGTACTGGTCTAAGAAAAGTCTTTCCGCAAGAGGAGAGAAGAGGGCTCACAGCGACGGAGATGCGGGAGCATCCAGGCAGCCGACTGCGGGCAGAATCCCGTCCGGAGTTAGTTGCTGAGCCCCGCCATTACTGCACGGCGGGAGAAAGCGCGGCTTTTACGGGCGACCTTTTGAATTTGCAGTGTGGCCCGCGCGGCATTTGCAAGCAAATGGAAACTCCGCAGCGCGCCGCAGTCCGGAGCGAGCCCGTCGGGGCTGCTCTTGTCCACTGGCCCGCAGCACGCAGACGTGCGGGGGAAGCGGCCACTAAGGGGTCTCCGAGCACAACGGTGGAGGGCACTAATGGGCAGGGCACGATGATGTACGTGCGAAACAGGCCCAATACATCCACTGTGTTGTGGTCCAGCCTCAGCAAGCCCAAGTACTACAACCCACACTTATCTAAAGTTCCGTACTGTACTTTAGCCGTGGTCTTCTCCTTCAGCTGTAGCTCCCACCCTCCCCCCTACAACAATCTTTCTTTCCATCACAAAACTGACAATTCCTTGATGTTTCAAGACACATCCATCAGCCGGTGCCTTCTTTTACACAAGTTGTGACAAAAATCTTCCAATTTCTTCTTGTCTTAACCGTTTTCCGTCTACGTTACACTACTGTACAAGGCTACACATCAGACAAAGTCCTTAAGAAAATATTTCCTAATATTTAAATTTACAAGCGGCTTTCAATAAGTAATGCAACACTTTTTTTCTCGGCCAGTTTCTGCTGAAGAAATACAAGATTCATTGAGGGACATATTGGAATATTCCCGCTTCAGCCACTATAGTTTCATGTATTTCCGATAGGTAGCGGCGCAATACGAAGGGCTTATTTCAATAGTGATACAAGTCCATTACCTCCACTTTTCTGTCTGTAATGCTTCTGAAATTAATGGTCCAAACATACAGAAACAAAGGTTCCTCTCTAGCAAGAAGCCATATGCTTGAATATTTCTGGTATCTCAACTGCAGATTTTTCAGCGCTCATTTAACTTTAGGAGTCTGTATCTCAGAATGAACAGAAATGGACTTGTACCACTATTGAAATAAGCCCTTCATATGTACTCTTCAAAATGGTGTCTGTAACGGAGGTGCTTCAGAGCAGAGGGCTGTCACTGAGTTGCTTTTAGCGGAAAAAGAGAGCACAGCAAATACCAGTAGGCACTCGCACAGTATTTACAGATACCTGGCAGTGAACAAAGCCACAGCGAGTCCTTAGGCGAGGTGTCTGCTATCATCGCAAAGAGGTCGCGCAAACCTGTACGATCTCCTGCTCGCCGGGTGACCACACACATCTGTGGCTCATGTAATGCTGGAACGTGCAGACACACTCATTCGAGGTGGCTCGAACGATCACAGTCAAACATTTTGCTCCACAGCTCTACGTCTCTTTACTTAGTCCTGACGCACTCGTCCACCAGTTGGAATACTCAGAGATGTGTGGGTTTCTCGCCGCTTTACAGAAGACCATAAAGAACTGCGGAGCACCATATGTTCGGAATCGCTTGAGCATTACGAAGCTGATAGTGACAATTTTTTGTTTAACATCGTCACAAGCGACGAAACATGGGCTCATCACTTCGAAACAGAAACAAAACGGCACTCCATGGAGTAGTCTACAACTACATCTACATTTATAGTCCGCAATCCACCCAGCGGTGTGTGGCGGAGGGCACTTTACGTGCCACTGTCATTACGTCCCTTTCCTGTTCCAGTCGTGTATAGTTCGTGGGAAGAACGACTGCCGGAAAGCCTCCGTGCGAGCTCGAATCTCTCAAAATTTATATTCGTGATCTCCTCGGGAGGTATAAGTAGGGGGAAGCAATGTATTCGATACCTCATCCAGAAAAGCACCCTCTCGAAACCTAGACAGCAAGCTACACCGCGATGCAGAGCGCCTCTCTTGCAGAGTCTGCCACTTGAGTTTGTTAAACATCTCCGTAACGCTATCACGGTTACCAAATAACCCTGTGACGAAACGCACCGCTCTTCTTTGGATCTTCTTTATCTCCTCCGTCAACCCGATCTGGAACGGATCACACAGTGATGAGCAATACTCAAGTATAGGTCGAACGAGTGTTTTGTAAGCCACCTCCTTTGTTGATGGACTACATTTTCTAAGGACTCTCCCAATGAATCTAAACTTGGCACCCACCTTACCAACAATTAATTTTATATGATCATTCCACTTCAAATCGTTCCGCACGCATACTCCCAGATATTTTACAGAAGTAACTGCTACCAGTGTTTGTTCCGCTATCATATAATCATACAATAAAGGATCCTTCTTTCTATGTATTCGCAATACATTACATTTGTCTATGTTAAGCGTCAGTTGGCACTCCCTGCACCAAGTGCCTATCCGTTGCAGATCTTCCTGCATTTCGCTTCAATTTTCTAATGCTGCAACTTCTCTGTGTACTACACTCTGTATACACACCACCCCTCTTCCGAAACAAAGTTCAAAGCCGCATCCTCAATCCATAAAGTCATGGCGACGGTCTTCTGGAACTGTGGAGGCGTTATTCTCTTTGATGTCCTTCTACAAATAAATTCTGAAGCGTATAGTGGTACCCTCGGGAAACTAAAGAAATGACTTCAGTGTGTTCGTCGTCCCAAAAATGCAAACGAACTTCTTCTCCATGTCAGCGCAAGGCCTCACACAATGTCTCCGCACCGGAGAGAAGCTCACAAAACGTCATTGCACTGATATTCCTCATTCCCCCGGCAGCCCTGATGTAGCATCTTTCGATTTCCATCTGTTTGGCCCAGTGCACTCGGCGGGAAGTACATGGATGATGGAGATGTTGATGCAGCAGCAAAGCGTTGCCTCCGACCTCGACCAGTAGAGTATTACCATGCGGGCATACAGGCCCTCCAGTAAGGAGGCGTAAGGTCGTCGCAGTTAACTGAGATTGTGTTGAAAAATAGGGTTTTGTAGCCAAAATAGTGGGGAAATAACATGGTGTATTGGAATCCTGAATAAAACCGACCTCCTTTCAGAAAAAAAAAAATGTTGCACTGCTTATTGAACACCCATCGTATATTCATTATTAACAGTTTGTCCATCGGGAACAGTTTTTTTGTGTTACTACTCCGCATTTTGTATTCTCTCTACTTCGCCCACCGTCAGTTATTTCTCTACCAAAACATCACATATGGCTCTGAGCACTATGGGACTTAACATCTATGGTCATCAGTCCCCTAGAACTTAGAACTACTTAAACCTAACTAACCTATGGACATCACACACATCCATGCCCGAGGCAGGATTCGAACCTGCGACCGTAGCAGTCGTGCGGCTCCGGACTGAGCGCCTAGAACCGGTAGCATCACATATCTACTACTACTTAATTGTCTCATTTTCTAATCTAATTCCCCTCAGCAAATTCGACTGCATCCCATTACCCTTTTCTTTCATTTTATGAGGCCGTTTCAAGACACTACCCATTATATTTCAACCTGTGTTCCAAGTCTTTTGCCATCTCTGGCAGAATTACAGAATTATTAGACAACCTCAAAGATTTTATTCCCTCTGCCTGAATACTGATTTCCTTTTCAATTTTCCTTTACTGCTTGTTCAATGCACAAGTTGAATAACATCCGAGACAAGCTGCAAATCGGTCTCTCTCAATTACTGTTTCCCTGTCATATCTCTCTACACTCAGAACTTCTGTCTGGTTTCTCTACTAGTTGTAGATAACCTTTCGCTCATATTTTATTCACGGTAGCATCAGAATTTTAAAGAGTATGTTCCACTCTACATTGTCTAAAGCTTTCTCTAAATCTACAGGTCCTGTAGACATGCCTTATCGAAACCACGTAGTATTAAATGTTGTGTGGCTAGGGCCTCCCGTCAGATAGACCGTTCGCAGGGTGCAAGTCTTTCGATTTGACGCCACTTCGGCGACTTGCGCGTCGATGGGGATGAAATGACGATGATTAAGACAACACAACACCCAGTCCATGAGCTGAAAAATTCTCCGACCCAGCATGGAATCGAACCCGGGCGCTTAGGATTGACTTTCTGTCCTGCTGACCACTCAGCTTCCTCGGGGCAGACACCACGTGGTATTTCTGGATCTTTTTACTACCACCAACAACATCCATGCAGTCAATCTGCGTGATGTGTTGGGTGATGCTGAGAAAGAACGAAGAATATGTATGAACTTAACGTTTGGACCTTTAAATGTGAGAACATGGGGCACCGGGGACACACACAAACACACTGTGTGCGTGTGCGCATACGCACCCAGTGCAGTGTCTTTACAGACACTTTTACAATGATTGTTTTACCTGACATTAAAGTTGTCACACCTGCGTCTACAGCTGAATAGTTCTATGATGGCAGCACATTTATTTTGTCATCTGTCGTAGGAGAAGAATGAATCTTGAGGAGTTTCAATGGTGTCGTCTGGTTATTACGGCCTCAGCTTGTCTAGTCAGGCTTCTTCGTTCAGTCGCATGACAGAAGCGCTTTGCAGGGTTCAGACAAAGCACGTGTCTCCTTGCTGCTACGTTTGTATCGTAGTTCACCAAGTGAGGCTTGCAGGTGTCCTTGAAGAGAAGCGAGCGACATCTCAAAGGTGATCTTGTAGGTGCAATCAGACCAAGCCTGACCTCTCGTTGTAAGATCTTTAGATAGGTTCGCGGAACGTATTACTTGTGGCACGGTTGTGTTGCCTCTGTCCCTGTCTCCAGGACCTTAGAGAGAACCTTGCTAAGCCTGTCTTCATACGAGACTGCTAGCACAGGTGACACGCATCACACTTCTAAAGCATCAAGCCGCTGCTCTTCGTTGGCGTCCGTGCTCCGTATACATGAAATATGTAACGAAGTACGTAGGCAAGTCTCATATACGATGACGGTGGAAAGTGTAAGCTTGGCATGCCTGACATTCGAGCAAAGAAATTTCTAAATCCTATCACAGTTCTGTTTTTGGATAGTTTACAGATGGTAGTGTGTATGAGGTAGCGGAAATGATCAAATACTTGCCACGCAACACCGAGATACTGTCGGGTGGTTGATCTGCGACTGTAATCAAACAAATATCTTTTTTGTTGTAGAATCAAGCATTCTAGCATTCACCTAACGCGTTCAAGGGAATCACAGAGGAACTCTATGAGGATGGAGGTTACGAGAATGAGGAGCTCAACTAAAGAGCCACCCAGCAGGAAGACGGAAAAATTAGTCTGACCCATTACGCAGGTCATGGACAGCCTCTGTACTCTAGATGATATTGTCCTGTGAATGACAGCACTGATGATTATTGTCTACATTAAACCAAATGTGTAATTGGTACTTTATGAGAGGGGGCGTATCAGAAATAGGAATCAGGCAAAGATTTCTTTATCCATTAAAGAGTGAATGATGCAAAGTGCTGAACCGATTATCCAAGTCTGGAGAAGGCTGTGAATTTTAACATCTGAAGTGAGAGTAACGATCAAGAAATCTGTTTCATTTGATACATGAATTTATTACTTTTAACCCGTGTTATTTGGTGGCTCAGAAGCTATCAAAATGAATATAAATCCTAAAGTAATCATACATTTAGTTTTTCAGGCTATTTTTTTTCAATGGAATTATTTCCACAGATGACAATGCAATGTGTATGCGAGAAATGTCAGGATACAAGTGGCTCTCGAAATTAGTCGAAACCCTTAAAGAGTAATTGTCAACCAAATGTTTATATTGTATCCTACATCTGTCTATTAACCAGAGAGACTCCGTTATCTAACTCCATTAAAATAAAGTATATTTTTCATCGTACATCCACACAAACACCACATGACTCAGGGGATATTGTTAAGAAGCTAAGGAATAACTGTAATCGTTGAAGAACAAAGCTGTTATCAAATGATTTTATTTTTCCTTTGCTCTGTTTCTGTAATCGCTGGCCACTGCATAACGTCAGCTACGATACGTCTCTGGCAGTTATTAAAACGTTGGACTGTCGTGACAGAGCCGTAACTCCCCAGGAGGAAATTATTACAATGACAGTTGTCCTCTGCGTAGGCAGAGTTTGGTAATTAAAAACAGAGAGAGAAGGAACGATCTGCAGAAGCAAGCGACAGACAGAGAGAGCGGTTAATATCTCGCGGCAGTCTTCTTCCGAGTGGACGTCGATTTCGGAGCCCTCCACTGAGCAGCGAAATTAAAAAACCGTATTACGAATTAGTATGTTGCACAGTGTAGGACTGTAAAAATTCACTAAAATGCGTCGTCGTCCGCTGTATTAACGCAAATCACATACTGTTTGTTAACTATGCCTCGGTGGAAATTTCAGCAGATACTAAGGTAGCAGATTATAGAAAGGAAGAAGGAACTGAACTTGGACGCAAACAGAGTTTACTGATTTTCGAAAAGGCTCATGATCAAATATGAACGTGCAGTATATAATAACTGTATAATACTTTCCAAGACTTTACAGAAACACAAATATTTAACCTGATAAACATTAATCATACGCAATTAAAAAAATAAAGATGTGAAGCAGATTTGTAAGCATCAAGGGCGCGCGGTCTCGGGCGCCTTGGCACGGTTCGCGCAGCTCCCCCCGTCGGAGATTCGAATCCTCCCTCGGGCGTGTGTGTGTGTGTGTGTGTGTGTGTGTGTGTATGTGTATGTGTGTGTGTGTGTGTGTGTGTGTGTGTGTGAGTGTTGTAAGTAGGCTGTTTAGGTTCTTATATTGGTAACGCCACGTAGCGCTCTATATGAAAATCACTGACTGTGCTGTGTGAAGTCTGTGGCTGGTCTGCATTGTTGCAGTATTGCCATTGTAGTGTTGGGCAATTGGCTGTTAACAGCGCGTAGCGTTGCGCAGTTGGAGGTGAGCCGCCAGCAGTGGTGGATGTGGGAAGTGAGATGGCGGATTTTTGAGAGCGGATGATCTGGACGTGTGTCCATCAGAAACAGTACATTTGTAAGAATGGATGTCATGAACTGCTATATAATTATGACTTTTGAACACTATTAAGGTAAATACATTGTTTGTTCTCTATCAAAATCGTTCATTTGCTAATTATGCCTATCAGTAGTTAGTGCCTTAAGTTGTTAGAATCTTTTATTTAGCTGGCAGTAGTGGCGCTCGCTGTATGGCAGTAGTTCGAGTAACGAAGATTTTTGTGAGGTAAGTGATTTGTGAAAGGTATAGGTTAATGTTAGTCAGGGCCATTCTTTTGTAGGGATTATTAAAACTCAGATTGCGTTGCGCTAAAAATATTGTGTGTCAGTTTAGTGTTGATCAGAATAGGTAAAGAGCGAAATGTCTGAGTACGTTCAGTTCTGCTCAGCTGTTTGAAAATCAAATAATGTAAGAGATTTATCAGCACAGTAATTCAATAATTTTTCTAAGGGGACGTTACAGTGAGTGAGTGTGTGTGTGTGTGTGTGTGTGTGTGTGTGTGTGTGTGTGTGTGTTTGTTGTCTTCAGTTCAAGTTAGATTAAGTAGTGTGTAAGCTTCTGGCCTGATGCGTTCAGCGGTTTGGTCCCACTGAACTTACGACAAATTTCCAAAATTAAGCATCAAGGTCTGAAGAAGCAAGGTCATAACATATCTATAACATTATTCAAGATTAACTTTCACGCTAAGATGCGAAAAAAGCAACAGAATTCCAATTAAAGACACGGTATTAAAATCAGTCAGAAATCAGCTTGCTGCTACTATTCGCTGAAGATAAGATTCAGCATTTATGGAAATGAAGAGGTCCTTAAAAAGGTACTTCAGAAAATGAATCTATTGTGTAGAGTACATACAATCTGAAAGTTTTGCACTCATGATTAAGAGATAGAATTTGTCTTACACTTCATGCTGTGGGGACCCCAAGGGAATCATTTTCATTGATTGGAAGCCGAAAATCGGATGCAGTTAACCATCTCTGGTAATAATTAACTTTTAATTTCACAACTACATAGAAATTATCACATCGAAGCACATTTAAGAAAGATAACTCTTTGTAGTGTTGGGTACTGTACTTCCAATTCCTCGCCACAACTGACTGTCTGTATGTATTTCTACCCAACGTCTCGAAGCTTCCAGTGCTTTTCAAAGGAAGCCGCCGCACGACATTATTGCTTTGTCGATGGTGAACGACCTTCTCCGCTTTCCTATAACGTTTGTGGTAGCTTCTGGCTACTCCAACGCAGCGTAGTTCGTACCTCTACGCTGTGACCTAATAATGGGACGTTAAGTACCAGCGAAATTTAGACAGTAGGGGCCTCTACATAAACGATACGAAGTAGGTGATGCCGAGCAAACTGCATAATCAAAAAAGACACCAGAAATAGTAGTCGACGTATAACCATTTGGATAGTAAAATAACTAATGATAGCCGAAGCAGGGAGGATATACAATGCAGACTGGCAATAACAAGGAAACAGTTTATGTAAAAGAGACATTTGTTAGATACAACAGTAACCAATTTAGAATATAATATGCTAATTCAGGTAAGACAGGTTCGAAATGTTCACCGAAGCCCTAGCACTTGAAACAGAGAGGTAAAGAGACCTCTTCTTCTATCTAAACCTTTCCTATTGCCTATTATTTTCTTATTAAGAACATAGCACAATTGGTTTTCCATTTGAAAAATTTATTCTATGTACCACATACGTGTTTTTAATTAACACAGTTGTGTAAAAGAGAGGATAAATAACAGCATTGAGAGAAGCTACAAATGGTTCAAATGACTCTGAGCACTATGGGACTCAACTTCTGAGGTCATTAGTCCCCTAGAACTTAGAACTAGTTAAACCTAACTAACCTAAGAACATCACACACATCCATGCCCGAGGCAGGATTCGAACCTGCGACCGTAGCGGTCTCGCAGTTCCAGAGAGAAGCTACAACTTTGCTCCTAATTTATAATAGTAAACGATACAATATAGTTACCAAGTCGTTGGCACACTATTACTGTTAATACGTAAATAAATAAATAAATCTGTCTGCGGTGTAGCCATGTATGGAAGAGAAACGTGGGCAATGGGAAGTTCAGACAAAAAGAGAGTAGTACTTTTTGAAATGTGGTGGTACAAAAGAATGTTGAAGATTAGATGAGGAGCTACAGAACTGAATTGGCAGAAAAGAAATGTATGGCGCAACTTGACTAAAAAGAAGGGTTCGGTTGATACCACTCATCCTTAAGGATCAAGGAGTTTTTATTTTTACTAATGGAGGAAAGTGTGGGGGCGAGGAAAGGTGGGAGTTAAATGTTGCTCTGGGAAAGGAAGGTTTGACTACAGGAACAGGTTGAGACAGATAAATGTCGCAGAGATGAATAGGCTTGCACAGGAAACACTAGCGTTCAGAGCTCCATCAAACCAATCTTCGGACAAAAGACCACCACCATCACCACCACACTGCCTATTGCTACTACTACTACTACTACTACTACTACTATTACTACTTCTACTACGACACGTACATTTCAATATGTACCTAACGAAATGCGATTAACACAAAAGAAGAGGTAAGAGCAGAGAGGAAACATTGTCTGTAACACAATGGCAATTTTTGGAGCGTTGCATGGTTAGGAAACTTCGTTTCCACTCTAAAGGAAATTCAAGCACACAGGTAGCTGAAATTATTTTCTTCCAAGAAAAATAAAATTTTTAGCACGAACTTCACCCCAACCTTTGCACAGCTCTCGATAAACTATCGTACTGTTGTGTCTAACAGTAAGCTGGTTTCACGAGCTTTTGCAAAACCTGAGGAAATACTATTGGATAACAAGTACGTTGACTATAGTACGAAATTTCAAATGGAGTTGTCGTACACATCATATTAACTCACCATTACTCGCTGTGCTGAAACTGACGAACGGCTGTCTCCCGAATTCGAGGAGGAGGTAACGCTGTTAGTTGCTTTTGTCACGATTTCGTCCTCTGATAATAACCTAGTAGGTTTATTAAATGAAGAGCATTGCGACAGCCTGGAACTGATCACTTATTGGCCATGGAAACGTCATCTAGAGTACACAGTCGAGGAACGACCATGCCATATTCCAGTATCCACATCTCGCGGACGGCAAAAAGTTACCCGTTGCGGTGCAGTGCCTGTCACGAGGACGTTCGTTCGCTGAAGCTCGCAACTACAGGACAGAGAACACTGGGAACGAGGGAAGAGGATTTGATTACCATTAACAGAAAGGCAGAAAATTTCCATCAGAGGCTGATAACAATGTACCAATCTATCGTTGCTGCGAAATTCGATAAAGCTTCTACGTTCGCTTTATAACACAATTTATGCATAGGCAAAATATATATTGTAGTATACTATAAATGACATTTCATCGCGAACTGCATATTCGTGCTATAATTTCAAGAGATTACAGGAATTAGTTGAGGGAATATCTATTGCACTCACGCAGCCTTTGCCGCTTTCCATTAATTTGAGACAAGTAATTGACTCTCAATTTTTTCCGTTTTCGCTGTTGTTTTTTTTTATATAGATTCAATCCCGATCTTTCTAAAAATGTAATTGGATCGTACTTCATACACACAATTCCAATGGCATTTTAATCAAGAAGTTCTTTAATATTATTTTCTATATATTTTATGACGAAGGAACGAATAAGCGAGAGAGCAACTCCGCAAATTGTCCGACAATAGCAATAGGACGGACGGGGAAAAGACAATGAAGCAATACTATTAACATCAACTGAGAACTCTTTATGAGAAAACTTAGAGAATATTTATAAATCCATTTTATAAAGTGGAAAAAACGAAAATAGGATACTTCTATTCCGCATGTTAACATGTTTCCTTTTATCACGTTACCGTCCATCCAGTGCCACAGAAATGTACCTTTATGTGATGGCTGATCAAAGACTCCCCTCCCCATAAATGAGGAGACATTTGTGTTCTCGTTCTGTTTAGATGACGTACTTTCGTATTTTTAATATCCAGGCGATTACTTTTAGATCTAGATACTTTTACTGAATAACAGGAGTTCCCAAACTTTTCCTCTGACGGAAAACTTCAACAATCTACATCTACATCTACATTGATACTCCGCAAGCCACCCAACGGTGTGTGGCGGAGGGCACTTTACGTGCCACTGTCATTACCTCCCTTTCCTGTTCCAGTCGCGTATGGTTCGCGGGAAGAACGACTGTCTGAAAGCCTCCGTGCGCGCTCTAATCTCTCTAATTTTACATTCGTGATCTCCTCGGGAAGTATAAGTAGGGGGAAGCAATATATTCGATACCTCATCCAGAAACGCACCCTCTCGAAACCTGGCGAGCAAGCTACACCGCGATGCAGAGCGCCTGTCTTGCAGAGTCTGCCACTTGAGTTTATTAAACATCTCCGTAACGCTATCACGGTTACCAAATAACCCAGTGACGAAACGCGCCGCTCTTCTTTGGATCTTCTCTATCTCCTCCGTCAACCCGACCTGGTACGGATCCCACACTGATGAGCAATACTCAAGTATAGGTCGAACGAGTGTTTTGTAAGCCACCTCCTTTGTTGATGGACTACATTTTCTAAGCACTCTCCCAATGAATCTCAACCTGGTACCCGCCTTACCAACAACTAGTTTTATATGATCATTCCACTTCAAATCGTTCCGTACGCATACTCCCAGATATTTTACAGAAGTAACTGCTACCAGTGTTTGTTCCGCTATCATATAATCATACAATAAAGGATCCTTCTTTCTATGTATTCGCAATACATTACATTTGTCTATGTTAAGGGTCAGTTGCCACTCCCTGCACCAAGTGCCTATCCGCTGCAGATCTTCCTGTATTTCGCTACAATTTTCTAATGCAGCAACTTCTCTGTATACTACAGCATCATCCGCGAAAAGCCGCATGGAACTTCCTATGATGTCTTACTGGATAGCAGGGGCTCCATACTTTTTCTGTCATGGGACACTTCGAAAATTGTATGATGGAACACCTTGTTTCATTCATTAATTACTTTTTTTAAACTTAACTAATAACATAGAAATCATAATAAAATTTAAAAAATAGTAATATCAAAATCTCGAGAAAAAATCGCCGTGTTATTAATGGTTTTTCGCAGAGCGCCTTTTCACTTCCAGTGGAACATCAGTGCTTCAAGGGACACAGTTTGCTGCTGGATAGTTTAGATCTTTCGCTGCAACATAGTATTACACAATATGAAATTTAATAAGAACTCTTGTATGAGGTACTTTTTCATCCCTTCCCACCTTAGCGCCAAAAGCCTCGGCATTAGGTAAAAACACAGTTCTATACAATGAGCTTTTCTGCCCCAGTCTGTTGATGATATATTAGTCTTATTACTGTTATTTCAGCGGAAAACTTGACATTTCCAGATACCTTGGTGATGATGCCAGTCGCCTTTGTAATTCAAGAGCTCTGTTTTGTACTGCAATTTACGTTATTTTCATTTCAGACAGTGTTTTCTGTACATGGAAAAAAATAATGCAATAGCATCACGACTATGCTTCTACTTTGAGATACATACCGCCTATAAGTTTTTCATATTGACGGAAAGCAGATGTACAGCATGTTCGAGAAAGCCATGCGTAAATGACGTCTATTAACGTTTGGACTGATGTCCACATTACTATAGCGATTTGTATTTGGTATGCTCTCTACTCCCCTACTTCATTTTTATTATTAGCCTCGTTTCAAGCCCACATGTAACTGCGTATAATATACACAAGTTGGCATGACGATGGGAGCAGGAACGTCATCAAATGTGACATAATTTTACATTACGTTCCTGATTTTGTAAAGAAAAGGAAGTGTCAGTGACAGAAACCTGTTTGTCGGTAAACGCGCAGCTACCACTCACAGGAAGTCGCCTACTTATGCGGGCCCACGAACAGGCCCACAGCAGTGTACCTGCTACCATCGGCCGTACAAAGGACACCAGGGGAAGCAACTATCCGGCCGCTTTCGCAGACTGCCAACAATAAAGTTAACAAAGGCAGCGGAAGGTTTCCGAGCCGGCATTCCTGAAATATTTGGCTCGCGTGCAGGGCTACAAAGACCGACCCGTCTCTCTTGTGAGCGTGGGTGGAGCGAAGCCGAGAGTAGGG
Organism: Schistocerca piceifrons; assembly: GCF_021461385.2. Taxonomy (NCBI): domain Eukaryota; kingdom Metazoa; phylum Arthropoda; class Insecta; order Orthoptera; family Acrididae; genus Schistocerca; species Schistocerca piceifrons. The sequence goes on from NC_060142.1 coordinate 524,573,749, forward strand.
ACAACGCTTATGTGCCAGAGGGATGGGGGGGAAGGTGAAGATGTCTGTTAAGGAGAGGAGTGGGACAGGTGGGCGAGAGGGGAGAGGATGTTTCCGAGCTACAAAGACCTTCAAGATACACATTTGGATACAATTAATTGTCGAAAAATTTGATTAGTAAAAAAAAAATAACTCCAAAAATAACGGTGTGTGTAGGTGTGATCGAATGCCTCTCTTTCTTCAGAGCTAAATAAATGAAGTAGTGATAAGATAGAAGTTTCGTATTTTTAGTCCGCAGCTCATGGTCTAACATGCAGCGGCTCTACCTATATATCGCAGGACCTGGGCTCGGTTCCCGGGCGAGTCGGAAGTTTGTATTGTCATAAGCCATTGCATTTCATCGTCATCACAAAGAGGCGCAAGGGGACGAAGTGACGTCAAATAGGAAGACTTGGACCATGGGACCCACCCGATGATGTCATACGATCATTTCATTGCATATATTTAGTTGTTAATATTAAACTTCCAGAAAAGATATAAAGAAGCAGTTCTTCCCTTTAATTTAATAAGGAAGGAAAGAAGGACCGGACTGCTAAAGCAAGAGATAAGGTGACCAAGGACATAACGTCAATGAGGCAGATAAAAATGGTTCAAATGGCTCTGAGCAGTATGGGACTTAACATCTATGGTCATTAGTCCCCTAGAACTTAGAACTACTTAAACCTAACTAACCTAAGGACAGCACACAACACCCAGCCATCACGAGGCAGAGAAAATCCCTGACCCCGCCGGGAATCGAACCCGGGAACCCGGGCGTGGGAAGCGAGAACGCTACCGCACGACCACGAGAGAGGCAGATAAAGGATGAATCAGTTGTAGTACTACACGACCTTGAGAAAATCCTGAATAGGTGGTGGGAGTACTTTGAAAAGCTATTGAATGAGGAGTGTGTGTGTTTGTGTGTGTGTGTGTGTGTGTGTGTGTGTGTGTGTGTGTGTTCATACGGGAGATATATAACTTCTTGGTGTACAGATTGTTACTTTGATAAAACTACCTTACTATGGTGATGCAGTGTCTAGGGAGATTGTTATTCATTTATGTTTAATTAGCTGCTGATGTTTATTTACGTTATTATCTGTTTCTGTTCTGTGGTTGTCTTTTGAGCTTGGCAGTTTTCTTATAGTGTTTGGAAATGTTTTCTGCTGCTGAGTCTGATTACTTTCATTTGTGTTCGTATTGCCGCTGGGGAATGGTTTTCTTGTCGGAGGTGTTCTGCAAATGTCGAATGACTGGTGCCTTACTTCCATGTTCTTTTATGTCATATATTGTTTCAAATACCTGCTGGTCTGTCGTCAGTATAAAGCATCACAGCTGTAAACTCGAAGTGGTAAATGCCAGATTTTTTTATGTACGTCTGTGTCATCCGCCTTCTTTAACCCTTCTGCTTTCAAGTAAGCTATTGCTAATCTCTGTTTCTTAAAATTATTACCAATTCTGTGATAACTTGTTTCCATATGTGAGTGTGTCTCATCTTGGCTGTTAAGCTTTAGTACTGTGTGCTGGTTGTGTAGTAGTGGTGTGTGTGTGCGTGTGTGTGTATTGTGAGCGATGTGGGTCACTGCGTTTGTGTGTCTTGCATTCATTGTTTAGCTTGTTTTATTTTTAAGTCTCTCTCGATTTTTATTTAATTTTATAACTGGAAATATTTTGTATATATTGTTCTCTGTTAGTTATGTCCAGCTCCTTGTATTTGGCTAGTTTAAGTGTAGTATCGTAAAACATGAGCTCTGTTTATAGTCTTGTCAAAGAACTTTGTAAGAAATACCAAATTGTTACAGTGGCCACTGAAGATGCTTTGAAATAAAACGAAACACGTGTGGTCTAAATAAAACTTTCATTACAGTAACAAAAGACGGTTCTAACTGTCTTACTCGTATAACTGGGAGAGCTGATAAAAAGGCAGCCTGAAAACAAAACAGAATACAACGTGTAAAGATAAAATAGAGTTCGTCCGTGACATGTAAAGCTGCTACGAACTTTTGAAGTAATGATTATCGTGATAGTCACAGAATCGTATCTAATAGATGAGAAAATAATCTTGAATACCTGTACTAACTGGGGATATTTATGTTCTGTTGTTATGAAATGTAGTTTTAGATACTGCACAATACTGAGCCGAAAAGGAAGTGTCCTCTTCTGCAGAGCTTTTTTGGAAACAGTGATACGAGTCTCGCCCGTGTGGCTGGTTCGCGGCCGCTGACCGATGCCCGCATGAAGAGAACTCAAAGCGACGCGACCCGTACGAATATACAGCGCGCGAGGAACCACACGAGGGCGCCTCTGAATAATCTTCATGAATTATTCCCCCTGCAGTGCGCGTATCGAAAGCGCTGACCGAAAGAGTCGCCATTCAGCGAAATGCGAGCTCTTCGCATTTGGCTGCGGAGATCGCAAAGTTCGCCTCGACTGCAGCAGCAATATACGAGGACGCTGGCGCGATTCTCTTCCTACGCTGAACCGCTGACGGAGGTCGGATCGAGAAAGTTTTCCGCCACGAGGACGAAATTTATTGGCGACGAAATACCGCACGTCTGCAGCGGAAAAAACGCCCGTGTATCTGAATTATTGAAAAAACAGGACAGTTCCAAAAATTTTACTACTTGTTGGTTTATCTGCATGTAATATCTTCAGACACGAAAACAACTTATAGCTCTTGGAGTATAAGTCGAAGTCTGTCAGTTCTCGTCATCAAGCGTTTTCGGATCATGCTGAGATCCTGCTTTGCCGCTCGTAGTCGAGATGGTAGGCAGTTGCGCTCATCTCAAAGGTACGAGGTGTGATCCAAAAGTTACTAGAATTATCGATTCACATATTCCGTATTTTACAGAAAATTTACAAAATTTCATTATCTTTAAAATAGTGCTCATCGCACTTGGTGCACCTACGAATACCAACATTTCATTCGGCATCTGACGTAAACAGTTTTTGGCGCCAGGAATCATGTTGTGTTTTGCTTCCAGTGAGTTTGGATTCTCCTCTTCTATGCTCTGAACGTGCTTCGCTCTCAAGCCTCTTTTCATTCTAATTATAGGAAAAACTCATACAGGTGTGATGACAGTGGGCGGATAGGGACGCTCTGGTGACATGGTGAGTTCGTAACTTTGATATGGGCCTAATAAGTACAGGGTGTTTCAAAAATGACCAGTATTTTTGAAACGGCAATAAAAACTAAACGAGCAGCGATAGAAACACACCGTTTGTTGCAATATGCTTGGGACAACAGTACATTTTCAGGCAGACAAACTTTCGAAATTACAGTAGTTACAATTTTCAACAACAGATGGCGCTGCGGTCTGGGAAACTCTATAGTACGATATTTTCCACATATCCACCATGCGTAGCAATAATATGGCGTAGTCTCTGAATGAAATTACCCGAAACCTTTGACAACGTGTCTGGCGGAATGGCTTCACATACAGATGAGATGTACTGCTTCAGCTGTTCAATTGTTTCTGGATTCTGGCGGTACACCTGGTCTTTCAAGTGTCCCCACAGAAAGAAGTCACAGGGGTTCATGTCTGGCGAATAGGGAGGCCAATCCACGCCGCCTCCTGTATGTTTCGGATAGCCCAAAGCAAACACACGATCATCGAAATATTCATTCAGGAAATTAAAGACGTCGGCCATGCGATGTGGCCGGGCACCATCTTGCATAAACCACGAGGTGTTCGCAGTGTCGTCTAAGGCAGTTTGTACCGCCACAAATTCACGAAGAATGTCCAGATAGCGTGATGCAGTAATCCTTTCGGATCTGAAAAATGGGCCAATCATTCCTTTGGAAGAAATGGCGGCCCAGACCAGTACTTTTTGAGGATGCAGGAACGATGGGACTGCAACATGGGGCTTTTCGGTTCCCCATATGCGCCAGTTCTGTTTATTGACGAAGCCGTCCAGGTAAAAATAAGCTTCGTCAGTAAACCAAATGCTGCCCACATGCATATCGCCGTCATCAATCCTGTGCACTATATCGTTAGCGAATGTCTCTCGTGCAGCAATGGTAGTGGCGCTGAGGGGTTGCCGCGTTTGAATTTTATATGGATAGAGGTGTAAACTCTGGCGCATGAGACGATACGTGGACGTTGGCGTCATTTGGACCGCAGCTGCAACACGGCGAACGGAAACCCGAGGCCGCTGCTGGATCACCTGCTGCACTAGCTGCGCGTTGCCCTCTGTGGTTGCCGTACGCGGTCGCCCTACCTTTCCAGCACGTTCATCCGTCACGTTTCCAGTCCGTTGAAATTTTTCAAACATATCCTTTATTGTATCGCTTTTCGGTCCTTTGGTTACATTAAACCTCCGTTGAAAACTTCGTCTTGTTGCAACAACATTGTGTTCTAGGCGGTGGAATTCCAACACCAGAAAACTCCTCTGTTCTAAGGAATAAACCATGTTGTCTACAGCACACTTGCACGTTGTGAACAGCACACGCTTACAGCAGAAAGACGACGTACAGAATGGCGCACCCACAGACTGCGTTGTCTTCTATATCTTTCACATCACTTGCAGCGCCATCTGTTGTTGAAAATTGTAACTACTGTAATTTCGAAAGTTTGTCCGCCTGAAAATGTACTGTTGTCCCAAGCATATTGCAACAAACGGTGTATTTCTATCGCTGCTCGTTTAGTTTTTATTACCGTTTCAAATATACCGGTCATTTTTGAAACACCCTGTACCAGTCAACACTGTTTCGTTGTTTGTTTCAAGCAATAGTTGCAAAGAGCATGCTGGATGCTGGAAATGTCTCACTGTCAGAGTGTAATTAATATAGTTTGTATGGAAGTGTGTGTAGTGATACAACAACTGGACATCAAAATGGAGACAGACAGATGGACACTAACCGAAAAAAGCCGCCTATATTGTCGCAGTAAGTAAAACACTAAATTTACTTTCATATCGACAGATAAGCTATAGTCATGGCGAAACATTAAAGTGTGTTCCATCTTTTTGTCATAGAGCCAGCACCCAGCATTATGGTAGGAATAATGATGTAACTTCCTGAAACCATCTGAATATGTACCTGAAAAGGTTCGAAAATCGGTTCATGGAATAAAACATAATTATTCTAAAAAGTGACTGGTTGCAGTTTTGTATAACTTATTTACATTACAAACACCTTTCAACCGTCTAATTTTCAAACTGATATTTTATTGTGCTACCAGTTTCAGCGATTTATTACGCCATCTTCAGGCCCCCTGACCGACGAGTAGGAAGATTCAACATTGGTCCCGATCAAAACAGGGGCCAGAATTCAAAGCCTGGTATCTGTCGATTTCTGCTTGATACAGCGATCACTTCAAACATCATCTGCCAACTGTTCAACTGTTCAACTGGCAGATGATGTTTGAAGTGATCTGCCAATTGAACACGCCGGCCGGAGTGGCCGTGCGGTTCTAGGCGCTACAGTCTGGGGCCGAGCGACCGCTCCGGTCGCAGGTTCGAATCCTGCCTCGGGCGTGGATGTGTGTGATGTCCTTAGGTTAGTTAGGTTTAATTAGTTCTAAGTTCTAGGCGACTGATGACCTCAGAAGTTAAGTCGCATAGTGCTCAGAGCCATTTGAACCACTTTTGAGCCAACTGAACAGCTGGCAGACGATGTTTGAAGTGTTCGCTGTATCAAGCAGAAATCTATAGATACCAGTCTTTGAATGCTGGCCCCTATTTTGACCGGAACTGAGGTTGGAGTGTTCGGTCGGTAGATGATATTTGAAGCGATCGCTGTATCAAGCAGAAAACTACAGATATCAATATTTAATGCTGGCCCCTATTTTGACCGGAACCGAGGTTTGCCTACACGTCGGACAGAGGGCCTGAAGATGGCGTAATAAATTGCCGAAACTGGTAGCACAATAAAATAAGAGTTTGGAAATTAAACGGGTGAAAGGTGTTTGATTTGACATTCTGTTCCAGTGCAGGCGACACCCTTTGGGGACTTTGTTGGGGGATGCTGGTAGTCGGCCGGTGCAGCGGCAGTCAGCGCAACGGCTTCTACCTGCGCGCCTTCTAATAACCGAGCCGTGGGCGGGGCGGGACATATTGGTTTCCTGACCTTAATCCCAATGTGGCGGAGCCCCTCGCGACGAGAGGACTGTAATCAGATCCGGCCGAGGCTGTTCCCCGGGCGACCGGGCGCGGCTATGGGCGCCACTTAATTACCCGGGCCTCCGCCCGCCACTGGGGCGGCGCTGCTGCGCCTATTGCCGCCGCATGCGCGCGGAATGGAAACGAGCTGCGACGCCGAATCTCTGGGCCGTAAGTCGGCGGGCACGGGCGCCGGATTCGACGAACTTGGGTGTTTCTCTGCCCGTAAACGAGGTCCTTGTTGCACTGGTTTGCGTTAAGCGCGCTGCCATTTCTCTCTGCGCCACAAGTATGGTAGGATTACGTCGAACTTTGGCGATGTGACTGTGAAGCAGGAACGTGAAGAACCACCACAGCTACACCAAGGCCGTGTATTGACCGACAGGGCCAGGGACAGTCGAGCAGAGTCTTCGTAAAAGGATAGCTTGAAACTAGCGGTACGAGTCCAGAGAGCTACCAGCAATTTACCTAACACAATAACTGTCAGTAGGGAACTGAAAGGAATAGATTACGAAAGTCGAGCAACTCCTCGTAACCCACATTCACACAGGCGACAAAAGTCGTGGGTTAACGGTATACATGTATACAGATGGCGGCAGTATCGCGTGCACAAAGTATAATAGGGCAGCTTATTTGTGGAGCTGTTCAAAATGGTTCAAATGCCTCTGAGCGCTATGAGACTTAACTTCTGAGGTTATCAGTCCCCTGGAACTTAGAACTACTTAAAACTAACTAACCTAAGGACATTACACACATCCATGACCGAGGCAGGATTCGAACCTGCGACCGTAGTGGTCGCGCGGTTCCAGACTGTAGCGCCTAGAACCGCTCGGCTACTCCGGCTGTCATTTGTACTCAGATGATTAGTATGAAAAGGTTTCCGATGTCATTATGGGTCCGCAGCTCGTGGTCGTGCGGTAGCGTTCTCGCTTCCCGCACCCGGGTTCCCGGGTTCGATTCCCGGCGGGGTCAGGGATTTTCGATGCCTCGTGATGACTGGGTGTTGTGTGATGTCCTGAGGTTAGTTAGGTTTAAGTAGTTCTAAGTTCTAGGGGACTGATGACCATAGATGTTAAGTCCCATAATGCTCAGAGCCATTTTTTGTCATTATGGCTGCAGGACGGGAACTGAAAGACTTTTAACGCGGAATGTTAGTTGGAGCTAAAGGCATGGGGCATTCCATTTCGGAAATCGTTAGGGAATTCAATATTCCGAGATCCACAGCGTCAAGAGAGTGCCAAGAATATCAAATTTCAGGCATTGCAGTGGCAGCCGGTCTTCACTTTAACCTCTGAGAGCAGCGGCGTTTGCGTAGAGGTGTCAGTGCTAACAGACAAGCAAAATTGCGTGAAATAACCGCAGAAATTGATGTGGGACCTGTGATGAACATATCTGTTAGGTCGGTCCTGCGAATTTGGCGCTAATGGGCTACGGCAGCAGACGGTCAACGCGAGAGCCTACACTAACAGCACGGCATTGCCTGCAGCGCCTCTCCTGGGCCCGTGGCCATAGGGTTTGGACTCTCAACGACTGGAAAACATTGGTCTTGCCAAATGATTCCCGACTGCAGTGAAACATAAATTCCACAACACTGGATTTGTGTGAGCATCATGTTGTTTGTAGAGATTGTTCAAAAAATGGTTCAAATGGCTCTGAGCACTGTGAGACTTAACATCTGAGGTCATCAGTCCGCTAGAACTGAGAACTACTTAAACCTAACTAACCTAAGGACATCACACACATCCTTGCCCGAGGCAAGATTCGAACCTGCGACCGTAGCAGTCGCGTGGTTCCGGACTGAAGCGTCTAGAACCGCTCGGCCGCCAGCAGCCGGCTGTGGACATTGTTCCCTCATAATAAATAAAAGAGAGACACACGGATTAGGTTGATATGCTTGAGGTAATTTTTTTTCCTATAGTAATATATTTCGCTCCGTCGGGCACTTGATACGTATTAGATGCTCATTCCCTTGGTCTTACACCTATTTTCTCTTGAAACTTCTTAACTTTTCTAGTGATTTCGAACAGAAACTTTTCGTTCGCTTAATTCATTAGGAGAATTTGCCTGTGATTTGTTTGGAGTGTTAGTAGCATAGGACGTGGTAACGAGGTCTGGAGGTATCTCACTGTCGCTGTTTAGGGTACTGTGGGATGTTCGTTTATGGATGATCAAAAGTTGGCGTTGGTAAGTGTGGGAAAGTGTATCGTTAGATGAAAAAAAATATCCAGAATACTGTAGGCGTGGTGAAACAGTGCGTTGGAAGCAATGGGTCCCCATGTTCTACAGATACTGCTTGAGACATCCTCCGCTGTCGTAATGAACAGTTAAATTCACGACTCGACTCCAACGACCGGCCCAAAATTATACCAAATAAATTGTGATAACGCCCCCGTATCAGTCCTCATTTATTCCCCTAGCTAGGCAGTTAACAGCATCACAGTAATTTACACGGCAGGATATGATTTACGGTGGTCGATAATCTATAACGATCGTTCCGGGATTTTATCTCCGCTTCCATTAAATATATATGTTTAGCGTGCACGGAGCAGGAATTAAAAAACAGGAAAAAGTGGGTAGTCTGGCGGACGGGGAGACGTCGCCGGGGCTCAGGGCCATAAATCATAGGGGTCTTAAATGTAAATCATCTGCCCATTCCGACGGTGGCTTCCACGGGCGATGCCGCCTCACAGTCGCTGCTGTGGAACGGCTGCTGTTGGTAGCAGAGAGTGGGTGGGGGGGCGGGGGAGGGAGGGGGTGAAGGAAAGGGCCAGGGGAGGGGTGTCGGTGAAATCCAAAGGGACGCGACGAAGGGCGGGCCTGATGGAAGGGATAGAAGAGGGAGAAGAGAAGAGGACGGGAATTTGGAAATGCAAATGACGCCGTTCGGATTGCTTTATCGAATTTTCATTGCTAATGCGTACGGAGGGCGGCAGGCTGCGGCGGGCGCCGCCGGAGAAGCCCGGCTCGGCCGGGCCCATAAACTTGGGCAACTGTTGCGTCTCTCCTAATTGGATAATGGATGAGCGGCTCTCAATTAGTCGGAGCTCACCTCCGGCCTGGGCGCGCGCTCGTCAAGCTGGGCTCTGCCGGGCCGGGGGTGGGCGGCGGCGCGACCCGGGGCGGCACCTGCCCCCGCCGGACGTCAGCACCACCTGCCGGCGGGTGGGCGCGCGGTCACCGGCTTCGCACGTCGGTAGACCGCGCCCGCGTCCAAAGTGGAATCAGTCCCGAGGTGGTATCCAGAAGTTCACGAAATATTTTAAGTAACGTTACTACGCCTTACCTAGATCTCATTCTGCACCGTCACCTTCGAAGCAGTCCTTTTTTGGAACGAATGAACAGATCCCAGCGTTTCTGCCACATTTGAAATACATCCTGAAAGACTGAAATTCCAGTTGAACCTTTCCCAGTGTGTCAAAATTTCAGCCCTTCAACCAGATTTTCATCTTGGGGAAGTCTGCTGATTACGGTGGGTGGAAACAATTGTTACCTTGTCTTTGGCAAAAATTGCCTGAAATATGTAGGCTGTAAGTAGCCGCACATTGTTATGATACAGTAGCCATTCGTTAGTGGTCAGTTTTTCCTTTTTTCGTTCATCAAAAATGTTAGAAATCTGCGGTAAAACATCTCGAATTCTTTCAAATGGCTCTGAGCACTACGGGACATAACATCTATGGTCATCAGTCCCCTAGAACTTAGAACCACTTAAACCTAACTAACCTAAGGACAGCACACAACACCCAGTCATCACGAGGCAGAGAAAATCCCTGACCCCGCCGGGAATCGAACCCGGGAACCCGGGCGTGGGAAGCGAGAACGCTACCGCACGACCACGAGCTGCGGACAAGAATTCTTTCACTGCTGCTTAGTTTAGTAGGCATGACCAAATACTTAACTTTATCAGCAGCGACTACCTTCGAAAGAAATAAAACATTTAAGTTACCTACAAACTTCCTCGCCATGTTGCCTCTGTGAAGCAGACGTGGCACACACTTCGCCGCAGTCCCTCACATGTTCAGTTATTCTGACAGACTACATTCACAAAAACTATACCGCCTGCCTCTCGTAAGAGTCGTCAGGCGCATTTTCCCTGTTTTTTTTTTCCGCAGATATATTCCATTTCATTTTTGCAATGTATAGCTGGAGCCAGCCCAGACAAGTACTACTCATCACGTCTTTCATGCGAGGCTCAATGTCGACAGAAAGCGAAGGTTTGTTTCCTGTTACAAACAAAATTATTTTTAAACCGGAATTTTATGTGCCCAGTCAATCTAGCAGTTCCATATTAGTCTAGTGTGGTATTCTTGTCATCGACGTGTGTTAAGAGAGACGTTGAAGCACAAAGAATAACGAGTACTCTAGCAGCGCCGGAAGCGCTCTGTCCCTACTGCCATGCAGCAGCGCTGCTCTGTCGCTGTTGGAGTACAGGTTATTCTTCGTGTTTTAATGTCCCTCTTATATATAACGATAAGTAAAATATTGCACTAGACTTAAACGGGATTGTTCGAATGAATGGGTACGCAAAATTTCACTTTAAAAATTATTTTAATTACAAACAGGCCGACGCTTTCTGACGAGAGTGATTGTCGCACAAAAGACGTGACGAGCAGTAATTGTTTGAGATTAATCCAGCTACACATCACAAAAATGAAATTGCATTCCTTTTTTCGTCACCAGTCTTCTGACTGGTTTGATGTGGCCTGCCTCGAATTCCTCTCATGCGCCATCCTCTTCATCTCAGAGTAGCGATTGCAACCTACGTCCTCAATTATTTGCTGGGTGTATTCCAATCTCTGTCTTCCTCTACAGGTTTTGCCCTCTACAGCTCCCTCTAGTACCATGGAAGTCGTTCCCTCATGTCTTAACAGATGTCCTATCATCCTGTCCCTTCTCGTTATCAATGTTTTCCACATGTTCCTTTCCGATTCTCCGCGGAACCTCCTTATTCCTTACCTTGCATATATCTGCCTGAACACCAGGGAAAATGCGCCTGACGGCAGTTGAGAAACCCTGTATATAGCTGCAGAGAACTTCGATGGTCTCTCTACGATGTTCCAGAATCAGACCCATCAGCTGCTGAACATCTTCTGGTTTGATGTCATTTAACTGCCGATGGGAACGGCAATCGATGTTCAACCGTTTTTTAAACAAATCAGTTTTAAATCTGTGTCCAACCGAAAAGGTTGTTTGAATAAGCTTACTTCAACATCTGCTGTGTTTGTGTAGATTAAGACAAAAATTTGTACAGGCGCTCTATTCTCTCAGGTCAGTCATCGCATGCGCTCTACTCTCTCAGGTCATTCATCGCATCTCATTGAACCACGATAATGGACACATGCTCCACGCGGCTCGCAGTCACTTGTCACACTCTTTCCAGAAGGATGCATGGGAAAACACCTAAAGGTATTTCTGTGTCCTCTTAACCATTTGCCAAGAGAATACAAATTTGGGTAAATTTTGGATAGCACCTTGTAGTACCAGATGATAATACTACTCGTGAAATTATAAAAATAAGAATTTGTTACTAATACGTTTGTAAACCTCCAGTAGTATAAGGAGTGTTCAAATGAAAAGGTACGAAATGCGTTAACAACAAAATCCGTTGAAATTTGCATATGTCGCTTCGGGATAACAAACTGAAGCATCTAGGGACACGTATGTAGTGTCGTCACCATCTCCTAAAAAGTTCAAAGTTGTGCCCTCAGCAGACAAAATGATGTTCGCCGTCTTGTCCGATGTCCGAGATCCGATGCCCATCGAATTCTCCGAGCACGGAAAAATCATGAACACTGATGTGTACTCTGAGACATTCCGTAGCCTACGCAAGACCATCAAGGGCAAACGGCCTGGGCTGCTCACGGAAGGAGCGAGTCTTCTCCTCAGTAATGCGCATCCACAGGTTTCCAAAGTCACACAAAGTGTAATGTCAGGGTTCAAGTGGGAGCAGCTTGAGGATCCGCCCTACAGCTCGAACACGTCGCCGTTCGAATTCCATGTGTTTGGTCCGTTAAAAAACATCTCAAACAGAAGCCACAGAGTTTCTGGGTGCAGGGACCTCTACAGCTCGTGAGTCAGTGGTTTAGTTGTGCTGAGGCCTCTGACTATTGCATTTGAGTAAAGACTTCAGTTATAACCACAGTATTGTTTCGTACCTTTTCATTTGAACATCCCTTGTAAATACGAGAACGAATCCGAGTGCTCACAACAGTGGTGCATGTAATTTGATCTTCAATTTGTAAAGTGTTTATAACGTAGCTTCCTCAAACCATTGTGCGGTCTACAAAAAATTCGAATGGCTCTGAGCACTATGGGACTCAACTGCTGTGGTCATTAGTCCCCTAGAACTTAGAACTACTTAAACCTAACTAACCTAAGGACATCACACACACCCATGCCCGGGGCAGGATTCGAACCTGCGACCGTAGCAGCAGTGCGGCTCCGGACTGGAGCGCCTAGAACCGCACGGCCACCGCGGCCGGCTGTGCGGTCTACAGACGGGTACTCCATAATATATTTATGGATATCCCTTTCCTGCTTAGTGGTGAATGGAGTGAAAAAAACAAAAAAATAAATAAATAAATAAAATAAAAATAAGAAGAACACTGAATGTTAGTAAAGTGTTGGTTGGCTGACTGATTTGGGGAGAGTATACCAAACAATGAGGTCACGATCCCATCGGATTAGAGAAGGATAGTGAAGGATGTCAGCCATGGCCTTTCAAAGGAACCATCCCAGCATTTGCCTGAAGCAATGTAGGAAAATCACAGAAAACCAAAATCAGGATGGTCCGCCGCGGGTTTGAACCGCCATTCGCCCGAATGCGAGTCCAGTGTGCTAACCACTGCGCCACCTCGCTCGGTCAGTAAGGTGTGTAGAGAATTTCGACGAAGCACCCCCCAGGTGCCTACTACTGACAATATTTTCGTATTGGTTTGGCAGCCACGTTTGCAACTGGACGAGAAACACCGTGAGAGGAGCATGTTATCGTCGATGGAGTTGCTTTTGTGTCACGTAATAACTTTTGTTTCTGTGATCAGCGCGTGTTGGCAACTTAAAAGCCTCATGGTGAACATTGTGCGTCTTTCGGTCATCCACGTCCTACTATCGAGAATTGATAAATTACTAGGAGTAGCCGGCCGGAGTGGCCGTGCGGTTCTAGGCGCTACAGTCTGGAACCGAGCGGCCGCTACGGTCGCAGGTTCGAATCCTGCCTCGGGCATGGATGTGTGTGATGTCCTTAGGTTAGTTAGGTTTAATTTGTTCTAAGTTCTAGGCGACTGATGACGTCAGAAGTTAAGTCGCATAGTGCTCAGAGCCATTTGAACCATTTTACTAGGAGTCGTCTATTTGGGAGTGTAGTAACATTCTCTCTCTCTCTCTCTCTCTCTCTCTCTCTCTCTCTCTCTCTCTCTCTCTCTCTCTCTGTCTCTGCTCCATTCTCAGATAATAGCTCATTCACTTATGATCGTAAACTAATATATTCATTAACAATCCACGAGTTAAATACTGTCATTTGTAAAATAACTTATAATGTTTAGGCTACTGGATCATCCAGCACAGTCAGGGTGACTGATAAAGACAACAACTGCGAACTTCGATAGGGATAATATTTTACAAACAGTCATGGACACAGAATTTTATAGAATGTTAACACTATTGCGAACGTCTACGTCACTGGTAGACAGCCCCGCAACGTTCCAACACTCTCGTCCACTAGATACAGCGCTTGTTGTCGTTCGCAGAATGCCTCTCACGAGCAGCTGGCTCCATAACCCCTCCTCCCCCCCCCCCCCCCCCGCAAAAAACCTCGAGAGATGCTTACAGGCTGCAGAATCCAACATCACTTCTCCCAGAAACCGCAACTTCAGTGGTGCTACCAGTGGGGGAGGACAGATCGAAAGATCGAGAGAGAGGGAGGGGAAAGAGAGACAGGGAGACCGAGAGAGAGAAATATCCAAGACACTCGGCCGCTCGATTCCGCGCTGGAGCTCTCGCGGCCTCTGTTGGAGGGGAGGAGAGAGGATTGTTTGAACGAGCGAGGCTGTCTCGGCTGTCCGGCCCAAGTGGTGACGCCGGAGTCGGATGGGCGGTCGGGTCGCAGCGGCGACGCAGCGCGCAGCTGTAGTCGTCCGCAGGCGGAGCCGGTGTTCCCGAGCCGTACAATAAGGCGGGTCGCGGCTCGAGTGTGTACTCTGCAGGCCGGCCGAGGGCTCTCCAGGAAGCAAGGGCCAGCTGGCGGGACGGGCCAGCGTCGGCAGCAGCCGCCGAGTCCGCGACGTCACAACCACCAGCGGGCCGGCACTTGCTGTCTCTCAGAAGCTGCCGCGTGGCCGTCTACCTCACAGTTAGTACTTCAACAATTAATTGAAGAAATGCGGTGACCGTTTATTTTGCCCTCTATTTCGCTTCGGAACGTTTCGGATGTTTGCCCATCCTCAGATGCCTGCCTGAATTTACGAGCCGGTAGCCACAAAAGTTTAATTATCACAACAACAACAAAAATGTAGTTACGTCCGAAATTTAGTGAACGACCCCTAAAAAGAAGATCTGAGGATTCAACGGAACGTTTCGGATGTTTGTCCATCCTCAGTTGACTTCCTGAATTTAATAGGGAGTAGTTCCAAAAGTTTAACTATCATATAAAAAAATGAAGACAAGTCCGAAATTTGGTGGATGACTCCCAACGAGAAGATCGAAGGATTCAACATCACGAGGAAATTATGGACAATTTTGAAACGTGTCAGAACGAGTGTTGATACATGTAAGCAACTGATGAACAAAGATGACCGATCACAGTCTTGTCTGTGAGTGCGATGAAATCCAGTCAATGGACCATTTCCTTTGTATTATTTATTTATTTCTCAAGTAAAGATCTGCTGCCTGTTTCCTCTGTATGCGAAGAGTGCTGCGCGGAGTTTCTGCTCGGTTCAAGGCGCCCTGTCACGGATTGCACTGCTCCTACCTCGGGCATGTGTGTGTGTGTGTGTGTGTGTGTGTGTGTGTGTGTGTGTGTGTGTGTTCTTAGCGTTTAGTTTAAGTAGCATGTAAGTCTAGGAACTGATGAGTTCAGCAGTTTGGTCCCTTATGAATTCACACACATTTGAAGATTTTTTGTATGCGAAGTGCATGGCTAGGAGGAGGAACTGAAGGACATACACAGATTCCCCGAAATGAAATTAAATGATGTGTGGCATTGTTGGCCGGGAAGCCCCATCTGGAGACGTTCGGCTGCCAGGTTGCAAGTCTTATTTCAGTTGACGCCACATTGAGCGACTTGAGAGTCGGTGATGATGAAAGGATGCCAAACAACACGCAGTCCACGAGCTGAGAAAATCTCCAACCCGGTCGGGAATCGAACCCGGGCCCACTTCATGGTAAGTAAGCAAGTTACCACTCAGTGAAGCAGGCGATCATAGACTCTCTAACTCAGCCATAGATAGGTTAAGCAATGTTTGTAAGTATTGGTAAGATTCTACAAAATTATAAGAACATTTCACTTGCCGACAATTCTGGTGTTAATTTTGGTTGGCAACCGGTTTCGGTCTGTAATATAGGTCATCGTCATGTCATAAGCACTGTGATGGAGGCTGGCAGAGGTGGGCGGTGAAAGATCCGTAAGAATACGGACGTCAACTGCTCGCCTCTGTCAGCCTCAATCATAGTGCTTATGACATGAAGATGGTCTAAATTACAGACCGGAAGGGACTGCCAAGAAAAATAAACATATGTTGCGATCGAGACTGTTTTACTGATTTGTAATAAAATAAACAGCTGTACATTTTTTTCTTGAAGACTCACTATTTTTTATTGAGTGCAATCGATTTTGGTCCGACATCAGATCATCTTTGGGTCTCGTGCAGCAACAGGAGAAACCAGATAACAAGGGTGTACAATTCCAAGCCATATTCATTATGCATATAGACATCACAAGCCGACCATCACATATCACACATCACATGGAAATGAAATGAGCATATGGCATCGTTGGCCGGGAAGCCCCATCCGGGGAATTTATTTCAGTTGATTCCCATTGGGTAACTTGCTCGCCGGAATGATGAAATGACAATAAGGACAACACAACACCCAGTCCCCGAGCGGAGAAAATCTCCAACCCGGTCGGAAATCGAACCCGGGCCCGCTTGCTTGGGAGGCGAGGAGGCGAGCACGTTACCACTCAGCTAAGCAGGCGGACTACGCGTCACATATCAATACGAGAGAGTTCTTCCTGAAGGATCTTAGCTAGGCATTCTCAATTAAAAGAAATAGCCATAAATAAATAAATGGTAAGACAGGGTATTTTATAAAGCAGTTCTTAATCTCTCTAAAAGCTGCTCAACATCGCCTACACAAAGTATCTGTAAGAATATTTCATTTCAGTATGGAGCTATAACAACATTGTATCCAATATATTATGCGAAGCATTTAATGTGATGATTACCTCTGTAAATGTCGAATGAGAAAATAAATAAGTAAAGTTAGGTAATTAATTTTTTGTCTGACGGCATGTACCATGTCTGCAGTCCTGGCACACACCGAAATCCGCGCGCCATAGTATCGTAGAACACCGCTAGAGGATCCAAAATAAAACGGCGCCGTCCGCTGATGGCGTGGAGTATCGTGATGTTATTCTTTTCCTTATCTGAAGGGAAATAATGCCAGCACAATCTATACAGAATTGCTGCTCTGTCTTACGACTGAATGGTTAGCCGGCACGGAAGCAGTCTAGCAAATTTGAGTGACGCAGCACGAAGCGGAAAACTATCTTTTTGTAAGGATAAGGATTCCCGAAAGAAATGAAGGCACTAATGTCTGAAGACTGGAAAATCACTACTGAGGCGGTTGTGGAGAAAACCGTACATCAGTCACGGATCAGTTTTCAACATCCTGCACGACGTTCCGAACACGAAAAAGGCCGCTGTCCACAGGGATCCCTGAGTGCTCACACCTATTCAAAGAGCTCACCGAACCTTGACAGCAGCGGAATTGTTCACTTGTATCAGCCCACTCCACTCCAGATGACTTCTTTAGCCGCCTGGCCGCCATGAACGAGTGTTAGTGCGTCACTATAACCCTGAGACAAACGAGCACAATAAGCGGTGTAAACGGCGGATACATCATCGGGCAAAGAGATACTTTACGTTTCTCGGACTACCATGGTGTGCTGACGACAGATTATGTCTCTTAAGCGGCAAACCGTCGCCAGGGCATAATACTGGAATCTCCAGACGAGGGTACGGGAAGCTACAAGGCTTCCGTAAAAACATCCATTATTGGGAAAAATGTGTCGCACTCAAGGGTGAAAATGTAAATAATCACTAACACTACTAGCAAGCTTCACGATAGCAAGGTGATTTCTGTTCGAGGTGATAACTGAAACCTTCCAACTAACCCTCTTATACAGAGTTCCCCATCCCACTATCTCATTTTCATGGGACAAGAAAATGTTTCAGACAAACATTAGTTCCTAAAAGTTTACGCCGCCAAAAGGAAAAGGAAGGAAGAACGGGGTTTTACATCCCTCGACGAGACGAAGCAGCAGCTTTGTTTGCGGAAGTGTGAATGAAAGACAGCCGCCGTGCTACACCAAAGAAACCATTCCGCCATTCACTTCAAGTTAGTGCTGTCTCTGGATGGTGACAAGGGAGGATGAACCATCACCCTCCATAACATGAGTCCATTGTGCTAACCAATGAGCTGCCACTCTCCGTTACTACATCTAAACTCACTTTAACATTTTAGTAATTAGAACGGTCAGCAGTATTTTTTTTTTTTTTTTTTTTTTTTACGTAGAGAATAGCAAATCTTGTTGGGGCAAATCCAGTGCTATATTTCCTGTAGATCTCGTCATTTAAAGAAATGTTCAAATGTGTGTGAAATCGTAAGGGACCAAACTGCTGAGGTCATCGGTCCCTAGACTTACACACTACTTAAAATAACTTCTGTTAAGAACAACGCATACAGCCATGTCCGAGGGCCGCGCAATCCGCGACAACGCGTCTCAAACCGCGTGGCCACTCCGCGCGGCTTCATTCAAAGTTTTCAGACTGAGAGACCTTGGTCGATATCCCTATTACTAAACAGCTAACTCAGGGCACGGTATCAGTTTCAAGTCGCCTGTATTACAGATTCCAGGTGCCATAAAATCTGATTCTCAGTATTTCATACAGTTATTGACCGAATCCAAAAACTTAAAGTGATATCATAATGTACACATTTAGAGTTATAATCTCATCTCAAAGGTGTAACACCATTAGTCAAGTATCACAATTAGAAACGGTGCATAGGTGCGCAAATTGCCCAAATTTTATTCATCCAGTATCTGAGAATGAGACCACTAGGCGACTCCCAACAAACATTAGATATAATTTAAAACATTTTAGAAATTTTTTATGTCGCTAACACCTTCCACGAAATTATGAAGTTACTTATTTCCTACTTACTCTATTCGCAATGCATTTTACAGACAGTATCCACATATACGAGTGAATGTACCTGTAAAATCGTATTACCGTACGACACACAAATCGGGAGACACGACGTTTCACACATTGGAGTACGATTCTTTACCGTCGAATATGTTTGCCGCAGTTGAAGACGAAACGTCGGGGAGTCCCACAGCCTGGAAAGTTTAACTGAAGTAAAGAACCCGCTGCGACAGCCTACAGTCTATAATCTTCTAGACCTGACAAGACACCAATGAAGTATAATTACTTTTATTATAGGGATTTTAATTCTTTTGTAACCAAATAGCCTATCATTGTCTGTTCAGAACAGCACGATGAATGTGTGGGAAAACAGGAGAATAAGTACAGTACAGTGCGAACAGAACCTGAAGTTTTAATGAGCATGTGCTCTACTGTTAGGGAAGTTAACTGCGTTACTTACTGCGAAAAAACGTAACATGTCACAGAAATGATGAAGCATGCAATGAAGCGTGTTTCACTTCTAATACTGCAAGCCTAGAAAAACATTCTTATGATTTCCGCAAGACTGTTTCCGACGTAGGCTACATCCATTAACTGACTGAAACACGTGCTTCTTCGCCTAAGTCATTTTTTCTCCCCACGTTCTAAGAAGCTTTAATTTTAGCTGCTTGGGTGTATAGAAACATAAATGTTTACGGCTAGATATGGATCAGCGGTGTGCGGTATGAAATACCTCTAGATTGGCTACCTTTTCTGTAAACAGAGGACAGGTGTAGGGACCTTGTGGTCTGCGCTGTTCACGTAGTTAACCTTGCTGCCCTTGGTCCGTAAAGGAAGTTTTCTGTGACTGGTTTAAAGGTGTTTGAGCTGTGGCTAACACTGTGCGCATATAGGGGCAAAAACGCATGTCAGGGCTACACTGTACAAGAAACATCCACCAAGCGAACAGTACTTCGTACTGCGGTACGAAGCATGTCCGCAACCATTCGTAATGGAAGATTTCTTGTGAATGTTCTCTGTAGAGTGGAGGAGCAGATGTACACCACGACATAACGCTGCGATGACACAAGTTCCTGTGGATGGGGTTGGAAGCACAAGCTTACGAGTGCAATTTTACTAATGAAAGTACGAGGTTAGCAATGGATTGAGCTAAGAAAGGAAGAATAAAAGTAGTGTAGTGGGAATGGTGTGGTTTAAAATTCTCACATTTACAAGTTAGATAAACTACCAGAGTTTTCCTTAGGACAGCTGAGGAAATATACGGGATGTGCCACTCCAACATAGAAGTTATGAAATTTCATAAACGGTTCCAGATATAGAAACTAGGATTTTCATAAATGGCAAAATGTAGAAGAGCGAATACTATGCTGTAAGGTTATAGTTGCAACAGTTTTATCCACAGAGCTATTCACGTAACGCTTACATTTTTATTAATGTACGATGTGCTTGAGTTAACTGCCACGTAAAGAGAAATACGCTCATTTCATATTCGCCAACATCTGCAGTGAAATATTATTACAATTTAATGAGGAAATTGGCAAAACATGAGACCGACGTCGGGCGGTACAGTGCACTATTCAGCCCTGTTACGCGACTCTGCTGTATATATAGCATGAACTGGAGCTGCAATGGCAGTCTTGGCATTCAGTTACGGCGAGACGATCGGCAGTTTATGGTAGTTTCATTGCACGCATTGAGAAACTCTACACGATGGCGCTTTTGCCTTCAAGAGCTAACGAATCCTTTTTTTTTTTTTTGTTGAAATACAGTCACGTAACTATCTTGCAGACGAAAAGCTATACGAGAATTTTCTACTTAAGAAACCTGTACTTCCTGAAACCTGCTTGAAACCCTTTTCGAATACTTGAACTGTCAGTATAATGTGGAGGATGAAGAGATCATTTTTGAGACCACGTCTGTTATTAATGACGAAAAAGCAAAGAGAGACCACACATGTAGCTGATGGCGATAAATTTTTGAACGTTCTAAAGGAGGATGGTTCAAATGGCTCTGATCACTATGGGACTTAACAGCTCTGGTCATCAGTCCCCTAGAACTTAGAACTGCTTAAACCTAACTAACCTAAAGACATCACACACATCCATGCCCGAGGCAGGATTCGAACCTGCGACCGTAGCAGTCGCGCGGTTCCGGACTGCGCGCCTAGAAAAGGAGGATGCCTGTTGAAATATTGGTCATCTTCAAAGATTATGCTTACTCGGACAATCAGTCTATAAACATGAAAATATTAAATCTCACACTCTAAGTATGGTTTTGTGAAAGATAAAAGAGCGTCTCAAAATGTTAGCGGACGTAGATTTCTTGAACAAATGGGGAGTATTGTCACTGTATAAAAGGCGAATATTAAAACACCGAAGCTGCATGAGGTCGCACAATTAAAGCTTGGATACTGTTTGAAACAAGAACATCTCATACATCGTTATACTTTTTTTCCATGCGAAAGAGAAATTCAACGAATATTTTAACACTTGTCACTAATACTAGCCTCTTCTAATAACTGCCGTGGATAGCGTTTAGGAGACGATGATACCATTTTGTAATGTTCGAGGACAGTCTACTCACAAAATTTGGCTGCCTGAGGGATGACAGGAGGAACACTTACCTGAAAAAGAAAAGAGAGAAACAAGTCAAACAGATTTCAATATGCCAATTTAAGAGTAATATTATTTTAAAGGGAAAGAAAGGGGACGGTAGGCAGAAGAGGGTGAAGTATAGGATCAGTTTAATTTCTTTATGGAACACAATGATATATCAGTTACTGACTTTCACACATCTAGGACAACATATTGTGACTTCACTGTAAGCAAAGTAATTTTACGTAATGCAAACTGTACGCTCCATTCCATTTCACTCATCGTAAGATCGCAGTATCACATCAAATCCGGCAACGCACATCGATACCACAGAAATTAGTGATGTCTCGCAGCAGTCCGTAGCGACAAATGGGAGGCTTCTCTCTCTCTCTCTCTCTCTCTCTCTCTCTCTCTCTCTCACTCTCTTTCTTTATCCCTCCGCACCGCAGCGCCATCGCACGGAGGTCGATACAGAGCCGAACATGGATTCGCCTTGCCCCCAATTTGTGACCTCCGACAAAGCAGCCAGCATCATCTAGTTAGGACACGAGTGCTGTCCGAATCACAGGTGGAACTGTACTTTCGTAAACGTTGAACTTGTACTTCAAGAGAAGAGTTCATAATTGTGTGTATCCAGTGGTGCTTTCCTGTTCGAAGACAGTTGCAAACGTTGGCCTGTATAAAGCTAAGTAAATGTTTTTGTCATTCTTGTAATAAAATCAACTAATATTTCATACGTTGTAGTTCCGATCAACCACCAGCCAGAGCAATAAAATGACGGTTGGAGTTGCGTCAGATCATCATAACAATTATCTACTCCTGTGCAAATTAAATGTCAGTAGACAGAACAGCAACTGTAAAACCGCAAGAACAACACCTGTAGAACATCAAGTAAGCTATTTGTATTTTTCTTCTTCTGGTACTCCCGGGTGAGGTCGAGAGCCTGTTCCAGTTCCACCATCGCTGCCTCGGTCTTTCCCGACTTCTTTTGCCCCATGGTTTATAAACCACTGCTAGTTTATGAGGTTTTTCCGTTGAGGTAGGAAGTACGTGTTGCCTTCATTTTTCTTTGCACTGGATTGTCTTATGGGTTATCGTTTATATCCCTTCTTCCCGTATTACTTCGTTTCTAATTTTGTCTTACTAGTGCAGCCTTTCACAAATCTTAGAAATTTCGTTTCTGATGCTCCTAATTGCCGTAAATCTTTATTTCTCAGTGTCCAGTCTTCTGCCCCGTATGGTACAGTAGGAATAGTGATGACAATATATAAAATTTCAGTTGTGTCTCAATCCGTATTTTACCCTTAATTGTTCTCATTGTGCCAAACACACTCTAGTAAGTGTAAGTTTTTTCCTGTATATCCACATCTTCATCATATGATATATTACATCAATACTTAAAATGGGCACTTGTTCTATCGATTAATTTTTGAGAATTATTTTCGTTCGTACTGGGTGAATACCTAAAAAGGTACGCTAAAGTCTCATATCGAAATCCGTGCAGTTGTGCAAAGCCACTGTGCCTGGATGGCGTAGTAGATAGCGCATGTATCTATTCAGCAAGAGAATAAGGTTCGAATCCCGGTATTGGTATAAATTTTCATTCGGCGCTGCAGTCTGCTTATACTTAAAGATTTCGATATGAGACTTTAGCGTACCTTTTTAGGTATTCACCCAGTACGAACGAAAATAATTCTCAAAAATTAATCGATAGAACAAGTGCCCATTTTAAGTATTGATGTACCATGGACCTTGCCGTTGGTGGGGAGGCTTGCGTGCCTCAGCGATACGGATAGCCGTACCGTAGGTGCAACCACAACGGAGGGGTATCTGTTGAGAGGCCAGACAAACGTGTGGTTCCTGAAGAGGGGCAGCAGCCTTTTCAGTAGTTGCAAGGGCAACAGTCTGGATGATTGACTGATCTGGCCTTGTAACAATAACCAAAACGACCTTGCTGTGCTGGTACTGCGAACGGCTGAAAGCAAAGGGAAACTACAGCCGTAATTTTTCCCGAGGGCATGCAGCTTTACTGTATGATTACATGATGATGGCGTCCTCTTGGGTAAAATATTCCGGAGGTAAAATAGTCCCCCATTCGGATCTCCGGGCGGGGACTACTCAAGAGGATGTCGTTATCAGGAGAAAGAAAACTGGCGTTCTACGGATCGGAGCGTGAAATGTCAGATCCCTTAATCGGGCAGGTAGGTTAGAAAATTTAAAAAGGGAAATGGATAAGTTGAAGTTAGATATAGTGGGAATTAGTGAAGTTCGGTGGCAGGAGGAACAAGACTTCTGGTCAGGTGACTACAGGGTTATAAACACAAAATCAAATAGGGGTAATGCAGGAGTAGGTTTAATAATGAATAGGAAAATAGGAATGCGGGTAAGCTACTACAAACAGCATAGTGAACGCATTATTGTGGCCAAGATAGATACGAAGCCCACGCCTACTACAGTAGTACAAGTTTATATGCCAACTAGCTCAGCAGATGACGAAGAAATTGAAGAAATGTATGATGAAATAAAAGAAATTATTCAGATTGTGAAGGGAGACGAAAATTTAATAGTCATGGGTGACTGGAATTCGAGTGTAGGAAAAGGGAGAGAAGGAAACGTAGTAGGTGAATATGGATTGGGGGACAGAAATGAAAGAGGAAGCCGCCTGGTCGAATTTTGCACAGAGCACAACATAATCATAACTAACACTTGGTTTAAGAATCATGAAAGAAGGTTGTATACATGGAAGAACCCTGGAGATACTAAAAGGTATCAGATAGATTATATAATGGTAAGACAGAGATTTAGGAACCAGGTTTTAAATTGTAAGACATTTCCAGGGGCAGATGTGGACTCTGACCACAATCTATTGGTTATGACCTGTAGATTAAAACTGAAGAAACTGCAAAAAGGTGGGAATTTAAGGAGATGGGACCTGGATAAACTAAAAGAACCAGAGGTTGTACAGAGATTCAGGGAGAGCATAAGGGAGCAATTGACAGGAATGGGGGAAATAAATACAGTAGAAGAAGAATGGGTAGCTTTGAGGGATGAAGTAGTGAAGGCAGCAGAGGATCAAGTAGGTAAAAAGACGAGGGCTAGTAGAAATCCTTGGGTAACAGAAGAAATATTGAATTTAATTGATGAAAGGAGAAAATATAAAAATGCAGTAAGTGAAACAGGCAAAAAGGAATACAAACGTCTCAAAAATGAGATCGACAGGAAGTGCAAAATGGCTAAGCAGGGATGGCTAGAGGACAAATGTAAGGATGTAGAGGCTTATCTCACTAGGGGTAAGATAGATACCGCCTACATGAAAATTAAAGAGACCTTTGGAGATAAGAGAACGACTTGTATGAATATCAAGAGCTCAGATGGAAACCCAGTTCTAAGCAAAGAAGGGAAAGCAGAAAGGTGGAAGGAGTATATAGAGGGTCTATACAAGGGCGATGTACTTGAGGACAATATTATGGAAATAGAAGGGGATGTAGATGAAGATGAAATGGGAGATATGATACTGCGTGAAGACCTGAGTCAAAACAAGGCCCCCGGAGTAGACAATATTCCATTGGAACTACTGACGGCCGTGGGAGAGCCAGTCCTGACAAAACTCTACCATCTGGTGAGCAAGATGTATGAAACAGGCGAAATACCCTCAGACTTCAAGAAGTATATAATAATTCCAATCCCAAAGAAAGCAGGTGTTGACAGATGTGAAAATTACCGAACTATCAGCTTAATAAGTCACAGCTGCAAAATACTAACACGAATTCTTTACAGACGAATGGAAAAACTAGTAGAAGCCAACCTCGGGGAAGATCAGTTTGGATTCCGTAGAAACACTGGAACACGTGAGGCAATACTGACCTTACGACTTATCTTAGAAGAAAGATTAAGGAAAGGCAAACCTACGTTTCTAGCATTTGTAGACTTAGAGAAAGCTTTTGACAATGTTGACTGGAATACTCTCTTTCAAATTCTAAAGGTGGCAGGGGTAAAATACAGGGAGCGAAAGGCTATTTACAATTTGTACAGAAACCAGATGGCAGTTATAAGAGTCGAGGGACATAAAAGGGAAGCAGTGGTTGGGAAGGGAGTAAGACAGGGTTGTAGCCTCTCCCCGATGTTGTTCAATCTGTATATTGAGCAAGCAGTAAAGGAAACAAAAGAAAAATTCGGAGTAGGTATTAAAATTCATGGAGAAGAAATAAAAACTTTGAGGTTCGCCGATGACATTGTAATTCTGTCAGAGACAGCAAAGGACTTGGAAGAGCAGTTGAATGGAATGGACAGTGTCTTGAAAGGAGGATATAAGATGAACATCAACAAAAGCAAAACAAGGATAATGGAATGTAGTCTAATTAATTCGGGTGATGCTGAGGGAATTAGATTAGGAAATGAGGCACTTAAAGTAGTAAAGGAGTTTTGCTATTTGGGGAGCAAAATAACTGATGATGGTCGAAGTAGAGAGGATATAAAATGTAGGCTGGCAATGGCAAGGAAAGCGTTTCTGAAGAAGAGAAATTTGTTAACATCCAGTATAGATTTAAGTGTCAGGAAGTCATTTCTGAAAGTATTCGTATGGAGTGTAGCCATGTATGGAAGTGAAACATGGACGATAAATAGTTTGGACAAGAAGAGAATAGAAGCTTTCGAAATGTGGTGCTACAGAAGAATGCTGAAGATTAGATGGGTAGATCACATAACTAATGAGGAAGTATTGAATAGGATTGGGGAGAAGAGAAGTTTGTGGCACAACTTGACCAGAAGAAGGGATCGGTTGGTAGGACATGTACTGAGGCATCAAGGGATCACCAATTTAGTATTGGAGGGCAGCGTGGAGGGTAAAAATCGTAGAGGGAGACCAAGAGATGAATACACTAAGCAGATTCAGAAGGATGTAGGTTGCAGTAGGTACTGGGAGATGAAAAAGCTTGCACAGGATAGAGTAGCATGGAGAGCTGCATCAAACCAGTCTCAGGACTGAAGACCACAACAACAACAACATGTAATATATCATATGATGAAGATGTGGATATACAGGAAAAAACTTATAACTAGAAATATGTGTACCGGGTGATCAAAAAGTCAGTATAAATTTGAAAACTTAATAAACCACGGAATAATGTAGATAGAGAGGTAAAAATTGACACACATGCTTGGAATGACATGGGGTTTTATTAGAATAAAAAAAAAAAAAAAACACAAAGTTCACAAAATGTCCGACAGATGGCGCTGGACAGCAAAAAGTCAGTGACTGTGCATGACAATCATCATGCTTGGCCTCCCAGGTCCCCAGACCTCAGTCCGTGCAATTATTGGCTTTGGGGTTACCTGAAGTCGCAAAAGTATCGTGATCGACCGACATCTCTAGGGATGCTGAAAGACAACGTCCGACGCCAATGCCTCACCATAACACCGGACATGCTTTACAGTGCTGTTCACAACATTATTCCTCGACTACAGCTATTGTTGAGGAATGATGGTGGACATATTGAGCACTTCCTTAAAGAACATCGTCTTTGCTTTGTCTTACATTGTTATGCTAGTTATTGCTATTCTGATCAGATGAAGCGCCATCTGTCGGACATTTTTTGAACGTTTGTATTTTTTTGGTTCTAATAAAACCCCGTGTCATTCCAAGCATGTGTGTCAATTTGTACCTCTCTATCTACATTATTCCGTGATTTATTCAGTTTTCAAATTTGTACTGATTTTTTGATCACCCGGTATATGCAAGGCCATTGATAATGCATTTCAAATAATGAAGGAGAAACGCGATTGTTTGTTTTATTCAGTTGTAATTAAACTATCTAAAGCAATAATTATAAACATAATATCACGTTGTATCTGAAAGTTATTGAATTTACCAAAATATGTTCTGTTTGTTGTTGGTTACAAAAACGACCCACAATGGTCTTTCCAAAATTCCATATAACACTGCGTTACCACTTTGTCAATGTTAAACTCCTAACAAGTCTGAAATTTATAGTCTTTACGCTAAACTATCGGTTTAATAAGTCAGAGCTGCAAAATACTAACACGAATTCTTTACAGACGAATGGAAAAACTGGTAGAAGCCGACCTCGGGGAAGATCAGTTTGGATTCCGTAGAAATGTTGGAACACGTGAGGCAATACTGACCCTACGTCTTATATTAGAAGAAAGATTAAGGAAAGGCAAACCTACGGTTCTAGCATTTGTAGACTTAGAGAAAGCTTTTGACAATGTTGACTGGAATACTCTCTTTCAAATTCTAAAGGTGGCAGGGGTAAAATACAGGGAGCGAAAGGCTATTTACAATTTGTACAGAAACTAGATGGCAGTTATAAGAGTCGAGGGGCATGAAAGGGAAGCAGTGTTTGGGAAGGGAGTGAGACAGGGTTGTAGCCTATCCCCGATGTTATTCAATCTGTATATTGAGCAAGCAATAAAGGAAACAAAAGAAAAATTCGAAGTAGGTATTAAAATCCATGGAGAAGAAATAAAAACTTTGAGGCTCGCCGATGACATTGTAATTCTGTCAGAGACAGCAAAGGACTTGGAAGAGCAGTTGAACGGAATGGACAGTGTCTTGAAAGGAGTGTATAAGATGAACATTAACAAAAGCAAAACGAGGAAAATGGAATGTAGTCGAATTAAGTCGGGTGATGTTGAGGGAATTAGATTAGGAAATGAGACACTTAAAGTAGTAAAGGAGTTTTGCTATTTGGGGAGCAAAATAACTGATGATGGTCGAAGTAGAAAGGATATAAAATGTAGACTGGCAATGGCAAGGAAAGAGTTTCTGAAGAATAAAAATTTATTAACATCGAGTATCGATTTAAATGTCAGGAAGTCGTTTCTGAAAGTATTTGTATGGAGTGTAGCCATGTATGGGAGTGAAACGTGGACGATAAATAGTTTAGACAAGAAGAGAATAGAAGCTTTCGAAATTTGGTGCTACAGAAGAATGCTGAAGATTAGGTGGGTAGATCACATAACTAATGAGGAGGTATTGAATAGAATTGGGGAGAAGAGGAGCTTGTGGCACAACTTGACTAGAAGAAGGGATCGGTTGGTAGGGCATGTTCTGAGACATCGAGGGATCACCAAATTAGTATTGGAGGACAGCGTGGAGGGTAAAAATCGTAGAGGGAGACCAAGAGATGAATACACTGAGCAGATTCAAAAGGATGTAGGCTGCAGTTGGTACTGGGAGATGAAGAAGCGTGCACAGGATAGAGTAGCATGGAAAGCTGCATCAAACCAGTCTCAGGACTGAAGACCACAACAACAACGCTAAACAATAACAAAAACCCCTCAAATTCACGTATTCTATAGTTTTCCACTGTATAAATAAACACTAAAATTTTTTTCTTAATCTTAATTGTGGACGGCGTTATGGATTTTGAGGGAAATTTTTGCGTCGAGGTTCTGGCAGGAACAATGCTTTGGGCAGCAGAAGTGTCACGCAGCGGAAGGCGACAATGCCGCAACCCCGTCAGTGGAAGCAGACAAGCGCGCTCGCTGTAAAACGCCAACCTTTTTTTTTTTTTTTTTTTTTTTTAAATCGGGCTGTTGTTTTGAGAGCTAAAAGCGGCGGAGCTCTCAGACACATTTCCTGCCACTGTGGAGCGCTCTGTGAGTTTCCACGTAATTTGCCGCTCGCGTTCTTTCTGTTCCTCGGGAACGTCTTTACGGAGCGGACGTCGGCGGCGCGTAATGAGGTGGGCCGCGCAGCTCGCGGAACTGCTCCAGAGGGGCGGTGGACGCGTCCCCAGCGCCGCTTCCTGGAAGCGGACGTGCAGGCGCGACGCGGTCCGCCACGTGCGGCGGCTGCCACGCAGCCCGCACCCACTGTGCGTGCGTGAGATATCGATTCCGGTCCGCCGGCGGCAGCGCCACGCCGCGGCGGGCGTGCGACGCCCGCTCCGCTCGTTATGTTAATTTTTGTCCCGGCGTAATTACACGCTGTTAGCGAAGAGTCGCGCGTGCGAGCAGACGAGCGCGCACGAGGATTAGCAGCTGGTGCGCGCGCCCGCCCGGAGCCCAGTGCGGCTGCTCCGACTGCTGGCTTCCAAAGCAATGCGACCATCTGGTGCGCACCATCACGAACTGAACGCTGGCGCCAAACTCAGATCACTGTTTCCTACTGCTTTCACCTAGAGGAACAAGTACTGAAATACAATGGCAGAAATGAGAAATCTTGCATCCTCAATACGTTAACTGAACGCTACCAAACTAATACTCAAGTTTTATGGAGGTAACTAAAAGAAAGACAGTTGAGTATTTCATCCACCGAACAGTAGTCGTATATAACGAAATAAAAGAAATTAAATTTCTTCACCGGTTTCGGACACTTCGTGCCCTTCTTCAGAAAGCTGTACAGGAATATACACCTCAAATAAGAAATCATAAGAATATTAAAATTGAGGACGAAAGTTTAAAAAATATTTGTTAAGAAAAACTGTGAACCCTTTGAATTATTGTTATTTCCGCAGAATGTGAGAGTGGCTGTAAGGTGGCGTGGTCTCCTGACCTTCATTTCTTACATATTCCGCCCTCACAATCGTATTCTGCACATCAAGACGCTTCATTAGAACCCAAACTCGATAAGGTAGAGACAATTTTGTAAGAATTCATGAAAGCAATATGCAAATCTAATAAGTAAATCGCAAGTCCGCACCAAGGTTGAAAAAGTCGAGGCTGGCGTTCACAACATGACGGCCACAGGAATTTTCGTTCTAAAGAGGAAACCAGCCCGCTGGGAAGACCGTCCCTTCAGAGGGCTGGGTCAACAACATACCTACTTCGGCCGAAGCGACCGCCCAGAAAGAAGACAGCTTTTCCCAGAGCGAAGGGATAGCGACCCCCATCTTCGACTTAAAAGCAAATTCCGTTAAATTGTATGGGAGCGCCCAGAAGACGCATTTTTTTCACAGAGTAGTTACGGAGTTCTCACAGGAGGACAGTATACGCCTAACGGAGATGCTACAGATTTCCGCATTGGTTGACTTAAACGAAACGTCATTCTCCTGTTTAAAAGGGCAACGCTGATTGGCGGAATATTTCTGACGCAGAGGGTCAGAGGGAAGACAGCGAATGATATACCTTTGCAACTTTTCTAGAAAAAGGGGCCATTCCGTTGTCGCTCTTGGAGCGGCAACACATAAGGAGAGTGAGTGCATTCGTACGTGTACGCAAAGAGCGAGGAACAAAGTCTCTCCTCAGTACTTCACTGGGAGAGCACCTCTGTCGTTAGCAAATCGGAGTGACACTCTATATTGAGTTGCTCGCGATTAAGCGTTGTTCACAGTGTTGGCCACCACACTTATTGTGCTGTGTGAACACAGACAGAGTACTAGTTAAACGCCTGCGAGCGAGTATTGAGTGGCATCAAGGTGGACTGGTTATCTGACCAGTGTACCATGCCAATAGTTAGACTAGGGGCGGATAGGAGTCCTTGACTTCATCAAGGCGTAGGGAGAGTTTGATTGGCGAAGGTCAGTCCAGATAGAAAGAGATAGTTGTGTTGTCAGCAGCGAGCGACGCAGGCAGCAGTTGTCGCAGATCACGGTATTGTGCGCTACAGCGAATGGGAGCCCCAGCTGTCCTCCATAACAGTACACTCCATTACACTTCTCACGCAAGAATCTTGACCGTACCTAGAAAAGTTATTCAAGTTGTGTAGGCGCGGCTCTCAGCCATTCTGCCGACTAAATGACATTCTTAAAGAAAAGGGAGAAAAGAACCTTTCCATACTTTGTAAAATAATAACATTCCAATACATAAGAGGCAATCTACTGTTCTGAAAAGAGTCCAGAAATTTATTAAGTTTTAAGAAAAAGTTTCACTCGATTTCTCAGAATTTTTGCAATAAATAGTATTTCTCGTTCGTTTAATGTTTTTTCTAACACTAACTAGCAATACTCCAGTACCCAAGTATTCCAGTAGTTACGTATGAATATAGAATATTTTTGTGTCTTTTCCTTACAGCGGGCGACTCCAGAAGATATTTGTTGCTGAATGTTTTTCAAGCAGTTCCTGTTGGTACATTAGGAGTGTCTGACTGACTTCTGTAGTAGTGTGAGGTGGAAATTGTTTCTTGCAGGAGCCAAAGGGTACTTGTTGGATCAATCCATTGCGCAACTTGACCAAATAAAACCCACACACCTACATCGAAGTTTGCCTTTGATGTGATCGGACGTATTTTTCTATAATAGGTACGAACAAGGTAATTTCGGATTTGTTAAAGTGAAAAATCAAAATAATGTATGACGTACCAAAATGTGAGAAAATCAGTGGAAAATATATTTACGTAAAAATTCTGCAAAAAAGATATTCCAATTTATTTAGTTCAAACCAACCGTGAGGACCTGATGTTAGATTTTCAACTTCAAGAATCAGAGCTCTAGACAAGAAGAACTGGAGCCAACTCAACGTAACAAGCTAAGTAACCTTGAAAATTTATTTCAACTTCGCTCCTCTCAAATCTTGATGCAAGGCTTTGCTTATTAATTACTTGGACTGTGCAGTGTTTAATGTGGACAATAGATGACAGAAGCAAGGAAGGGGGGGGGGGGGGAGGGGAGATTACAAGTGCATACAGCAAAATGAAATGGTCCTAAAAATATATGTAGGAGAAATAAATAATACAACACTGAATCCATTAATACAATAAGAGCTCTTAGATGCCTACATGTAGTTCACAGTGTCTGCATAAAACTAGTGCAAAGAAGCGAAACAAAAAGTGGAGACATCACGCCAAAACATGAGCCAATCAGCCAATGACACGCATATCTTGAAACTGATCTCACAATGGGGGTGAAAGTACGATAAAATAATAAAACAAAGTAACTATAGCTGTCATCGGGCATAAACAAAATTGTAATCTCCATATCACTGTAGCCAGGTCAGTAGTATGTTTGTAAGGTATCTGTTAACAAAGACAAAGTGTTTTTTTGCCGACGCGATTCGCATCCTTTATTGGCCTGTAATACATGTTTATTTTTATACATATAATAAATGTATTATGTAGTAGCTACAGTACGTTACTATGTTAGATTTTGTCATGTTTTTCTCTTGTTTTTCGGGTCAGAAACAACATTTGTAGCACAAATTTCGTGATGTTAAAGTATCGTTCGGTGCTACTTGCGATTTTCAGCGTTGTTACTCCACACCTGTGGTCCTGGAAATATGTTAACTCGGTCTCCATGCTCCAGCTAGCCAATTTACAGGATTTTTTCCACCTACATTTATTACAACACAAAACTTGTATTTTTCATTTTGTGATCAACATGTTTGTGTTTACAGAGTGTAATATATTGTTACAGTTTTGTCAACTGTCGCTCTGTGTTTATTTCTCGTTTTTTGTTTGCGTTGTGTGTGTGTGGTTTTGATCGTTCCTTGTGAGAGTGATTTTTTTTTTTAATAAGTGGGTCTCTCTCTCTCTCTCTCTCTCTCTCTCTCTCTCTCTCTCTCTCTCTCTCTCTCTCTGTGTGTGTGTGTGTGTGTGTGTGTGTGTGTGTGTGTGTGTGTGTGTGTGTGTGTGTGTGTGAGAGAGAGAGAGAGAGAGAGAGAGAGAGAGAGAGAGAGCTGGGGTGAGAGGAAGATTCATTAATTATTTAAGGAAGAAATAATGATAAAACTGCAAAAAATGTTGGTAAACTTTCACACTGATGTGACTTTATTTTCAGTATTTCCAGAGAGAAAAAGACATTCGTACCATTTATTGACAAACAGCCAACATGGATTCAGAAAACACCGCTCTTGCCGAACATGATTGTCTATTTATTCTCAAGAAGTGATGAATGCTATCGACAAGGGATGTGAAATTTATCCATATTTTCAGATTTCCGGAAGGTTTTTGATACCGTTCCTCGCAAGCGACTTGCGTGCCTACGGACTATCGACTCAGTTGTGTGACCGGATTCGTGATTTCCTGTCAGAAATGTCACAGTTCGTAGTAAATGACGGGAAGTCGTCGAGTAAAACAGACGTGATAACTGGTGTTCCCCAAAGAATTGTTATAGGGCCTCTGGTGTTCCTGCTCTACACAAACGATTTAGGTAACAATCTGAGCAGCTCTCTTAGACTGTTTGCAGACGATGCTGTCATTTACCGTCTTGTAAAGTCATTCAGATGATCAAAACCAATTACAAAATGATTCAGATAATAAATCTGTATGGTGCGAAAAGTGGCAATTGACTATAAAAATGAAAAGCGTGAAATCATCCAGCTGAGTGGTAAAATGAATCCGCTAAATTTCGGTTAAAAGATAAATCACACAAATCTGAAGACTGTGAATACAACTAAATATTTAGAAATTATAGTTACGAGTTACTTAAATTGGAACGATCGGATAGATAATGCGGGGAAAGCAAACCAAATACTGCGATATGTTGGCAGAACGCCTAGGCAATGCACTAGGTCTACTAAAGAAACTGCTTACACTGTTCTTGTCCGCCCCCTTCTAGAGTACTGCTGTGCAGTGTGGGATCCGCATCAGATAGGCCTGACGGAGGACATTGAAAAAAGTTCAAAGAAGGATAGTTCATTTTGTTTTATCGCGAAATAGGAGGGAGAGAGCCACGGATATGATACGCCAGTTGGTGTGCGAATGATTCAAATAATTCATACAATGGCGTTTTGCTGCTGCTGTCCTCTGTCCTAAGACTAGTTTGACGCAGCTCAGATCGCTAGTCTGTCCTCCTACAATCTACGTTCATCTGAACCTGGTTACTATATTCAAACCTTCATCTCTGTCTTTAATTTTTACTCTTCACACTTCCCTCGAATGATTCCTAGATGTCTCACAATATTTCTGTCAACCGATTCCTTCTTTTAGTCAGATTGTGATACAAGTTTCGTTTCTCCTCAATACTATTATGTACCACCTCATTATTTATGTTACCTACCCATCTAACCTTCAGCATTCTTCCGTTGCACCACACTCGAAAGCTTCTACTGTCTGAACAGATTATCGTCCACGTTCCACTTCCATGCCAAGCTGTCCTCCAGACCAATACTTCCAGAAAAAGACTTTCTGCTACTCACCTTCATGTTCGATGTTCAAAAATTCTTCGTTTTCGGGAATAGGTTTCTGCTACTGCCAGTGTGGATTTTATATCCCATCTTCTCTGTCATCATCATTTATTCCAACTTTCCAGTACCCTCGTCACAGAAGTCAGCCGCCTGTGCTTTCCCCCAATTCTCTACGCTGGTCTGCAGCTCCTTGTCTGGGCCAAAATTCTGTCTTCTTAACCAGCGGTTCATGTGAGTAAACAGGCTAAAATTACAGGGAACCAAGTCCGAGCTGTATGGCGGTCTATCAAACACTTCCCATCGAAAAGGCTGTGGGAGCGTCTATGTTGCAGCTGCAGTGTGCGGCCGAGGATTGTCACGAAGAGGGACAATGCAAGATGACAACATTCGTCTTCCCTTGTTCTGAATTGTTCTTCGAAAACGTTGAAGAGTCACGCTGTTTGGTGCTGCAGTGATGGTCGTGACAGTTTCTATGAATTCTACCAACCAAACTTCTCATCTGTCTCAGAACACAGTAGCCATACACTTGCTGATGAAGAAGATTCACCTGCACTTCCTTTTTTACTTTGGCAATGCCAATGCGACATGGATACTCTTCTGTTTTTCCACTTTCGATATGGACCCATATCTCGTACCTTGTGACAATTGTGTTCAAAAAGTCCTCTGCTTCATCATGATAGCGCTGGAGAGACGTTAAGGCGGCTCCCATTCCCTATGTTTTGTGATGACCGGGCAGAATCTTGGGAACCTTTCTCGCACAGAGGTTGCTGTAATGAAGGCTCTCACTCACTATGGTATACAGTGTAGACCTACAAAAATCGATAAACGAATCGCTCTACACAGGAACTGTTAACCGACGAATTTCTCGAATCGCCTAATCTACTCTCTGAACAAGATCGTCGGCTGACACACCATTCTTTCCATGACCGCCTGCGTCACGAACGTCTGTACGTCCTGCTGCAAAGTTCCTGCAACACTGCCGCACCTTGGGCTGTCCTGGAGGGACTGTAACGAGGAAAATTACTTGCTCCCACCCGGGACAGAACTCAGGACCTTCAACGTCGGAGCCCAGAGCTCTATCCACTAGACCACCACGGCGGCGTTGCTATGAATGATTATAGAATTCTAAGATCGTAGACAATGAAATCTACAGGCGATACAAATTCAAATACTTTCGAATAATTGCTCGAAATGTGCCTGCCAGCTTCACGTACCTACCCGACGAACGGGTCCCAACTGACAACTTAACACGCTATCATTAAATTAGACATTGCAGGAAGACGGCTGATGTACCCTAGAAGAGTGGCGAGCCGGCCGGAGTGGCCGTGCAGTTGTAGGCGCTACAGTCTGGAACCGAGCGACCGCTACGGTCGCAGGTTCGAATCCTGCCTGGGGCATGGATGTGTGCGATGTCCTTAGGTTAGTTAGGTTTAAGTAGTTCTAAGATCTAGGTGACTGATGACCACAGTTGTTAAGTCCCATAGTGCTCAGAGCCATTTGAACCATTTATTAAGACCGTTCGGCTACCCCGCACGGTGGCGTACTCAGTGTGCACTTCTCCGACCTCTCGTACGATCTGAATAAAAAGTTGTTGCTACAAAGTTACAGCTCTTTTTACTTCCGTCGAGTGCAAAACAAGGTCGACTGCCACAACAATTTGTTCAACCGCTGCAATTTGCATTTGAAACAGTCTGATCACCTGATATTTAAATTATCAATTAAAACTACTGTTTATTCAGCAATATGACCTTTGTTTCTCCCAGCCACAAGCTCCCTGGCCTTCGCACACCTGGCACTGTAGCGCAAAGTGTGAACAGGTGTTCCGACGAGGCTGCCACGTTGGTAACTTGCCAGCCTATAGGGCGTGGCTTCTGATTTAAAACATAAATCAACTTAGCTCTGTATACGCCTACGCGGATCGATTTGACTTTCAAATAAATTTGTGGCACTCAATTATAGAAATGACCACTTGGTCCGGCAAATTAATCTCTATCAGATGGTTCCACGTCCACATATCGTGATTTCATATTCACGCAGAGTCAACTCGAATTCCCCAAACAAAATTTGGGAAGTTGTTAACGGGTGTTTTCAGAGTATCTAGCCATCATGACAGCTGAGCACAGGAGCGGCGAAACGAGCAATATCTATGCATTTAATCGCCCCCACGCATTGTACACATCAAAGACATGCCACCACTTCGAGAGTGTACGGTGAGTACTTCAATTCAGACAGAACAGCAGTAGTAGATAAACTGCCAAGGGGAGTATTACGTTGACAACATGAGCTGCCTTCGACTATCGACTAACAGAGAATATGTGGTGACCACAGTGCAACATGTCACTAGCCAATTAATTGCCGGACAACAGTGACCGACGAGCTGTAATACTATTCAGAACATCCTCTTTAATGCGGAAAACACTAATGTTAGAGGGTCTCGGGAAAACAAAAGAAATGCTTCAGTCACAAAGGTTGCAGGCCGAACACAGGCAGAAAGAAGATACGGGAACCATCGGTATAACAGTTGTAAATTGTCGTAGCTGTGTTGTGAAAGTATCAGAGCTCCAAGCGCTAATAGAAAACACTAATGCTCAAATCGTTACAGGCACTGAAAACTGGCTAAAGCCGGATATAAGCTCAGCCGAATTTTTGCGAAAGGATAGGCTAAACACAGTTGGTGGTGGGGTGTTTGTCGCTTCCAGAAGTAGTTTATCTTATCGCAAAATTGGAGTAGATAGTTCGAGCAGTTAGTTCATGGCCCCATGCGAATAGTAAACGGTTGTGAAAACACACTTGACCTCTTAGCAACAAATAATACTGAGTTAGTAACGAGCATCAAAACGGATAAAGGGATTAGTGAACACAGGGCTGTCGCAGCGAGACTGAATATTGTAACCCCCAAATCTTCCCAAAATAAACGAAAAATATATTTATTCAAAAAGACAGATAAAAATTTTCTTGACGCCTCCCTGAGAGACAATCTCCATTCC
Organism: Schistocerca piceifrons; assembly: GCF_021461385.2. NCBI lineage: Eukaryota > Metazoa > Arthropoda > Insecta > Orthoptera > Acrididae > Schistocerca > Schistocerca piceifrons. The sequence goes on from NC_060142.1 coordinate 524,610,895, forward strand.
TTCCAAATTAATAATATAAGTGTAGACCAGATGCGGCGTAAATTCAAAGAAATAGTATCGGCAGCAATTGAGAGATTCATACCAAATAAATTAACAAACGACGGAGCTGATCCTCCTCGGTATACAAAACGGGTCAGAACACTGCTGCAGAAACAACGAAGCTAATATGCCAAATTTAAACAGACGCAAAATCCCCAAGTTAGGCGGTCTTTTACAGAAGCTCCAAATTTAGCGCGGACTTCAATGCAAGGTGCTTGTCACAGTTTCCACAACGAAACTTTGTCTCGAAACCTGGCAGAAAATACAAAGTGATTCTGGTCGTATGTGAAGTATGTTAGCGGCAAGAAACAATCAATGGCTTCTCTGCGCGATAGCAATGGAGATACTATCGAATACAGTGCTGCCAAAGCAGAGTTACTAAACACAGTCTTCCGAAATGCCTTCCCAAAAGAAGACGAAGCAAATATTCCAGAATTTGAATCAAGAACAGCTGCCAACATGAGCAACGTAGAATTAAATGTCCTCGGAGTAGTGAAGCAACTTAAATCACTCAACAAAAGGAAGTCTTCTGGTCCAGGCTGTATACCAATTAATTTCCTTTTAGAGTATGCTGATGCATTAGCTCCATACTTAACAATCATATACAACCGTTCGCTCGACGGAAGATCCGTACCAAAAGACTGGAAAGTTACACAGGTCATACCAATATACAAGAAAGGTAGTGGGAGTAATCCACTTAACTACAGGCCCATATCATTAATGTCGATATGCAGCAGGAGTTTAGAACATATATTACATTCGAACATAATGAATTCCCTGGAAGAAAACGGTCTATTGACACACAGTCAACATGGGTTTAGAAATCACCCTTCTTGTGAAACAAAAGAAGTGTTAAGAGCTATTGACAAGGGATTTCAGATCTATTCCGTATTTCTAGATTTCCGGAAGGCTTTTGACACTGTACCACACAAGCGGCTTGTACTGAAATTGCATGCTTATGGAATATCGTCTCAGCTATGTGATTGGATTTGTGACTTCCTGTCAGAGAGGTCGCAGTTCGTAGTAATGGACGGAAAGTCATCGACTAAAATCAAGGTGATTTCTGGCGTTCCCCAAGGTAGTGTTATAGGCCTTTTGCTGTTTCTTATCTATATAAACGATTTGGGAGACAATCTGAGCAGCCTTGTTAGGTTGTTTGCAGATGGCGCTGTCGTTTATCGACTAATAAAGTCATCAGAAGATCAAAACAAATTGCAAAATGATTTAGAATAGATATCTGAATGGTGCGAAAATCGGCAGTTCACCCTAAATAAGGGGAAGTGTGAAGTCACCCACATGAGTGCTAAAACTAATTCGTTAAACTTCGGTTAGACGATAAATCAGTCTAATCTAAAGGCCGTAAATTCAACTAGATACCTACGAATTACGATTACGTACAACTTAAATTGAAATGTATACAAAGCATAAAATATTGTGGGGAAGGCTAACCAAAGACTGCGTTTTATTGGCAAAACGCTTAGAAAATGTGACAGCTCTGCTAAGGAGATTGCCGACACTACGCTTGCACGTCCTCTTTTAGAATACTGTGCGGTGTGGGATCCTTACCAGATAGGACTGTTAGAGTACATCGAAAAAGTTCAAATAAAGGCAGCACGTTTCGTATTATTGCCAAATATGGGTAAGAGTGTAACTGAAATGATACAGAATTTGGGCTGGACATGATTAATAGAAAGGCATTTTTAGTTACAACGGAATCATCTCACGAATTTCCAATCACCAACTTCCTCCTCCGAATGCGAAAATATTTTGTTGACACGGACCTAGATAGGGAGAAACGATCACCACTATAAAATAATCCCAAATCAGACCTCGTACGGAAAGATACAGGTGTTCGCTCTTTCCGCGCGCTGTACGAGATTGGAACAATAGAGAATTGTGGTGGTTCGATGAACTCTCTGTTGGGCACTTAAATGTGATTTGCAGAGTATCGATGTAGATGTAGATGAAGCACAGTCCCGTTCGGATATGGCTGCTTCCTTCATGCCGCGGGTCGGAAGGAGTAGAATGATGGGAGGAATATTCTTCTCACACCAAAACCTCCAGATGTCAGACACTCAGATGGGTAACAAACTTTGTATGTAGATAATCAACCAAAACACCAATTTAGTTTGTGCTGTGTGCTTTCGCATTTTGTAGCAATGTTCTTTTGATAGTCGGCTTTCGAATCGTTAGTTGAAAGTAGCAAACTTGCAGAGTACAGTTGTATAGACAAGTGTAGTGTTCTGTTGGACATGTGCGACAAAAGAGACACAGCTCCTGATGAAGCAGCTAGTACCTAAACAATCGGAACAATAGAATAAAGAAACAACTGCATCACACGTGCAAAAGTATTCACGCAGTAAAAACAGTATCATCATTAGGTTGTGAACCGAAGACCCTCCGTAAGACTATCTAACGCTCTACCATCTTCCCCACAGCAGCTCTGCATGTTAGTGACAGTTATGCTCTTCTTGCGCTCCGTAGTTCTGGTGTTACTTTTAATTAACGTTTAGGCACGTTCTGCTAGATGACAGCACACAGTACGAACTAAATAGGCGTTTAGGTTGATACTCTATAAACATACCATGTTTGGTACCGATTTGAGTGTTTGACATCTGGAGGTCTGAATGTCAGCAAAGATAAAATGTCAGTCGTCAGCTGCACAAGAATGTCTTTTATTTGATTCACCTTACCGGTTTAGTCAGTTTAAACTGTGATCTTCAGAAGTGATATTGGCTCAAAGCACTGGTAAGCCACTATCCCAATAAGGGTCTGCAGGTAATGTCGTTTGCTATTTGCTACAGAATCAACAAAATAGAGTGACATCGCTAAAAAATGTATAATACGTGCGTTGAGCAGCAACATTTAACTGCCAAATTCACACTGTGCACAATGCGTGCGACGCATGATCTCGGACACACTGGACCGGTCGCCTTAGAGGACACGTGATCGATTACTTAGGGGATGATAATTCTGGTGTTCTGTACTGGAACGTTGTCTCGACGATGTACCGCGGTCCGCAGATTCCAGGGTGTTGCAGATCTCGTGCTGACTCACATCTTCATGCCCATCGAGACGACAAGAGATTGGTGAGCATTTTGTGCAGCACCGTCTCGTCACGGAGGAGTTTACTATTTAGTAACGGTACACCGACATCACAAAGCCGTTAGATTCAAATTACTAGGATAGGTCCTTTTCACTTCAGTTCGGACAACCAACCACTGGATAGTATAATTCAGATTCGTTTATTCACATCATTGGCGGGATTTGCAGCCTGAATCCATATTCTTTCCTGGACGTCGCAACTGCGCTGAATAATTGTCTATTATATTATATTCGTAAATTCAGTATGTCAGTTTTCTTGTACACGAAGAAGAACTTTTCTAATAAATCACCAGTTGGATTTGATTTGCATCTCATTTAAAATACATAATATCCCGTCATCATGTTTTAATTATAGGTTACTTTTAAAATATAATTATTAACTGATTCTATAGCAATTCCCCACCTGAGCACGTCATGTTAAGGCCAAATTTCAGATAGCGGATTTCCACTGTGTTAAGTGTATCAACATTGGATCTTGAGGGAGTGTATCGGTATCTACATAGTCACTGAGCCTGGTAACTATTTCTAAGTTCACACACGTGGGGCATTGCAGTGTTATCCCTGTGAAAGCGTGGGAAAGTTTTCTAAACGTTTGCGAATCGTGTAACTAAGGCGAAACATGGGTACCAGCCCGTTATTCACCTAGTCGGATGTGGGAAACCGTCTAAAAATCACAAAAATGGCTCTGAACACTATGCGACTTAACTTCTGAGGTCATCAGTCGCCTAGAACTTAGAACTAATTAAACCTAACTAACGTAAGGACATCACACACATCCATGCCCGAGGCAGGATTCGAACCTGCGACCGTAGGGTCGCTCGGCTCCAGACTGTAGCGCCTAGAACCGCACGACCACTCCGGCCGGCTCCTAAAAATCACATCCAGGCTGTTCGGCATACAGTTCTTTGTCGTTAATCCACTGGGCGGTTTAGATCTGCGGCTAGAGTGCCTTCCAGAATCTCCTAAGTGTTGTGCTAACACGCGAGGCTTTCCGGATGGGTAGAGCGATGGCGGGAATGTACCCACTGAAAGCTCGACGCGTGAATAAATATCGCTTGAACTGACGATACGATGTTTATACATGAAACGTGCACGTCGGTAACCACATGAGACGATGCATCCCATTCACCAAAATGGAAACGGTCAGGTTTGTTTTGTAGGTATTCCCATGCGGTGGATAGCATGGAGCCCTCGTAGTTTATCTGCGAAAGGTTCAGAAAGCTACTGTCCGACCGCATGCATCCGTCTGTTTTTCTACAGCACCCGCAGGCGACCTTTCCTCTCTGTGTCAGATCAACTGAACGATTCTCAGTCATTGTGTCTAGCGATGTCTCGAAATTGCACAATATTTCAACGAGTTTGGTGCTCCACGTCTTCATGTGCGATCCATGGAGATCCGTAGTGGCTTTTCAGTTTTCCCAGCTCACCCGACTCAATCCTAATAAGCGTATCTGGGATACCATCGAGCGAGACATGAGCGCCTTTTACGCAGCTCTGAACTATGATCCCGAGTTCCAAACGGCATTTCAATGCCATACCAGGACGCCCCTCTACAGTCACAGGGACGAGAGGGATACACAGTTCATCTGCAACACACACTATTTTTCATACAGTCGCTCAGAGATCGTTTAAATCCCCACGAATACCAATCGTAGTTATTATGATCATTTGCGTTCGTGCGAACGACTGTTTGTCATAGCTGCTCTAGTACGTGAAACCTTACCGCTCCCTATGTTTCGTTTAGAGCTGTATTAGACATCTTCACAGGTGCTCGTGGTTCCGCCGAGTCTTACCGACTCTCAGCGGGATCTCGAGGACCTCTGAAGATATCCAGGCAGATTTTGACGAAACATTCGGAACGGAAGTGTTTCACGAACCACGACCATACGACCCGGAAGATTCACCAGCATCTAAGACATCCAGTCGTGAAAGCGTTCATTGTTTGATTGTTTGTAACCTGCACAACGTACAATGAAAAGTCTTTATTCCTACTGGCAGACTGATTTCAGCAACTTAATGGATAGCATGTGTGTGCGTGTGTGTGTATGGGGTGTGGGGGGGGGGGGGAGGGAGGGAGGGGGGAGGGAAGGAGGTAACTGTAGAAGGAGCACAGTAAGCCGTTTCAGATGGATGTAGGTTACAGTAATAATGCGACGAATCTTGTACAGGATAGACCTGTGTGCAGAACTGAGTCAAACCAGTCTTCTGACTGAAAAACGTAGCAAACAACCCCCAAAACGTGACAGTGAACGCCATCAGTAGCGCTCATTCATGGTACCTATGAAAGTTTTTATGTATTTATTTGATGTACCTCTGGGTACGCCAATACAGCCACTTACAATTACAAGCTTGTCTTTCGATCGAAAGAATCAGCCCTTTTCCACATGTTGATGACTAATGTAAATTTCACTGACGTTAACAGTAACAAATAAGTATACTAGGCAGAATGTATCTGTTTCTCAAGAAATTAGTTTCTAAATAAGAGAGATAAGGACATACACACACACACACACACACACACACACACACAAACTAACTGACTAACTAATCTGTTTTAATTTAATGCCAGGTGTGCACCTGACAGACAGAATATGCAGTGCCTGTACATAAGTAGGTCTGAGAACGACTTAATGTGTTTGGAGCAGTGATTCTATTACTGCGCGAGTAAAAAGAGAAAAGGAGACACGAGATCCGGAGCTTTTTGAAATACGGAGCACATTTCCTTCAGCTGATTGTTAGGGTCTGAAACCGGTTTCTTTTAATTGGGACTGGCTTATAGATCTAAAAGAACTTGCGGGCGTCGTAGGCCTACCGTATTTCACGTGGCACCAGACTGCAGCTACGCTACACGGGGGGGGGGGGGGGGGGGCAGCTCTAGCAGCTGCGAGAGAGGTGGCACAACTGGAAGTACAGCGAGGGGGGGGGGGTAGGAGGAGGGGGGGGGGGGAGACACGCAGGCGACGCGACGCGACGCGACTGCCATATGCCGGCGGGTCGGCCACATTTAAGTTTCGCGCGAAATATTACCACTGTCTGCCGGAGACATAAAACGTGCTCTCCCAGCTCTCTCCGTAACAAAGTTAATTAGGAAGTTGTGTGCAGGAAGTGGCGGAAAGAGCCACTCGCAGCGCTGTAGGCGCGGCCTTATCGTGTTCTGCCCGACCCCGCCATGTTCCGCCGTGCCGCGACGCACGAGTCTAGTCCTTCCCAACAGCAAACCTGCGCGAGGCGCAACAGCTGGCCGAAATGTTTTGCTTCGATTCGCGCTATAGTCACGCCAACACTCGCCGCGTCTTCGGCTCACGCTGAGAAAATCTGTACGCACGTTCATTGGCCCACTCCACATGCAGAAAACTGGCAAATAAACAGCGAATACGACGTCTTGTGGGGAAGAGGGAAGACTGATTAACTCGCCTTTTTGGTGTTATTTCATGTGGCTGATAACGGTTGCCGTAAGTGCCCCTCCATTGTTTTGTCGGGCATCGTGTGTAAGTTTATGACTTTTAACTCACGCAGATATCATGTGTTGCAAAACTCCACATTCAGTTTTCATGGATCTTCCCGCAGCGGGTCATCTATACTTTTATCTTCTCCCTTTCCTGCTACTACCAGTGGCTATCCACCCTAAGTTTCTTCATAGTCTGAGTTTTCTCAGATAGGCCATCTGTATCCCGCAAGGTAATTAGGTGTCTGAAAGACAGAAGAGAGATACTGGAGGAAATAAAGCTGTGAGGTCGAGTCGTCAGTTGTGTCTGCGTAATTCAGTAGGTACAGCAAATTACCCGCGTAAAGCAAAGGTTCCTGGTTCGTGTCTCGTTTGGCACCAGGTTAATCTGCCAGAAAGTTTCGCCACTATTCATCTGTAATTTTTCTGAGATACTCGAAATATTCCCCTGTTTCCTCAGGTGGTTGCTGGCTGTCGTGCATGTACAGTAGTCAGTCAATGACACTCGATCGCAAATACTATATGGTTTGTAACCCATATATATGAAGATGGAGTAAAAATGCCCCGAATGTACTGCCGTAAGTTGTCCAAACACAGTTTGTCCACTGCTAAAAAAGTTCAAGTTTAGACATCGAGTAGAGATTCAGTGACGACGACAAAGAATAGCCGAACTCTTCAGTTAGCAGTTTTCGCTACAAAACTGTAAAACATAAAGTACTCCGTTTATCAGTCGTCTGAATGGAAGGAACACAAAGATAATGTTAAACTGAATAACACGAAACATTATAGATTATGTACTGCAGTAACTTTCCGCCTTCCTGCTTCGTTCCTGAAAGGTGCTATCTATAAGCCCTAATTTCTCTAACCATTCTCTCGTGATCGTTAGGCGAGATATAAACTGGAAGAATTATAGATTCGTACTGGAACGTCATCTCTCCAAATTTTGCGAATAAAGCTCTCCGTGATGTATAGTTCACTAAACATTTACTTGAAAATTATACTTTTTAAAAATGTACTGGCTTTCGGGTCGTGCCCATACAGCCATCTCAATCGTTGCACGTCAGTTATGATGATATGAAGATGAGGACAGCACAGCACCCAGCCCCGAGCGGAGAAAATCTGCGACCCGCCGGGAATCGAACCCGGGCCCCTTTGGTTAGCAATCCGTCACGCAGCTACAGAGGCGGACAAAATCTTACGTCTATCAAACACATCCGCGACGAAGATTGTAGCCCGTCTCCGAATCTTCTGTACCTGTTCCGCACATAAAATACACTTCGGATACATCTCAGTCTCGCACATACCTTTCTCATGGCTAAACATATGTGTCAGATGATTTACGTGGTTGTACTATTTAACATCATTCCTGGGAGCTACTCACAAATTTGTGACTAATGATTAGTACATTTATTAGTATTGCAGAAAACATGGATACCACGATTTTGTTATGATAAATTAATATATTTAGCTTGAAAGAGTGGTTTACTTTTTACGCTGTTTATTGATTTAGAAATTTTATTGCTTTCATTTCTTTAGTGAAATTTTTTAAGAAATAAAAAGTTAATAGCAGACAGAAAATTTTGGAGCAAAATCCACAGATATAGGGCAGAAAGAAAATAAAAATATATTAATAATAAAGCAAGGATCGAAGCTGCAGATTCGTGAATGCAGAAACAGAGATTTGGAAGGGAATTTCATGTCTTTCTTATTTTCTTCCGCCGAGCATTTGCTGTTATAAAATTACAAAATGCCTTCCATCAAATCTGCAAGCCAAGGGCCGGTGCATCGTAGAAATGACGAAGTATGAACTTCGACCATCTGCATCAAAAATAATTTTAATACGTGAAGGGATGTGTACAGCCAACAGATAAATTTTCTAATAACTAGTTTCATATATGTATTATCTTTTTTCAGACTAAAAACTCTTCGGACCGTTTTACGTTTGGCCTGGAATGTGAAAGCACCGCTCTTGCTCTAAAGAGTTGTACGCTTCAGAAGTAAGCTACTTGGCAATGAGACGGTTAATCGCACTTATTTAAATATTAACCACGAAACCACCTACCGCAAAATTTTGAGAACACTCGCAGTTTGCTTAATTACATCTGCAGCGAGTAACGCGGTCGGCAAGTTTGCGTTAATTACTTGCCGAGCAACGTTCGTCAGTACGGCTTGTTCTTGATGCAGGCCACAGATTGGAGTTCATTACGCGCTGTACAGGTAACCAGATCGGACGCCGTAATGATACATGTGGGCAGCCGCCGAACGGATCGCCGTGATGGAACAGACATTATTCAGACAGGTAATGGCACGCGGACTTCGTATAGGTTAGCTGTCTGACTAAAGCTGTAATCCTGTATTATCGAACGAAATAATCTCGAATTTCATTCTCATTACCCGGCATATCGTACGCTAGCACTCAGATATGGCAGTTATCCCTGCCGCAATACGAAATTTACCGCTGCTTATCGTGTAACTGCCAATACTGCCGAAGCTAGTAACAGACAGTTTGGCTACACAAGTCCAGAATTTTCTATACGTTTTCCTTGTTATCTTCTTTCTATTCATTACCAGTAAACTTCCCCGTCAGCACTGTTAGTCGCCGCTAACGTGTCAGTAAATGAGTGACGTACGGCATTGGTTAACAAAATGGGCTCGGTTCGTATCCGTGTAGTCTGAATTAGTTTTCCTAAAGTTTATATACACCACTTCAGTACGAATGATGGAACTATTCTTTTAAAATGAAGCTCCTATCTTTTTCTGTCCAAATCCGTGCTCCCCCGCTAATGGTCTCTACACTGACGGTACATCAAGCTTCACCCGCAGCACCCTTTTTTAAATAGTAATGTAAAGAAATTATCTTTCTGTTTCTAAATGTACTTCGGCAGGGTGATCCAGTTAAAAGGTTCCCTTAGATATTTTCGTTTAACCGTTTAAGATACCGCAATTTTGTTTTTAGCCAAATGAAATGTGAAAAACTCCTCACTTTACTCCCTACCCTCTCTTTTCGTAACTGAATTAATTACAGAGATTTCACTTTTTCCACTGCAACTATAGTAATTTCTGCTGCTACTGTCGTATTTGTGAAAGAAGCGAAGTAAGCGGTGCTTCTCTTCAAAATGCTATTAGTTTCCGAGAAATTGCAATACTTAGAACTTATGATTCATCTATTTTGTGCGTAAAAACTCGAGAGACGTCTTTGCATTCTTTCTAAATTCTTCGTGAAGAAACAGGGTATTTAATTTCTCTTGGTTTATAAAAATCTCTTACTATTTTCAAACTAACAGCATTCAACACACATCGACACGGATGAAAGTTACGTTCCCCCCTGTGCTCTCCTTTTCTGCATTTCGAGCAATGCTAACAGACCATTAGCGAGAGCTCAAATTGGCCTTTATTCGCAGAGTGTATGACGCCCTCAGTATTTAGTAATAGCGGATCTGAATTTCATGAACTGTGTGTTCGCAGGTGTACCAACTGTTCTTTCGATACGCACCTCAATGGAATAAAAGTCATGTCGTACCGGGTTAATATCTGCTCGGGGTTGACCTGTGGAACCTTCGTGGCGTTTATTTCGGAAAATAATTTCTCGTGCGGACACAGAGAAACAGAGCGGCTAACGGCGAGTGGCGAATGGTAGTGAGCGCTACACACAGCGCATTTCCCGGCTAATTGCTATTTTATATCATCAAACACGAATTACGGAGGGTGGTCGGTCGCGATTCTAATAGGAAATCGATGAATCCCCGCTGCTATACGAAACATGTCCGCGGTGACGTATGAAACCGATCGCCATATGCGACATCGTGTCCAGCGCTCGCCGCCATTGCTGTTTTGGTAATCGCGCCGTTAAAAACGCGGCGTCGACCTCTGGCGCTAGGGATCCTTTCGCTGAAACGGGGAAAGAAAATACATTATATAAAAGCCGTTTCCACGTGCCGTATTATTCTTCAATTCCGGAGCTGAAATTAGCTTTGACCTTTCTCCCCCCTCCCACCCCACCTTTTTACCGTCTTTGTCTGCTAACACGCCTGCTCAAAATGCGGCCTTGGATTTTTTGAAAATAACGGAGAATAAAAATGATCCGTTTTGTGTTTAATACAAAGGTCGTTCGAAATACAAAGGCATATCTGTTCGCCGGCTGAGAACAAATCCGTCCGCTATTTTCTTTTTTTTTCCGTCGGGACTGGTAAGCGTCGAAACGAGCATTGGCACTGCAGTGACTGCATGTGTTGAGATGCGACAAAATATCTCTGTTTGACGGAAAACATAGGCAAATTCAGGAAGTTACCGCTCGTTCCGGGTAACGAACGGAGACAATGAGTGATGTTCATCGTAAATTCGCTTATATAGATCCATTACCAACCACTGTAGAGTATAAAACTTCGTCTATGTTTATCCCATAAGAAACTCTCGATGAATTACAGTTCCTGTATATTATTATTGTCAAGTGCAAACTGGAAAATATGCCACTCCTAAACACGCATGTCCCTTGCACAGTTCTTTCTACGAGAGGAACTGATGGTTCACGAAAAGAATTTATTTGGTGGTGGTGATTAACAGGTTGTTGCGATTTTGTTAAAATCTTAGTGCTCGCAAATAGTGTTATTCATCTCCGCTACTTTATAACTGTTTTAGAAAGAAAGACATATGTACTATCTACTATCTACTACTTGAATGTGAAACCACAGTGATTCTGATTCCTGGGAGTGGATTAATGGTTAAATGAAACATTTAAATAACTTACGTAGTTTCGCTACTTTCTCCTTCAGTAACGAAGATAAGAGGGTGTCACTGGCTAACAGTTCCGTAACGTATTTCTAGGCACGACATTTAACAATGCATTACCGTTGCATTCTTGACGAGAGCAGCACATATCCAAGGAAACATACACAAATGCAAAACTAACTCCCGTGATACTGAGAATTTGTAGCAATAGACATTAAATACACTAACTGCATCCACGTTTACTGTATACATTTTGTTTGCAACACACTCAGAACACTTACAAACATCGTCCTTGGGCAGACTGGGTTACTAAAGAAGTTCCTCTTGCGATGCTTCGCCTTTTCATTTCATCCGGATGACGTTTCAAACAAGCTACTACCATAATATTAGTAGTAACAGAGTCATTGATATTCGTATTTTTCAAACGTCATTGTAGTGATTTCTAACAGCAGCACCGGAATTCACAAGAAGCGCTTGGGGGCGTACCAAGAAATCGATCAAGAAGTTCTGGAAAATGATGGTGAAGTTGGAAATTTTCAGTTGTGTGTGCCTCAACACACAGTAGACTGATAAGCAGCGGTTTTCTTGAATGTCGAGAAATTTTGTGGTGCGTAATAATCACTCTGATGCATTTATATCATAGAAATTCCACATTTTATAATACGTGCTTGTCCGTGAATATCTTATTAGGAATTGCAATGGCAGACGTAGAGAGAGCGGTGCAGAAGCCCATGAAGAAGCAGACAGAGAATGGTCATGGGTGCCTCAACAGTCAAAAAAACTAAGACAATAAGCGCCATAGGACTCTTTTGGAAAAGCAGAGCAGCTATAGGGTGAATATTAATAAAGCCAATAGAGTGCAGGGACGGATTCCTGACTGTAAATGGAGGAAAAAAAATTCAATGAACATGTGTACGGAAATGCATCGTTGGCACGGTAGATGACGCTGACGAATGAAATTTCCTCTGACAACGTGCCCTGCGTTCTCTGCGTGTTGCAGGTTGTGTGATTGGCGCAGCGTACTGCAAGCAACAGAATGGTCCGGTATTCGTGTCGGACACAAGCCGACATCGTTTTTTTTTTTTTTTTTTTTTTTTTTTTTTTTGTACGGCCAAGCAGATGCAAACGATCGAGAGGCAGCACGGCTATACACAACAGGTACCATCACAAATACCAGGTACATCACAGAACAGCTGAAGCCCTCTTTGGGTGTTTTTATGATCGTGGGTCATTTCAGACAGATGTATGTGCAGGGTGGCGGCGGGCTGTGCGTACAGCAGATATGGAGGATCGGTTTCTACAGGATATTGAGATGAACCCTAGCCAAGTTGCCCGCGAACTTGGTGTGAGCCGGAGTATTATTATGTGTAACCCGCATGAGAGGCGCTACTATCCCTATACCTGCAACGAGTGCAGGTATTATCAGTAGCGTATTTCTCTCTAATGAAAGGATTTAGTCGACGATTTTTGCAGCATTCCATCACAATTATGGGATGTCATCAGTCCTCATTAGTGACGAAGCGACATTTACCAGAACTGGCTTCATCGATCTGCATATTTGTCATCTGTGGGCGACAGAATGGTTGAGGCGTTTCATCAGCATGGGTTCAGCGTCAATGTGTGGGCAGGGATTGTTGCCGTCCACGTACTTGGACTGGTTATTATTCCAAAACGCCTCGACGGAGGAATATACCTGGACTTCCTGCGGAATTCTGTACCTCAGCTGCTTGAGAATGTGCCTTTGACAATAAGACAGGTTATGTGGTTTCTCCATGACAGACCATCACCTTACTTCCGCATTACAGCTCGCCGACACCTCAGCAACATCTTCCCCAGACGTTGGATTGTACGCGGAAGCCCTGTAGATCACTAGAGCTAAACCGGTTTGGATTTTTGCCTCTGGGGCATCTGAAAATCGGAATGTATGCTAAAATAATTTCTGATGCGCAGATCCTTCAACAGCGTGTTCACGACGCCTGTGATGCTGTTTGGAGAGAGGCCGAAACGTGCGAAATAGCGCTGTAATTCATAATGCGACGTGTGAAGGCGTTCATGGCATCTCATGGAGACCACTTTGAACATTTGTTGTGACGTGGATGCCATGCAGCTCTGTACTTTGTTCCGGAACGATTTGTTGTCGTTGTACACACACCGTCCATTTCCGGACACATGTTCATACGACCTTTATTCCTCTATTTACAGCCAAGAATCCGTCCCTGCAGTTTGTCAGCCTTATTAATGTTCCCCCTATTTATATGAAACAACTGGAAGATACCCAAATCAACAGCACACTCCCGCTATGTATTTATTTCCTTATAGTCTTAGCATAGTCAAGTAGCAAAGGGATGTTGCTTGTTCTGGCTATAATAGGCCGACCGGAACCGACCGGACGCCGGATCATCAGCAGACCGCTCTTCCGGCTGTTGTAGACTTTCTTGGACTTGAAACCGCCACTTTTCACTCAACCAGCTCCTCAACAGGCCTCATGAGGTTGAGTGCACCCTGTTCCAGTTCTCGCATCAAGGAAAAATCTCTGGTAGTACAGGAATTCGTAGCCGGTTCCTCCACAAGGCAGCCATACACGCTGAATACTGACCTACGGAGGAGAACTATAGTGAAGTAGGCCCTACGTTAATTTTGTACAGCTTCTGTCAAGAGCACGACAGTTATCTCCACAAATCTTATTTAGAACCGTATCTTGGTATGTGACATACCTATAAGCCAAACATCTTTATCTATTTACTTACCACGCAGTGTGATTTTCTGCTCTATAAATATTTTGAAACTGCTTATTCAAGCAAAGAGGAAAACCTTGGCTTTCATACTCTGGAAGAAAAACATGTGAACCACACATCGCTGACAATGTTGTTGTAAGAAGAATGGCGAAACTGCAGGATGGTGAATACAATAAAAACATACGAACAGTTCTATAACTGTGAGCTTTACTTTTAGTCAGAAATGCGGAAATAAATAAAGACGCGCCCGTAAAGACCGCTTCGTATGTTATTGGGGGATATTACATTTTTTACCAAAATTAAATTCAGGAATTTCCCAGAGTAAACGATGAAAAGTAAGTGCTGTGGACGCGGTGAGCATGAGTTTACTAAAACTCAGTTTCATATATGTTTCTGACGTTTTCGGAATCCCCCACCGCATTTACTTTCGCCTGCTGACAGCAAATGGCAGTCTCAAAATTAAGAATCCGGCACACTGGTGCATCGTATCCCAAGAGCCGTAAAACGTCAGGTATCCACCACTGAAAATACCACATCTACAGCTACATGATTACTCTGCAATTCACATTTAAGTGCTTGGCGGAGGGTTCATCGAACCACAATCATACTATCTCTCTATCATTCCACACCCGAACAGCGCGCGGGAAAAACGAACACCTAAACCGTTCTGTTCGAGCTCTGATTTCTCTCATTTTATTTTGATGATCATTCCTACCTATGTAGGTTGGGCCGAACAAAATATTTTCGCATTCGGAAGAGAAAGTTGGTGACTGAAATTTCGTAAATAGATCTCGCCGCGATGAAAAACGTTTTCGATTTAATGACTTCCATCCCAACACGCGTATCATATCTGCCACACTCTCTCCCCTATTACGTGGTAATACAAAACGAGCTGCCCTTTTTTGCACCCTTTCGATGTCCTCCGTCAATCCCACCTGGTAAGGATTCCACACCGTGCAGCAATATTCTAACAAGGGACGAACGAGTGTAGCTGTCTCTTTAGTGGACTTGTTGCATCTTCTAAGTGTCCTGCTAATGAAACCCAACCTTTGGCTCGCCTTCCCCACAATATTATCTATGTGGTCTTTCCAACTGAAGTTGTTCGTAATTTTAACACCCAGGTACTTAGTTGAATTGACAGCCTTGAGAATTGTACTATTTATCGAGTAATCGAATTCCAACGGATTTCTTTTGGAACTCATGTGGATCACCTCACACTTTTCGTTATTTAGCGTCAACTGCCTCCTGCCACACCATACAGCAATCTTTTCTAAATCGCTTTGCAACTGATATCTTTTCTAAAAGCGTCTGGAAACTTATGTTCATAAATATGACTGTCAGTTTGTTATTTTGGAGTGTTACGTAATTTGTAATGTAAAACACGACGAGAGTTCAGTACGACACACCAAAGTGGAAGAGTTTCAGAACACTTTTGACGTGTTGTAGAACAAGTGGAGAACAACTTCAGCGACATACACACAAGTCATAAAACGAAAGCTACAACAGCGGGGGTTTAACCCATGGTGTTTCATTTATTTTTCGATTCCCTGTGTACCCAACTGTCTCACCTGACTGAACCAAGTGGATGTTTTCCTCAGAGCTTAGAACGATTTTCAGCTGCAGCATCAAGCGCGACCCGGCAGAAAACGTAATTCACGGGACCGCGCAGAGACGTTCGTTCCTCGGCGGAACTGTTGGGCCGGTGTTTTATTCACGTCGCTCCCCGTTGCAGAACACAGCGCTCTTAAATCTCCAGCGCAGGGACCCCTCGCGCCGATAGCCGACAAGATGGTGCCCTTAATATTTTATTTGGGGAGAAGGTACCTTTGTGACAATCGCCGGCCGGCGCTGGCCCGGACCACACTCTTTTACTGCCCTCAGGGACTGTGCCTGGCAGCCGTCCCTTCTTTCCGGGTTGCGGGAACGATTTTAAGTTTTCATTGCACTGTCAAGGAAAACGGTTCGGGGTTTTGAAGCTGACACCGCAATATGCCCGATCTTACCTGAGAGACGCAATGGGATGTGTCCGAAAAGCATGGAGCTTCCAGAAATCGAATGACGTAAGTTAAATTAAGCTGTCGCTATTCGACCTAATGCTTGTAGTGATAGGTCTAATGCCTTCATTAACTCCTAATCAAAAGATGCAACATTCTTATACGCAGTGAAAAATTATAGAAAAAATGCTCTCGGGAAGTATCAGCACGCAATGGAGCCGAACATTTCGCCTTCAGATAACAGGAGAGAATCCGAACAACCCTCTCAAATCGTTTGGTGCTATCGTTTACCGTTTAGCAGAGTAATCAGAAGATCGAAACCAACTTCAAAATGATGACTTCAAAATACCAGGATGGTGCGAAAAGTGGCTGGTGCCCCTAAGCAATACGAAAAGTGTGAGTTCCTCCATATGAGCACTAAAAAAATTCCGTTCAATTTCGATTACCCGACAAATACCACAGCTGAATACCCAAGGATTACAACTGATACTTAAACCGGAACTATCACACATAAAATGTTATGTTAAAGAGATTCAGTACACCACACTTGCTCGCCCTGTTCTGGAGTATCATGGCATGGTATCTTTACCAGATGGATTGATGGAGGACATCGCTACAAAGAAGGGAAGCCAGTTTGGTATTGTCATGAGGTAGCGGACAGTGTCACGTAGATGGTAAGTGAGAGGGGATGCAATCGGTAGACCAAGGATCCTTTAGTTGCGGCGAGATACTTTCACGAAATTAGCTTTCTTCTCTGAACGCCCCTCGCACCTACACAGGGTCAAATGACCATCTTAACAAAAATAAATCAGCGCTCGAACGGAAACAATTAGATGTTCGTCTGTACCATGTGCTATTGGAACGGTCGAGAAATCGTCATACAGTGGTTCTCTGAACTTTCTGGCACACACTGAAGTGTTGATTACAAAGTAGTCATATAGATGTCGTTGAAGCATAATTCCCTAACGCAGGTGTATATTGAAAAAGTCGTTTCCGAATGGGAAGATGTTCTGTTTTTAACAACAGTCAATAGCTTCTGGAGGAAAGTTGCAATGTTCGATTATTGTTTTCAGTGAGACGTTTAGCAAAAACATGAGAGGAATATAAGTATTGTGTTGGAGAAGTTCCGACAGCACCAGTTCTGCACTATTCAGAAATGTTTGCGTCTCAGCGGAGGTACTGAACGGCGGCGACAGATTTTCTTTTCCTTATTGCAAATGGCAGGGCTATTTTTAAAGAAATATTGAAGGAAATCTGAGAAAGTTCAGCATGGACTCTGAAGTAACAGGGAACGATAGACCTCATTTTATCCCTCCGTCAGTTAGAGGTATTGTGAAAAAGGAAAGGACCTGATAGTACTATTTCTCGATTTGGAAAAAGCATATGACAGTGTACCAAGGGGTAAAATATGGGACTGATTGAGAAAATAATGTTCCTAAGTCATTATTAAAAAAGTTCGGATACTGTATGAAGGGTGTGGAAACAGTGTGCAGGAAGCTGGAAGTCATAATGGGTTAAGACTAATAGACATGTTCAGCAAAGATGTGTAAGGAGAAAGCCACCTACTTTGCATGATATAAGAACATTTTATAGATCAGTTTTACTTGTATTGTAGAAGAATCTTAGAGGAACACATTGCCTACCCCTTATATTATGAAGGAATTTTTGTTACAAAAAATGGTTTGTCGACTGAATTCGTAATGTAACGATTTACTAAGACATAATTTTCAGGAGGACGAGTTTATTACTCATTTGTGTAGCATATCGACTGTAAAGACTTTAAATTACATAGATACATCAGTAAAACTTGGTTATATGAAAGGAAACATTGTCTTTGAGTCTTAAGAAAAGCATCGTTGAGTAAAACAGCCCGAGCGGTTCTAGGCGCTTCAGTCTGGAACCGCGCGATCGCTACGGTCGCAGGTTCGAATCCTGCTTCGGACATGGAGGTGTGTGATGTCCTTAGGTTAGTTAGGTTTAAGTAGTTCTAAGTTCTAGGGGACTGATGACCTCAGATGTTAAGTCCCGTAGTGCTCAGAGCCATTTGAACCATTTAGTAAAACAGCGCGGCATAGGCAGAACAGCAGCAGCGGGGAGAACAAGCCGTAGTTGAGCAAGCGGTTCCCTTTAGAAGATGAGATATTGCGAGAAGTGGAGAACAGCTAAGACTTGAATACTATTTGAGGAAAGATATATGGAATTTGATTTAACGTAGAAACGAATCAGCAACTAAAAAGTATTGGTTGTATTGCTTTGTGTGCATTTAGCAGGTAATGTAGATTGCTAATTTCCATTGTTCGGTGATTTCTATAGTTATTTTAAGGAGACGATTTATCAGTCATATGTGGACGGTGTTAGCATGTTCCATCCACTTCTGTTGGTTGAAAGGAGATTTCAAAAATAAAACACATAGCAATATTATACATCAGTAATGCTTGCAGTCTTTGATAGGGTTAAAAAGAGTGGGTAATTCTACTAAAAGAAGTTTAAGCGTTTGATCTGAAATTTGGAGAAAATTACGTAACTTCTGATATAATTTTATTCTTAGTTTTGGAATATATTTTAGATGCAATCAGTACTAAAATGAACAGAATGACGAGGGGATAGTGTGTTGTCTTTCTTTGACAAGTGGTAAATTACTGCTAGGAGTGCAGCGTTTTTCTCTATCAGCTTACACCGCAACAGCATCATCATTGGAAGCTATGCTGATAAAAAACATGCCTCTGGATCACGGGATCCCGATTCCCGGTGTTGGAGATTTTCTCCGCCCGGGGACTGGGTGTTTGTGTTGTCCTCATCATTTCATCACCACTCATGAATGTGGCGAGATTGTGTTGAGCTAAAATTGGGAATTTGTACGGCCTCTGATAACCGCGCAGTTGAGCATCGCACAAACCAATCATCGTCATCATCATCATCATCATCATCATCATCATCTGACAAAGAACAGAATTGAGCGCCCTTGCAAGTAAGGCATTATCAGCGCATGATTACAGAACTCATTTGGAAAGATATTTCCCTGGTGCATGCCACATTCTCGACACGTAATGAATAGGCCATGTTAGTGAGCATTTCCGCAATAGGGTTGGTTTCATTTAATACTGTCAATGTTCAAAGTAACCTTTATTAGGAATTTCATAATTTTCAATTTATTAGATATTTTCTGCTGTTTCCAATCATTAAATATTTTTCATTCGATACTTTGAAAATGTTTTTTGACCCATCAGTGTATTCTCAATCGGTTCAGGAAGTGAGCCTTACTCTCAAAATTAAAAGAAGAATAACACGTATGCTGCTGTATTCATAGCTTTTTCCATAAAAAATTGACGCAATAGCAGTAGGCTACAGAACTAGGTTTGGTAAAAACAATTCACGCAATATTAAAGTGGTAAACTGCACGGCCCTCGTCGTGAGGGAATAAATTTGAATGTAATGAAAGCTGTGCTTTACGTTAGATATCAAAACGCAGCAAGTGATTAGCAGTATACAGCGGCAGTTATTGGCCAGTAACAATGTCGTAGGAAGGCACTAAGTAATGTGTAAGAAACGGTGTGTTCAGTTATTGTGTAATTCGCGGTTCTTGGCTGGGATGAGCTACGCCAGTGATTCCTCTTCCAAGTCCACACGATAGCAATGCATTTTAATAACGCCATTACCGACTAAGTCGCCGTCGCCGAGGGAGGGCAGAAAGTGAACGCAGGGGTGAGCGGTGACGTCTGATGGTGACGCTGCAGGCGAAGCGACGAAGCCAAAGCGCGCCGTTACAACACAGGGACGCGGCTGTGGCCGCCGTGCCTGTTCCCGGCCGCAGAAGGAAAAGCAATTACAGGTGGGCTGACGTGCTGTATTTGTCCTGAGCACTGCGCGGAGGTTAGTTATGACGCCCGCTTCTTCCTGTACGAGTCTGAGACCCAAGCATTACCTTCCTCCATAAACCACACTCCATACAACTTGCACGAAGTGCTTGTTGGCGTCGTAAAGCGACAGGTGCACGTGTTACGTTAAGATACCCTCCTAAGTCAATTACCAGTAAAGGGATGACTGTATACGAAGTGACGTCTGAGGAAGCATAATATTCGCGTTTCTTATTATTACGAGAAATACACAGACGTACTGGTATCTACTTGTATTTCCGCCTTGTCGCAGTAACCATCAGCAGTGTTCTACTGGAAGTAAGGAAGCTTCTGTACAGCCTTCTCGTAATTTGGCCAAACGAAGTAAATGTATGTAATAGTGGTAAAAAATGAATTAAAAAATATCAACTCAACATAGAATGAAATAAACGTATCTAACAAATGAGTTAAAATACCTATTCAGTATAAAATAAACGAAAAATTGCAGATCTTTGTCTTGCATTTCCATTTGATAATCACAGTAGTCAACAACCATTTCGCCCAGTTCGTATGTATTTTAGTGAGTAGAAACCGAATCCACCTTTAGAAATGTTCTATCACGTAAGACTATTGAGTTTTTAAGGGCTTCTATTGTACATTTCTCGCATTTCCATGTTAACTGTTCTTTTGTTTGGAATGCGTAAATTTTTGGCTTCAAATGGCTCTGAGCACTATGCGACTTAACTTCTGAGGTCATCAGTCGCCTAGAACTTAGAACTAATTAAACCCAACTAACCTAAGGACATCACACACATCCATGTCCGACGCAGGATTCGAACCTGCGACCGTAGCGGTCGTTCGGTTCCGGACTGTAGCGCCTAGAACCGCACGACCACTCTGGCCGGCCGTAATTTTTTAATTTTTGTTTTTTTCTGACACAAAATTGCTAAAAAGTTTACAAATCGTCACTACATGGGAGCTGTAATAATAAGACGGAAAATAAAATAAGGCTATCATAGTCACATTTTTCGAAAACTGTAGTAGATTAAAGTTGAAAATATGTTGTGAACTAATTTAGATCACCTATTCGCGTCACTTCCATATATACATACCAAGTAGCACTGAATTCTAAAGATCTGAATAAGTATGTCTTGTTTCTTTTAATACTGTCAGTGCTCGTCCGTACTGTTTTTGTTTCTGCTGTTTATTAAATGAGACGTGACGGAGAGAAGCTGATTTCTACCAGTGAATTGGGACCCCTAAATTAGGTAAATCCACTCATTTACAAACCAGATGCAAACAAAAAGTTTAAATTTGTTGACTAGTGTTATTGTTGTTCACTATCCGTTCCAGTGAGCAAAATTTTGCAAAGATACGTAATATACGAGATTTTCAAGTGCTTATGAGAAGAGATGGAGTGGTACACAGTTAATCAGGGAAGTTCCAGCTTGTAGTTAAATAAAATACAGTACATGTTCAGGGTCTCTCCAACAAAGTTTAAGGAACGAAGTGGAACAAACACAAATTTAATTTGTTTATAAGGAATGCATTCTTTTACCTGTAGATCATGCGTTTTGCGTGTTAGTGAGACAAATTGACTGTGGTACGCCCTCTTTACCATACTATCCTCTCAACCCAGACTGGTGGCATCAAACATTCAGCTCACGATTGCTGAAGATAAAGACTTTCCATTCTTCGAAGGTCTCCAAGAAGCACAGCAAAGGTGCTGTGGTGTGAGTGTGTCTCGGTGCTGATGTTGTGGTATTCAGTTCGAATACTGTTTTGAAAAAGCTCTCCGCGATGGCATATCCTGTACAACAAGCCCTAGTTCTTCTTAACTACTGCGAACTACATGGTTCCGAACCTGCTTGCTCTAAGTGTTGGTCTCTTACTACAACTTTTACACTCCCATCCCGTTATTCCACCCACTACCAAATTAGCGACACTCTGATGATACAGCGGGTGTCCTTGTAACGCATCATTTCTTTTAGTCAGCTGTGCCATAATTTTTTTTCCTACCGTGATAGGTATAGTACCTTTTCATCAGTTAAACGATCCTAATATTCAGCATTCTTCTGCAGTACCACACTTCGAAAGCTTCTGTTCTCTTCTTGTCTAAACTGTTTGTCGTCCGCGTTTCGTTTCCGTAGAAAGCTACACTGCAGATATACACTCTCAGAAAAGACATCTTAAAACTTAAAATTATATTAAACTTTATAATAAATTTCTTTTTCTTAGAAACTCTTTCCTTGCTGTTGCCACTTTGTAGTATATCCTCTCTACCTCGGCCGTCGTCATTAATTTTGCTGCGCAAACTGCAAAATTAATTTACTACTTTCAGCAGCAGCTTTGGCGTAGCATGGCTCTAAAGACTCAGAAGAGATTCGGCATCCCGTTGCGTTGGCAACAGTGTTACGCACCATGACCAACACAATTCATTTATGCACATAATTCAAACATATAAAAAAAAGGTATCGTATTTTTTGGATTGGAAGCATCTTTAGATGTTTTCACCGTGCTTGCAAATTAAATTTTTTTAACTTAGCCTTATATGAAAAATAATCTATCAGTTAATCTGTAGTTCGGGCCAATCTGTCAGCATGGACCAAACGTGCATAAATTTTGAAACTAGCATAAATTTTGAAACTAGACATTCTGAAACCCACAGTGCCTTGAAAAGTTACATTAAATACTCCACTTTTGCACATTGTCTCACACAAGAAAACTACCACTGATACAACATTGAAATTGAGGTCAATATCCAAAGGAAAACGATAGTGTGTGTGTGTGTGTGTGTGTGTGTGTGTGTGTGTGTGAATTCCTAAGGGACCAAACTGCTGAGGTCGTCGGTCCCTGGATTTACACACTGTTTAAACTGACTTAAAGTAACTTATGCTAACAAAATCATCCAGACCCATGCCCAAGGGAGGACTCGAACCTCCAACGGGAGGTGCCTCGCCATACGTGACATGGCGCCCTAGACCGCGCGTCTACTCCGTGCGGCTTTAGTCAGTCCGAAAAACACTCAACACAGGAGAACTTCCCCATACAAAAGGCAGTGGTACAAGGAAGGAAAGTCCTGAACGAAAACACAACACCGTGCAACAAAACACTGCAAGACTCAATGAATTACACAGAGGTGCTTCCCTACGTACGATGAACAAGTCAGCGCTCAATGAGCATGGAGACGTAAGTGTGTTTGCTAAAATACCATTTTGCAAAAAATACGTGTGGATAAAAAAAAGTGAGAGTGTGATATCAAAAAATGTGTGGAATAAAGTGTACACAACAACAACAGAAACAAAACGATGAAAAGGCACAAAGAAGCCAACCTCTAAAAGCCAGTATTCACAAGCAGTGTAATTCTAGGTGAGAACTCGAAGCAAATTTATCAAAATACACAATTTATGGATATCAGGCCTAATTTAGAAAACCAACCATAAACTCTTTGCGATATTTTCTAGAAATAAATATGGACCCTACAGAAGATAACATATAGGTGTCGATTCGTATATGGGTAAATAAAAAGCAAATAAACAATGTTTTGTATGAAGCAGAGTTAAAAAAACTAATTGGAAAAGGTTATGTTTAAGATTTTAAAAATTCAAAAATTGTCATTCTACCGTCCTTTCAAAGTTGGTTGGTGAGTGCTTTACACACTTCCTGTGTTGCATGTCAGTTTAAGTGAGTTTTTATTGATACGTAAATAGTAATGCGAAACTTTTGACTAGAACAACACCGGAAATAGAAGTGCGGAAGAAATGAGGATGAAAACTGGAGACGGAGGGAAAGCTCTTGAGATACATACAAACCGCTTGATATTAGGAGCAGTTGTTTCCAGTTAATTAAAGCGGATGCGATCCAGAAGATTTGCATGATTCAAATGCTTCAAATGGCTCTGAGCACTATGGGACTTAACATCTGAGGTCATCAGTCCCCTAGAACTTAGAACTACTTAAACCTAACTAACCTAAGGACATCACACACATCCATGCCCGAGGCAGGATTCGAACCTGAGACCGTATCGGTCGCGCGGTTCCAGACTGAAGCGCCTAGAACCGCTCGGCCACACAGCCCGGCGCTTTGCATGAAAACGAGAGTGCTTTACTAGGAGTGGTGATATTAAAAGTTGTACACCTTCCTCTCGTCAATTACCCGTTTAAAAATTCACTGCTTTCGGTCGTCGTTTTTCTGCCGTCTAGAGTAAAACTGGAAACATTAACATTTTTTTACGCTGTACGCTTTTCGCCTCTATTTTCACAAGTTTGTCACCAGCGTTAGTGTGCTGAACCTTATTTTTGAGACTCATAGCGTCTTAAACTGGAAAGTTATCAATAATACTATGACTCTGCATGTTACTCGTCAAAGTCAACAGTGAACCCAGCTGTAATGGGACTTGACCTGGTCACACGTCCAGGTATAGCCACGTTCCACTTCAAAAGCAGTGCGCTTTGTTGCCTCGGTACGCGAGCACGCAAAGTGATCGCACAAAATGCCTCCGCAGGCAGCCGCGATAGTTCGCTGTGACAAAGGAGAGTGTGTACAGCGCTGATGGGAAGGCTGAAGAAATATGTGAGCTGAGTAAGTCGATAGCGTAGCGCTGAGTAAATATTCCACTGATGATGTGGATAAACACGATACTAGGCAGCAATTTAATTATGATGCTGTTGATATACTGGTGTAGGAGCACAAGCCTTTAGCGCTCATACTAAAATGTCACGAGACGAGTGTACTTGCCGGCCGCTGTGGCCGAGCGGTTCTAGGCGCTTCAGTCTGGAACCGCGCTGCCGCTACGGTCGCAGGTTCGAATCCTACCAGGAGTAGCAAGCCATGTGTTGGGCCACAGGAAACAATTCTGAAGCGGGTCGGGGTCACTTCAGCCTGCCTGAGTAAGAGATATGACGTCCACCACTGCCAGACAGTTGGTTTCGCCAACAGCAGCTTATTGTCCCTCACTGCCAACCACTCCTCCAACAACAACTTGTAACGTCCCCTTCGAAAAAATTATAAATGACAGTGCTGGTAAACCTCTTAAGTTATTTGATTTTCAAACAGCTGAGCAAAACTGAACGTACTCAGACATTTCTCTCTTATTCTGATCAGCACTAAACTGACACACATTTTTTTTTTCTTTTTTAACGCAACGCAATCTTTTAATAATTCCTACAAAATAATGGCTCTGACTAACAATAACTTATACCTTTTCACGAATCACTTACCTCACGAAAATCTTCGTTACTCGAACCACTGCAATACAGCGAGCGCCAATAATATAGATCAGTTCATGACATCCAGTCTTACAAATTTCCTTTTTCTGACGGACACACGTCCAGATCGTCCGCTCTCAAAACTCTGCCTTCTCTCTCCCCACATCCACCACTGCTGGCGGCTCACCTCCAACTGCACAACGCTACGCGCTGTTCACATCCATCTGCCCAACACTACAAGAGCAAATATTCCAACAATGCAAACCATCTACAGACTGCACACAGCACAGTCAGTGATTTTCATACAGAGCGATACGTGGCGTTACGAACATAAAAACCTAAACAGCCTACTTACAAACTGTACGGATCTCTGCGGCAACAGTGAGGTGACAGCACGCTGGGTAATGGCGCATTGTCCTACATCACGTTCCGTGCAGTCCTCCCTGGCGGTTCGGGCCGCTTGTTCAGTTCCCCAAATTCTCAAACTCCGCAGCACCCAGTGGAATGAAGTGCAGTTGGACAAGTGTTAGCTGCAGCAGCTAGTAGATGTGGTACCATCATTGTACGGCAGTAAGGGAATCGGAGCAGATTAGAAACTCTTTGTCCTGAAGATGCTTCACCTGTTCGTGTGTCTCCAGAACCGTATGAAGCTCTACAGTAAAACGAAGTCCTTAGAGATGGAGTACATGCTTGAAATGGTTCAAAGATGAGAAAGGAAATCGGACAAGCTTTTTCAAAGGAAGTACTCCGTAATTTGCCTGAATCAGGATGACCAGACAGGGATTTGAACAACCGTCCTCTCGTATGCCAATACCGTGTGCTAACCACAGCGCTCCATCACTCGGTAGGCACCACTTTCAATGATATTATGAACAGTAGAATGAAACACCATCTTCGCGAAAACTTCATAGCTTATATGCAACAGAACACTACTTCGAGGCTAGCACTGAAACACTGAGAAAGTCCGTGTTATTTGGTTTTAAAATGTGTAAGATTATAATGTACGAATGGCGCTACACATAAAAAAAACATTAACGAAAAAAATATAGCGTCAAAATTAACGCCAGTTACTTGTTCAGTCGAAACGTGGATTGTGAATAAATGTTGTTGCTCTTATACTGCACGAGGAGTTTTGTTAAACAAAAATGCCGCACAGTATTTAATTTACGTACTAGGCAGGGCGTTTGTGTACGGACGTGTAATGTGTGACAGCGCTCGGCTTCCAAAAATACAAGTGTGTACGCTCTCCTATTTCCCTGTTTGTCGGGCGTAAACATGACGATGTTACCATCCTGGCCAGTTTTTCGCTTTGCTGGGTAGTTAATTCTGCGCCGTGCCGACCACTAATACTTGTGCCCACGTGTTCCTTCCTTTTCGGGACGAAACAGTTCTATAACTTTTAAGATTTTGTTAGTTGCCCTTCTCACAATATTTCTTACAAAATATTACCGGTTAAACATATATCACCAACCGTATCTGCATGAATAGGTGTGCTGTCTAATACTAGCAAATAGGTAAAGGTATAAATGCAGTTGCAAATGTGAAAGGGCGGCAACAGTAATGGCCTTTCTTTTGCTTCACCCTGACGACAGGCAGAATTACGCCGCACGGACCGCTAGCAATTGATACTGGGAAGTTCGGCGCTCTCCTTCATTGTGCGGCGCTCCGAAATGCCGAGCTGTGCTAGTGCTGGCGTCAGATATTTCATTCACTGAACAGCTGAAAACATATATTCGGTGCTCTAAAAATATAACAGCATCGTGGAATTTATGTGCCCGCGTATAAAAATACCGCAACAGTGTAGTTGGCGGTTGATTTATCGCACGAAAACACTCTTCGAGCGAGCCGAGGACGGTCGCAAATCCGGGCTGGCAATCTTTCTTCTCTTTTTCGCGTTCCTCTTCTGTGCTGTTCTCTCGTTCTGCATTCCAGGGCTCTTGCCGTCTCTTTGCCAATTTTTTCAAATTCATTCCGTCGGTGGTATTCGAAAAGGTAGAATATACGCCCGAACTGCCTGCTAGATATTAGTACGAAGGAATGGTGCGGTGATTTTATTTTCACAGTCAATGGCCGAAAGGTGAATGAACGGAATTCAAAAGCTTCAGTATTTGCTTCTTATAGTGCTAATAGTCGACGAGTCTTCAGTTTTTTTTTCCCCCTCATACTGTTCTCTTACGTGTGCATCGGGAGTCATGTTATGTTGCACCATGGGTTTTGTGTGTGTGTGTGTGTGTGTGTGTGTGTGTGTGTGTGTAGAGAGAGAGAGAGAGAGAGAGAGAGAGAGAGAGAGAGAGAGAGTTCTGGTCGCTGTAACTGGCATATCATTACTTTCTCTTAGTGGATCCTCATTTCGTCAATTTGCAAGACAGTCATCATTAATATTATGACTTCTTGCAATTTCAGCGGTGTGCCGATCTCTAACGCTTCACCTACCCCCCTTCTTCTGTGAATAACTGTTTCATTAACAGTTAAGAGAGCTTTTAACGATCTAACTCTCTCCATCTGTACTACTGCCGTGCCCAACCTAAATTACAGAATTTGTCAGAGAGGAACTGCGAGACTGAGTAAAACATGTCTCTCTTAATAATAAGTGTGTCATTTAGGATCAGCACTAACAAAGTCAGCTCATTTTATTCTTAGCGTTCGTGACGATATTGTGCAACTTTGTCCCGAAAGGTGTACAGAAAACACAATTTCTGTCGATTTATTAGCCAATTGCAAACAGCGTGTGCCACAAAATGGTTCAAATGGCTCTCAGCACTATGGGTCTCAACTGCTGAGGTCATTAGTCCCCTAGAACTTAGAACTAGTTAAACCTAACGACATCACAAACATCCATGCCCGAGGCAGGATTCGAACCTGCGACCGTAGCGGTCTTGCAGTTCCAGACTGCAGCGCCTTTAACCGCACGGCCACTTCGGCCGGCTCGTGTGCCACACACTGAGGCATGATCGTGCCCGCCCATGTGTAGTAGCGTTTATTAATATAAATGTTACTAGCGCTAAAACGTCAGCAGGAATCGCTGAGGTACAGTACTAAACTAGAAAAGGTGATAAACCAAACAATTAAGAAAATAACTCAAACTAGCGAAAAAGACACAAACCTAAACATGAGGACTTTCGAAAGATCAGACATCTGAGTCGGATAAACTGCTGGATAAACTGATGTAGAGGACTATAAAAGGCAAAACTCGGAACGTACTGAATTAACAGCAGCTTACGTAGTGTACGGGGAAATAAAGGTACCTCTCTCACCAACAATGTGAGGTGAATTAAAATATTTCAAATTCTTGGAGCAGTGATAGAGCACTATACCGCAAACTGAGAATAATAAAAGCAAAAAATCGATAAATTATTTGAGATACATATAGAGTCAGACTACGTGAATACATCAGATGCAAATACGGAAGAAGATCGCAAGAGGTTTCTATCCCGTTTTCCTCTTGGAACAGACTAACGAAAATGTCCAGTATGTCAGACTGCAACTACCCGAAGAAAAACGTCGAGTATCTAGATAAACCCTTTCTGAAAATTTCCAGAAACTGGTTGTAACTACAGGGTCTACAAATATTCTTTAACCTCTTCAACGTTGCTCCTGAAAACATGATGGAGACAATATTACGTTAACAATAACACATGCAAATGCATGCAAGCAAATGTCTTCTGCGCGCTCCTTCCATCAACGGAGTGGATACTTTTTTCTTTTTTTTGTGGTTAGTGATGTGGAGCAGGGGTGCGGCTGATAGTGAAAGAGGTAAAGGAACCAGAATAGTTAAAGGGAAGTAGGAAAGATACTAATGCCAAGTCTGGCACATTTACATCTGTACAGATACGAAAGTATGAAAGAGGTACTGGTAGATTCAAATAGTAAGTCGGAAACTAGACTAGTCTGCTTCAAGCACAGTCTGGCTCATTTTTAACCAGTACTTGCGTTTCATTAGGTATGTATTCCGCTGCAGAGTGGAACGTTAGCTTTGGAGAGATCAATTTCTCCACGGCCAAATCAATTTCTCCACGGCCAACTTGAAACGCCTTTCCTAGCTTTTTCGACTCCTAGAGCACTGTTCGAAATTTCTTCTATGGAAGTCCTCTGCTTAGAATGTTTATGTACAGAGTTATTGATAAGTACTTCGAGATTTCAGATGAAAACTGCGTGAAAACTACAAGGCGTACACAAAATAGTAACGTACCGTAGTGTACAGAGCATCTCCACAAATTTTTAACTTGAATTACAGGTGCTCGGTATGGGGACTGTTTTGACGCGACAGATATCAATACGTGCGTGAAACTGATTGATGGCACTGACAAAAACTACCCGGGAAGGCACAACGGCAGTCCGATTTGCAAGGTTGTTCATTGGATCAGGTGCTAATTTGCGCAGTGCAACAATACAGAGCAGACGATTTGAGTAACGTTCTGACATGCCTGTCCGCTAGTGCAAATACAGGACACGTTTTAGGAATCGAGACTTTGAGAGATGCTCTGTCTAGTAATATGTTGTTGTTGTTGTGGTCTTAGTCCGAATACTGGTTTGATACAGCTCTCCATGCTACTCTACCCGCGCAAGCCTGTTCATCTTCGAATAATTAGTGCAACTTACAACCTTCTGAATCTGCTTACTGTATTTATCTATTGGTCTCCTCTATGATTTTTACCCTCCACACCTCCCTCCAATACTAAACTGATGATCCCCTGATGTCTCAGAACGTGTCTTATCAACCGATCCTTTCTTCTAGTCAGGTCGTGCCACAAATTTCCTATCTCCCCAATTCTATTCAGTACCTCCTCATTAGCTACCTAATCCATTCTTCTGTAGCACCATGCTTCCAAAGCTTCTACTCTCTTCTGGTCTAAACTGTTTATCGTCCATGTTTCACTACCTTGCATGGCTTCACTCCACACAAATACTTCCAGAGAACTCTTCAGAACACTTAAATCTATATTCGAAGTCAACGAATTTTATTTCATCAGAAACGCTCTTCTTGCCATTGCCAGCCTGCATTCTACATCCTCTCTGCTTCGACCATCGTCAGTTATTTTGCTGTCCAAATAACAAAACTCATCTACTACTTTAAGTGTCTCGCTTCCTAATCTAGTTCCTACATCATTACCTGATCTAATTTTACTACATTCCATTATCCTTGTTTTGCTTTTGTTGATGTTCATCTTATATCCTCCTTTCAAAACAATTTCCATCCCGAGTCTTTTGCCGTCTCTGACAGAATTGCAGAGTCATTGCAAAACCGTAATATTTTTATTTCTTCTCGTTGAACTTCAATTCCTATTCCAAATTTTCCTTTGGTTTCCTTTACTACGTGCTACAACCTTGTCTCACTCCCTTCTCAACCACTGCTTCCCTTACATGCCACAGAACTGTCATAACTGGCGCCTGGTTTCTGTACAAAAGTGTTAATAGCCTTTCACTCCCTGTATTTAACCCCTGCTACCTTCTGAATTTCAAATAGAACACTCCTGCCAACACTGTCAAAAGCTTTCTCTCAGTCTACAAATTCTATAAACGCAGTTTTGCTTTTCCTTGAACCTATCTTCGAAGAGAAGCCGCAGGGTCAGTATTGACTCGTGTACCCTACATTTCTCTGGGGTCCAAACTGATTTTCCCCGAAATCGGCTTCTACCAGATTTTCCGTTCTCCTGTAAATAATTCGTATCAGTGTTTTTCAAGTACGATTTATTAAATTGATAGTTTGGTAATATTCACAGCTGTCAGCAAGTAATATAAATTTTGTGTATAGTTAGCAGTTTTCGCGTTCGCGCAGTCGTCTTCTGGTACCCGCAGGGTACGAATGATCCTGTACATCATACGAGAATGCAGACTTTCTCGGCGAATCTAGATGATAAAATCTTCTCGGGTTGACAGCCGAGTCAATGCGTCGTTCTCCGGCAACGTTTCAGCAAGTTTCTTACTTGCCATGTTCAGGCGAAGTGTCGGGTTCGCGTCTCCTTATAGGCGCTGGACCACTGCACCTGAAGATGGCAAGTAAGAAACTTGCTTACCGGAGAACAGCGCATTGACTCGGCTGTCAACCCGAGAAGGTTTTATCACCCTGTACATCAGTTCACTATGAGAGGCCTATTTCACTGCCTGCAGCACGCTACTGGAACGAGGGGAGTTTGCCTAAGAGCGTCGTGACCCACATTTTCAGGAGGCAGACACGCAGCGTAGAGCGTCCAGACAGAGGAGTGGAGATGGTGAGGTGAGGCAGCAGACGGAAGCCAGGGCATCAGCTGCCGCCGTCTACTGGCTGCCGGCTGCTCGCTGCAGGCTCGTCCCATCCCACGCTCTGCTGAAGCCAAACCCAGGCCCCGTTCGTAATTGCGTCGCCTCTCCCAGAAGCGGAGGTAAAAAAAAAAAAGGAGGGAACGTGGAGAAGACTCTCTCCATACACCTCCTAAAGACCAACATAACAAGAGCACAACGGACCTCCCGTGTTCGGACTTGTGGTCCCACCTTTCACCAACCAAGTCGCGGCGAGCGCTTCCTGTTTCCTTTTCTCCTAAGTCTCATTCATTTTCGTCACTTTTCAGGCGGCAGCTAAAAGGAGACGCGAAGAAAGGCAAGAAGTCAATCACTTAGGCACTGCCTGCTCTCAAAACACCTTCAGAGCCTTGCGAAAGGCGGCACGGGGCCCTCTGATTGACTGCTCTTTACAGATTAACTAGAAGGAGAGATTCCTAGAGGAGGCTAACATACCACACGGTCACAAGATCTTGGGCGACTGGTATCGACTGTGGCAGGAACGAGAAAAAGTTATTTCACAAACAGCTGTTTAACGAAATACGACCTTCTCGTGTAATGTTACAGTCAGTGCGTGTTTGTGAGACTAGGGGCTAACTACGTCCTCGCTTCGGATTAACGACCTCTTGATTTGCTGCATACGGTAAGCAGGCTGTCGTTATCAGTAGGTAAATTCCTCGATCCCCAGGTGCGGACTGCATAACAATTACTATTCGAAAGCACACTAAACAGGACAAACATAATTCATAGACAGATCAGTAAATGGCGTTTATCTCCGCAGATTAAAATCACGTGTTGACGGAGCACGGTGTCAGATTTACAACTAGGAAAAAATGCAGAAAAAGAGCTTTATAACATTGAATCTACCCATCTTTTATTAAAATTCATAAATGCACGTAGAAAGTAAGTAGTCGTCGATATTAGGTTGGTCTGGAAACTGTACTGCTTAAAAGGGCATACTTACTGTGCCTGTAGTGCCTAAGTGTACCTCGTACTCAAAATCTCTAACATACAGAGAGAATGTTAAGTAAGGATTGCAGTATACTAACAGACGCTAAAATATCGAGAAGCATCTATCGCCGGTCATTCCACAATGGACAACAAGTAGCGCAACATCACAAGAACAACAGCACACGTGACTTTGCCGTCCTTCCACCTACCTCTTTGCCACAAGAAACAACTGCGTCAAAATAACACTAGGCACTGTTTCTAAATTTTTAGTAACATCTGCTTCCATAAGCATACGATAATACCGTCTGATAAAGAGCAAAACATCCTCGAAACGCATAGTAAAGAATTAAATAATATGGCTAGCAGCAGTACAAAACCAATAATTTAGGAATAATTACGTAGCAGATCGTATGCCCTTGTCTTTTGGTGACGCCATCTCCAAGACATCATGGAAGCCTGTACTAATCTGCGTGAAAATGAAGGAAATTATCATTAACTTGGTATTTTTCACGCATAAAGATATTCCCCTAAAGGAAAGTTACACGAAGTGTCAGAATCAGTTCCAGGACCAACGTAGGATCCAAACAAATGGAATAGATAATCTGCCACATTACCACTCTGTTGACGGGTCACACGTAAGTGAACTTGTACTTTAATGTGTGTCTCTGTCGTCTCGGTGTCGTTTCTCTAAAGACTGAAACGGGACATTTCTCGATATACCAGGAGGACTGTCTGGAGTCTAAAATAGTCTCGGTGCTGTTTCTTGTCGAATGAAATCGGCATTTCCTAGTTATATGTAGGCCTAACATTTCAGAGCTATACGAAATGTAATGAGTGCGTAAGGACGATGGTATGGAAAGCGAATCACTGATTTAGGTTCAATGAGTGAATTTAAGGAAAGTATAGCTCATCTATAAAAGAGAAATCCGAAGCAACAGTGCGACCCATACCTGAGTACTGCTCTAATGTGTGGGATCTCCACCGCGTCGAATTAAAGGAAGATATCGAAGCTGCTACCGGAAGGAAAGGAAATGGCTAGTAGTTGGACAAAGTACCCTCCACCATGAACGGTGTAGTGGCTTGCGGAGTGTGTATGTAGATGTAGATACCACGGTTACCTTGGGTCTACTTCTATGGCCAGTGGAGATGCCAAATACCACTACGATTGCTTGAATGATAACAGAATGACTAGCAAAGAGCGGATGACAAATAAAATAAAAAGACTGCAGCTGTGGTACGTGCTTTTCCAGAATATATAGCATTTCAGAGTGGTAGTAAACGAAAAACTGAGCGTCGATGAAGCCGTGGACCATCCCAACGATAAGGAAAATATTATAACAGCAGGTGCTATACTTAATACACTCACGAAGTGATGCATACTGCAAAAATAACTTCATGCGTCTCGGACAGCCCGTGTTTTGCTTTTCTTTACGAAACAGAGATGCTACACCGAGGTCTGAAGAGCCCGCGGCGCCAGTACTTACTTCACCGACGATCGACTGGCCTATCTTCGTAACTGTCGCCGATCTGCCACTGACAATCCGAGGGGAAAGGTCTATGAATAATTATTTGTGTATAGGTACAATCCCGTTCGCCCGCGTAACTAAGGTAGCTAACTCGCTACGGTGCTGTAGCGCTCGACCTACAGATTACATTCATGACACTCTATAAGTAGAACAAAGAAGGCGTTTCGGGGTCTCGCTCGGACGAGAAACGAGGTATTCAAGCAATTTTTCTGTTAAAATTTCTGGAATGAGATAACTGCCGATCGGACGAAACGTCGGCAAATAGCTGTATATATCGACGAAGGCTCTACCCGTATGTGTTAACTGAGGTAAACGCCACCCATGACAGACTACATTGTATTATTAATTCAGTCTTCGTGCAGCGATCACTAACAAGTATAGAACTGTTTTTGATGTCCAATTGTGAGAAACAAATCTACGTCAGCAGATGAAGTAAACTCTGTTCAACCTTACAGCACCCTTCTGTTGTTAGTGGCCACCCCTAGACAGCAACCTCCACAGACTTTGTCCTGGCCTACAGGACAGGTAACATACACTCGCCGCTGGGATCCTGCTCAGTGTCGACATAGTTTCAGTGTATCCCTGATTGTTCAGGACACTGTATGAGGTGAGTGGTGGTTATACCTTGATTTTAAACAATGGTTAAATATTAACAATGGGTAGAGAGAGACAATCCACTGAGAATAGATCCATGTCATGTAACCCAGGGTACACCAGTAGAGACCTGACCCAGAGAGAAATAGTATCTACGTGAAAAGATATAAAGGAGGTTTAAAGCAAGCCTGCCCTAGTACTGGGCCTGAAAGTGTGTCATGCAAGAGAGAGAGAGAGAGAGAGAGAGAGAGAGAGAGAGAGAGAGAGAGAGAGAGAGAGAGGGGGGGGGGTGGAAGTAGGGGGAGTACTGAGAGGTGACAAAGTGGATGTTTGCGGTGATGTTTTACCACCTAACCGGCGGTGTCGGTGTTCACCGAGGCGCTACGGAGGCGCACAGGCGCACAAGACGAGTAAAATCCTTGACTTACATGGGAAACACCGCAAGAAATGCAGATTCACAGGTTGCGCTGTTCTATTTGACCACGAACGGAGCCTGTGCAGTGTCCTCAATACACTGCAACTGATACACGCGTTCAGAACAGTGTTCTGTGTAGTTGTGAATGCGTTATGTCGGAACCAACTAAATTGGAACGTTGGCAAATTGTTGGTGCTCTTATGGTGTGTGCTCCCGTAACGAAGTCAGTCGAAGTGTTTGATGTTACAGGAAGCAACGTAACAAAGATTTATAGCGCGTATAGGGAAAGCGCAAAACATCTGCTAAGTGACAACGCGGACCAAGGTACGTGTGGAGTGATGGTGGCAGACGGCCACTGAAGAGGACAGTGATGAAAAATAAGGGGACGGCAGCCGCTAAAGTCACTACAGAACTTGATGTCTCGCTCGGGAACGATATCAGCAGCAAAACAACGCGAATGGAGCTTCATAAGCAGGGAATTGTACGCCAGACGGCGTTCCAAGACCACTCATAAATGATGCAAACGCCTGTAATAGGAAAACGTAGTGCGAAGCCATAAAACCTGGACAGTGGAGCAACAGAAGAATGTCATTTTGTCGGATGAGCATTGCTTCACACTGTTTCCGGCTAAGTTTACGTCGCAAGAATGAAACATGGCAACGATATTTTGTTATTCCGTGGGCCCAACGGCTGCTCTGCACGGTTGCATAACTGATG
This sequence comes from Schistocerca piceifrons, assembly GCF_021461385.2. Classification (NCBI taxonomy): domain Eukaryota; kingdom Metazoa; phylum Arthropoda; class Insecta; order Orthoptera; family Acrididae; genus Schistocerca; species Schistocerca piceifrons. The sequence continues at coordinate 524,646,436 of NC_060142.1, forward strand.
AGGTCCACTTTGGTTGATCAGGTCCTCCCACAACACAGTGTTTGTTCCTCAGTGGTGATACTCCGTGTGGTCCAAGACGACAGAACCCTTGTTCACACAACTCGCATAGTCGAGGACTGGTTTTGTGGACACTAGGATGAATTTCTAGCGTCTGTCCCAGCCCCCACAGTCATAGATATCAATATTATTAGGTATTTATGCTCTAATTTGGAGAGAAGAGTGGTTTATTTCTATCCACCTCCATCACCATTGCCCGAACATACCAGTATTTTGCAGGAAGAATGGTATAAAATTCCCCTGAAAAACGTACATAGCCTGGATTTATCCATGACGAGATGACTGTAAGCTTTTTTGAATGTAAACTGTTTCCCTACTCCATGTTAGGCATTGTAACGTGTTTTTGATGTTCCCACATTTGTTTCTACTTCCTGTATGAGCACGAATTACATTATGACTTTCTGCTTAAAGTGAGGGGCCATCAAATTGTGACATGCTGCAAGGCAGAATACGTCAGGAGCAAAACTCGTCCACGACGATGTCGCCTCACGTATGGTGATCTTTATGCAAGATGAGTGAGGGACTCGCCGGAGGTTCGAGTCCTCCCTCGGGCATGGTTGTGTGTGTTGGTCTTAGCGTAAGTTAGATTAAGTTAGTTTAAGTGGTGTGTAAGTCTAGGGACCGATGACCTCAGTAGTTTGGTTCCTTAGGGAAAATGTGTGTGGTGGCGGCTGTGCTCCAGACTTGGAGATGCTACATTGAGTGAGCTGTCGAACCTCAAGAACCGACAAAAAGGAGTAGCAGAGGCCAAAGACTGCCTGTTACTGCATGGGGATCTCACTACATCTCACGCTGACTGAGGTATCTCCTTCTCATTGACTTCCAACTGTCGAAAATGGCTGTCCATGACGTTTTATTGAGCTCCAATGAGGCTCAGAAGAAGCCGTTGGAACTTCACGTACTTTTTGACTATTGCCACCAGTATGACCAAGTTATCTACAGTTCTCTGATTGATGGCAACTGTAATGGATTTCGGATTTCACTAACTCAGTAGGTTAGGAATCTGCGTAGTTTGCTTTCTCTTGACAATTTTACTAAGGGGTTAATCTGCAATTGGCACACGCACACACACACACACACACACACACACACACACACACACACACACACACACACAGGACGCACCACGAAAGAATTACCAAATGAGGCAGGAACCGGCAGATGTGATAGACATGTACAGACAAACCAATGATTACGACTCAGTAACGCGTTGGTCCACCTCTGACCCTTATGCAAGCAATTATTCACCCTGGCACTGATGGACAGAGTTGTTGCATGCCCTCGTGAAGGATATTGTGCCACATTCTGTCCAATTGGAACGCTCGACCGTCGAAATCCAGTTTTCAATTGAGGAGAAGTCAGGCGACCTTGCTGACCAAGGAAGGGTTTAGCAAGCCTATTACAACCAGTACAAACTCTCATCATATGCTGGTGGGCATTCTCTTCTTCAAACGTAAGCATAGGATGGCTTACCACGAAGGGCAACAAAACAGGGCATAGAATATCGTCTACGTACCGCTTTGCTGTAAGAATGACGAAGATGACAGCTACAGGGGTACTAATATGAAATGAAGTGGCACCCCACTGCTGGATATTGGGCCATTTGGCGGGTGACAGTGAGGTTGGTATCCCAACGCCGTCTGGCGCGTCACCGGACTGATTGTCTTCAGTGAAGAGTCCCGAGGATGAGCGAAGACGCGTCTGGCGACGCCCAGGAGAGCCATGGTATACCAACCTTACTCTCGCCCACCGTACGTCCAGACAAGCAGCAGTGATCGTCTGGTGTGCCATTTGGCTTCATGCCGGGACCACTTTGACAGTCATCTGCGCCACCCTTACAGCACAGCGGTACGTTGATGACATTCTACGCCCCGTTTTGCTCCTTCCGTGGCAAACCATCCCGTGCTTACATTTCAGCAAGATAATGATCGCCCGCAGACGGCGAGAGTTTCTACTGCTTGTCTTCGTGCTTGACAAACCCTACCTTGGCCAGCAAGGTCGTCGGATTTCTTACCAGTTGAGAACGTCTGTACGATAATGTGCACGGCCTCCAACGACTTTGACAATCTAACGCTCCAATTGGACAGCATTTGGCACAATATTCCTCAGCAGGGCATCCAACAAGTCTGTCGATCTATGCTTGATATAAGGATCAGAGGGATACCAATGCTTTATTGACTTGCTCAACTTCAAAGTTCTTTCTCTTGAGTAGTCGGCCCCTGTGACCGAGCGGTTCTAGGCACTTCAGTCCGGAACCGCGCTGCTGCTACGGTCCCAGTTTCGAATCCTGCCTCGGGCACGGATATGTGTGACGTCCTTAGGTTAGTTAACTTTAAGTAATTCTAAGTCTAGAGGACTGATGACCTCAGATGTTAAGCCTCATAGCGCTTAGAGCCATTTGACTCATTTCTTTCGAGTAACCATCCAATTTTAAACTGTAATCATTTTTTTTTTGGTCTGTAGGTGTACATTATATTTACTGATTTCCGTCCCATGCGGATAATTCCTTCGTGGTGCGTCGTTTCCTTTTTAAGTGTGTTAGAAAGCTCGAAATAACACCAATAGCTCCAAAAGAAATTCACCCGTGGATTATTCTAAATCTCTAATTGGAGGGACCTATTATTAGTAAGTGAATGCCTCATCCTTTATCAGAAGTCTCTCGCGGGTGCACACGTAAGTGTCCTTGTATGTGGCGAGCCTAAGGTGTGTGTTACGAACTGGCAAAGCTATAGCCTGCTGAAACGCTAAAAGTATTGTCAAGCCAAAAGTAAGTGATAAGAAAAGTGAGTACCTCATTATTTTTTTCCGCCGTAGATTGCGCTGTGAAGAAGTACGCCGCTGGTCGCTAAGCGGCGAGAGTCTTCACGCTCGCTGCTGTGACCAAGCAGGGATGCAGATTTTGGGTCGCAAAAGAATGTTTCATTTAGGTGCGGAGTGGAAGCCCGGGCGAAGCCAGCCATTGGGAAGAAGCCGGCACGCCCAGCATTACAACTCAGGCGGACGGCGTGCTTGTGCACTGTAGCTAAGTTTTGTGGGGTTCACCACTGTTCGTAAGTGGATGGGGGAGGGAGCAGAGGGAGAGAGAGAGAGGGGGGGAGAGGGGGAGAAGCAATCTTGGGTGGACAGTGCTCCAAGTTTTGGGTAAAGAAACCTCCATTCTTCTTATGTATGTTTCGCGAAAAGCCTTCGATCATTCGTATTGCCTGGGCCAGTACTATTCAACATGTCCGCCTGGAAGGCCGTCAATTTATTTCGTATTTACTGGAAAAGAAGACAGTCGTGGGAATTTTCATTTCCGTTACCAACTTCTGCGACCTTTTAAATATTGCCCAACATGCGTATGCAGTTATAAACTCGAGCTGAACTACCGTGTGTTATACTTAGCACTAGTTGCGGTTTGTTGCGATTTCAATCTGTTTTTACTTTACTGTGACTTTGTTAATAGTTTATGAAGTTTTTAAGTTTGTCGAGTGAATGTAAAAAGCGAGAACTTGCTGAGAACAACGACAGTGGTGATGAAAAATGATTCAAATGGCTCTGAGCACTATGAGTCTTAACTTCTGAGGTCATCAGTCCCCTAGAACTTAGTACTTAAACCTAACTAACCTAAGGACATCACACACATCCATGCCCGAGGCAGGATTCGAATCTGCGACCGTATCGGTCGCGCGGTTCCAGACTGTAGCGCCTAGAACCGCTCGGCCACCCCGGCCGGCAGTGGTGATGAAGATAGGAAAAACAAGTATAGAAAATACGACAAAAGTTACTTGGATTTTGGTTTCACGTTCACTGCTGTGAACAACGAAGAGCGTTAACGATTTGTTTTGTGTTTGAAAGTAACCAAAAGAATATTTTTCTAGGAAGCTAAGTCTAATGAAAGAACAAAAGTTATCATTTTCTAACTACCCGAAAATCTTGGAAACGCACTTCTAGAGTACTACAATGTAGCTTATCGGGCAGCAAAATCCAAGAAAGCCCGTAAACTGCAGAACAACTAATTCTACCGTGTGCTACTGACATGGTGTCCCTTGTGTTTGGAGAGCCTACGGAATAACTGCTTTCGCCTATTCCTTTGGCTGACACTAGAATGTCGTCGAATCTTAGGAAAAAATCTTCATGTCCAATTTATAGAAAAAATTAGAGTCCCGGGGTTTGGTTTGCAACTTCATGTGGATGTGATAGCAATAGAGATGCGCTTTTGATTTGTTGTGTGTGATTTGTTATGAAAAAAAGAGACCAAATGATGGAAGACGTTCTTTTTTCTAAGCAAATAAATGCTGTATCGACAGGCAAAGTTTTATTCGAAATAGTGGACAACTTCATGAGAGATATCAAATTAACTGAGCTCACTGTGCTGGTCTGTGCGAAGACGTACTGTTGCTGTGCGATGCATATCGGGGCGTTACAGTGGTCTACAAGCACCTACCCTCGTAAATCTCCTGGTATTGCGTGTACCCATTGTTATTTTCGATAGACAAGCGCTTACTGTGCAACATCTGAATGTTGATCTGACTGGCGTACTGCAAACTGTTATAAATGTGGTGAACCTTAGTAATACTCGTCCTCGAAAAGCTATTTTTTAAAACAAATGTGTCACACACACAATGTCTTTCCAAGAGAAATGTACCATCGTCTATATTTCAACTTTGGGGACGAGTCCGTCCTTTCTACACAGTGACTTTCTATTAATGGTCGCATACTTTTGTGGTATATTTGAGAAGTTAGACTCATTGAATAAGTCTCCGCAAGGACGTGAAACTCATTACATTCAGATTATTGACTATATTTCAGCCAAAAGAAAATCTGTTTTCCTGGAACAGAAAAATGAACGACGGCACCATTTTATAAACGATAATGGGATACATCTTACTGCAGGTATTTTCTCTACAGCTGATGGAAATTTATCTGAACTTCAGGTTCATTTTGAAAACTGTGGTAGGCTTCATTGGGCTCAGTATCCCTTCAGTAACGGTTTATCTGGTTGGTTGCTTGGTTGATGTGGGTGAGGGGACCAGACAGCGAGGTCATCTGTCCCATCGGGTTAGGGAAGGAAGTCATCCGTGCCGTTTTCAAAGGAACCAGCCCGGCATTTACATGAAGCCATCTAGGGAAATCACCGACAACCTAACTCAGGATGTGCGTGAATTCCTAAGGGACCAATCGGCTGAGGTCATCAGTCCCTAAACTTACACACGACTTAAAATAACTTATGCTAAGAACAACACACACTCCTATGCCCGAAAGAGGACTCGAACCTCCGGCGGGAGGGGCCGCGCAGTCCCTGACATGTCGCCTCAAACCACGTGGCCACTCCGCGCGGCCTCGGTGATTCACCTAGGTAGTTCCCGCAGAAGAGCAAGAGTTGATAGAATTGATATCAGATTCTTCAAACAAGCGTGAACTTCAGTGAATGGCATTCACAACAGTTTGGTACTCACTCACAAAAGATTTTCCAAGCTTGAAAAAGAAAGCCTGAAGGTATAACCTCCTATTTTTGCGAAAGTGGGTTTTCAGTAGCTGCTGTCATTAAAACCAAGTAACGATCAAGACTTTGTGTGGAGAAGGAAATGAGGATGTCAAGATTTGACAAGCTGTGTAACAAGAAACAATCAAGTGTCGGATGCAAGTGAGTAGTATTTTGTTTTAACTTTTTCCAATGAATTATTTCAGTTGTTACAAGATACCGTACAGGGGAGTCACGAAAACATCATAGTTGGTCAGGGAGCTACGAACTCAAAAACCTTGATAACTGTAGATATGGATTATCAGTCAAAATTAAAACCATATTCTGAGCGTATTATGCCTGCAGAATTTCGATTAGTTGGTTTCCGCGAAACTTAATGTGCATAACGACCACTCGGTAATTCGTCGAGTGTTCTTGGCCATATTCTGTCTTTGCACTTGTATTCTCTTACGTCTATTCTCATCTTTAATCAGTTTTTATGTGCGAGGCTAGCACTTTCAGTAACAACTGGTCACGCAATATGTACCTCTATTATCTGGACATGCGTAACGGTTGCATTGTGATTGGAAACCCATTGTTTTTGTTATTATTGTCATCGATTCAATGCAGACTTCATCAAAATTGTTATTACAGATGTTGCACAAGCTCGAAAGTTTCGCAGTTAATATTCAGATGTTTTATATTTTCACTTAAAATTATACAGGAAAGAATCGATTCATTACCGCAGTTATTTAAAACTGGAAGATAGATGCTGTTCGCTTATGCTGTCATCTGTTGTAAAGGGTTCCAGCTTTAACTTCCTGGTTGGTTCCTTGTCGTCAGTTTTGCACAAGCGCTAGAATGTTATTTATAATAACAGATAACTCCAAGTGAAAATAAGCTTTTGTAACTGACTGACTGAATAACGCTATTTTCCCACTTTCTGTTTCTCCTGTTCCTCTTGCAAACAGGACAGTCCCGAAGTAGGTGCTACGTATTCCCATCTTTTTCATTTCCTGTAACGTTTGTGCTTTACTGCTCCTCTTATTTTCAAGGGAGCTACACGTACACGTCTTTGTATTCCTATTTCTTTCTGATGTCTGACAGCATTTCGAACTTCTGTCCTCTCCTACTCGACGTATCTTTCTTCGCAGCCGCGCGGGATTAGCCGAGCGGTCTAGGGCGCTGCAGTTAGGGACTGTGCTGCTGGTCCCGGCGGAGGTTCGATGATGATGATGATGATGATGATTAGTGTTTTAGGGCGCACAATAACGACGTTATCAGCACCCGTTCCCAAAAGAAATGTTGACGAGTGCAGCCAAGATCTGTTAAACAAGGATCAATTCAGAGCCGATCTTTGTGAGAATTGTAAATGTTCAAATTTCAAGATTGGACACAGCACATCAAAACAGGTAGATAAAACTAAAAATAAAATAGCAGTACAAAACAGGTAAAAATAATTAACGGTGGCTGAGTGACCACTTACAAATAATGGGTGACCAAACCACTTTACAGCACATTAAGATCTCAATCCCAATATTTTGGGAAGAAGTCCAGACATCACACAAAAACGTAAAACTCTAGCCACACTCGCCTCATTATTAGTTAAAACAGAGGGCAGGTCTGTTGGGAAACTGAAGTCTTCCCTCAAACCCGCATATAAAACACACTCAGTTAAAATATGTCGTATCGACAGCTGTGTTCCACATGTCTGACACGTTGGTGGCTTCTCACGACGTAACAGAATACCATGTGTTAACGGACAATGTCCTATTCCAAGCCGTGTAAGGGCTACTTCCTCAGCTCGTGGTTGTCGGACCCTCAGGCATGGGTGTGTGTTAAGTAGTGTGTAACCTTAGGGACTGATGATCTTAGCAGTTAAGTCCCATAAGATTTCACACACATTTGAACAGTTTTTTCTTTCTTCGCAGTACATCTACCCATAACGTATTTCTGTACCATGACACTTTGTATGTTTGAGGACAGTTGACTAACGTATCTCGCGAAACCCAGGTGGGTAAATTTTGAGAACTGGGAAAAGGGACTGGTTAATATCAACAGAAAATATCTTTCCTTATGCGCTCCATAGTGACCTGCAAGGCGTAACAAATTCATGCATATGTTTCTAATGAAAACTTTGCTGTTAATGAGAAGTAGTTGTCTTCTCTTACGTACTACATCTATTGCTTCGTTGTATCTATGTGAAACGGTGGAAGATTACCTTTAAAATCGAATGTCAATGCCGGTGATAAGGTCGCTGGAGATGGATCACGGGGATGACACAGAGGAAGGTCAGTGGTCTTTTTGAGAGCCAACGGCATGAAGTGCAATAGCAGAAAATGTAGATCTCGTATGAGTCATGGAAATTTGAACGTATTGCTCCAAAAAATGAGTCCAGCGTCTTAGCCACTGCTCCGGTGGTACCAATTTAGGGAAAAATGACTTTAAAATTAAAAAAGGAAATAAAAGACCTATTTTTCAAAAGTAACAGGATTAAGAGTCAGACCGTGTCGGAACTACTCATAAAAACTAGATTGATATACGAATCTTCAAAACACTGGCATACAACTCTCCACTTTAGCGATCTTCCATGGGCAAAAATCCGTAGTACATCAGCCTTAATGTTCGTAGCTGGGTCTAGTAACGCCATTGTACGAGACTCTCTCTCTCTCTTCTCCAAAAGACACGGCACCAAACAAAGCCACAGCCGAACAGTGACGTAAACGTCAGGACTTTAATAACAGTATTTTCTGTCAGAACGAGCGCAGAAAAGGCGCACATCGCCAGATGAACGCGAGAGGCAACACCGGTAACCCGCTGACACGGAGAATGCTGCCGGCTGCGCGGTCGGACAGCAAAGTAAGAGGGAGCGGGCAGGCGAAGTCGCCGCACGCCGTTCGTTGTTCTCTCGACTCGGTTAAAATAATTTTCTCGAGTCAGCACCCAAGCGGGGCGCCCAGCAGAAAGCAGAAATTTAATCACATCAAAGTCTGCAGCACGCCTCGGTATTAATTAAATACATCCAATTTAACTTGCCGACATACGCAAGGATACTTTTTAAATGTAATTGAATTTACTTTTTTTTCTGCGTCCATCCGCATTAGGATACACCTCCAGCAATTAGTCATATCGGGTGTACCTCCAAATAAAATTTGTTTCGTCGTCGCTTGGAGTAATGCAGTTTGCCGCCTGGAGTAACAGAGTTCGGGAATTAATTTAACAGCAATCCGAAACTGGGGAAAGGTATTTCGGCGAAGACGTTTTTACAAATAAAGGCATGCGTTCGCACTGCCCTCTCGGAGTACCTTAGAATGAAAAATTTTAGATGTAGATGAAGGGTCCATTTCATTCAAATTTCTATTTCGGAAAGTGTTTTTATCATTTCACATTTTCTGATCCTGTGTCGCATTCAGGAACTTACGGTAAAAGCCGATTTCAGCAACTTATAGAGTGTTCCGAATCATACAGTGATCAAACTGACTCTGTATCCAGTAAATCGACTACTGTACGTAGACCAACACCATTGTAGTGGGCCAGCGTGACGTATTCTGAATTTTACGAGATACAGACACTGGATGCTATCAAAACGTTATTCTGCGTGCTTAAAATTAACTCTACAAACAGTTAAACATTCCAAAAGCCAACCGCAGAGCTTGGGTGAAAAATTTATAAACCCACTGTAAATATACAGTGTCAACTAAGTTGATTGTTTATGAACAGAATAATAACATTTACACACTGTGACAGACTGGCTTCTACGAATTGTGTGTAATTGTTCGCAAGTAGTCTCGAATGCTTATTTACACATTTTTGCTACTTTTACTACGAGCGAGTGGTCTGTAACATTTACTCGTTTGCAGAACAACATTTTATAATATTAAAATTGTAGTGAGTGCAAACCATAAATCGCAAAAATCGGATGACTTTCTATAGATTCTACTCATATTTTTACACTGGCTAAATGCAGTTTTACATCCGTATGCAAATAGGGCTTATCACCCTCACAATAATGTTTGGTGATTGGTTGCTGCACAACCATCCAAAAGGCTATTTTAATGAAACATACTCTAAAAATGCATTTTAAATATTTTAATGACATATATTTGCTATAATTTTTAATTAATAATTATATAAAGTTGAAATTTCTGTGGCAGTGGTTTCATGATTCATAAACATCGTAACTACTACGACAAGCTACTCTCTCTCTCTCTCTCTCTCTCTCTCTCTCTCTCTCTCTCGTCTCGTGAACACTGAAGAGCCAAAGAAACTGGTACACCTGCCTAATATCGTGTACGGCCCCAGCGAGCAGGCATAAGTACCGCAACACGACGTGGAATAGATGTGGAGGGAACTGACACCATGAATCCTGCTGGGCTGTCCATACATCCGTAAGAGTACGACGGGGTGGAGATTCTGTCTGAACAGCACGTTGCACAGCATCCCAGACAGGCTCAATAATGTTCATCTCTGGAGAGTCTGGTGGCCAGCGGAAGTGTTTAAACTCAAAAGAGTGTTTCTGGAGCCACTCTGTAGCACTTCTGGACGTGTGGTGTGTCGTGTTGTCCTGCTGGAATTACCCAAGTCCGTTGGAAAGCACAATGCACACGAATGGATGCAGATGATCAGACACGATACTTACGTTCGTGTCACCTGTCAGAGACAAATGTAGACGTATCATGGGTCCCAAATCACTGCAACTGTACACGCCCCACACCATTACAGAGCCGCCACCAGCTTCAACAATCCCCTGCTCACATGCAGGGTCCATGGATTCATGAAGTTGTCTCCAAAACCGTACACGTCTATCTGCTCGATACAATTTGAAACGAGTGTAAGTAGGCTGTTTAGGTTTTTATGTTGGTAACGCCACGTAGTGCTCTGTATGAAAATCACTTGACTGTGCTGTGTGCAGTCTGTGGCTGGTTGGACTCATTGTTGTAATATTTGCTATTGCATCCATGCCCGAGGCAGGATTCGAACCTGCGACCGTAGCGGTCGCGCGGCTCCAGACTTTAGCGCCTAGAACCGCTCGGCCACTCTGGCCGGCGCTATTGTAGTGTTGGGCAGCTGGATGTGAACAGCGCGTAGCGTTGCGCAGTTGGAGGTGAGCCGCTATCAGTGGTTGATGTAAGGAGAGAGACGGCAGAGTTTTGAGAGCGGACGATCTAGACGTGTGTCCGTCACAAAAAGGAAATTTGCAAGACTGTATGTCATGAACTGATATATATATTATGACTTTTGAACACTATTAAGGTAAATACATTGTTTGTTGTCTATCAAAATCTTTCGTTTGCTAACTATGCCTATCAGTAGTTAGTGCCTTCAGTAGTTAGAATCTTTTATTTAGCTGGCAGTATTGGCGCTCGCTGTATTGCAGTAGTTGAAGTAACGAAGATTTTTGTGAGGTAAGTGATTCATGAGAGGTATAGGTTATTGTTAGTCAGGGCCAGTCTTTTGTGGGGATTATTGAAAGTCAGAGTGCGTTGGGCTAAAAATATTGTTTGTCAGTTTAGTGTTGATCAGAATAAGTAAAGAGAGAAATGTCTGAGTACGTTCAGTTTTGCTCAGCTGTTTGAAAATCAAATAACGTAGAGGTTTACCAGGACTGTCATTTACAAATTTTTTCTAAGGGGACGTTTCACGAGACTCGTTCGAACAGGCAACATGTTTCCAGTCATCAATAGTCCAATGTCGGTGTTAACGGCCCCAGGCGAGGCGTAAAGCATTGTATTGTGTAGTCATCGAGGGTACACGAGTGGGCCTACGGTCTCGAAAGCCCATATCGATGATGCTTCGTTGAATGTTTCGCACGCTGACACTTGTTGATGGCCCAGCATTGAAATCTGCAACAATCTGTGCAAGGGTAGTACTTCGGTCACGTTGAACGATTATCTTCAGTCATCGTTAGTCTCTTTCTTGCAGGATCTTTTTCCGGCCGCAGCAATGTCGGAGATTTGATGAATTAACGGATTCCTGATATTAACGGTACACTTGTGAAATGGTGGCACGGGAAAATCCCCACTTCATCTCTACTTCGGAGATGCTCTGTCCTATCACTCGTGCGCCGACTATAACACGACGTTCAAGCTCACTTAAATGTTGATAACCTGCCATTGTAGCAGCAGTAACCGATCTAACAACTGCGCCAGACACTTGTTGTCTTACACAGGCGTTGCCGATCGCAGCGCCGTATTCTGCCTGTTAAGATATCTCTGTATTTCAAATGTGTGCGCGTTCCTAAGGGACGAAGCCGCTGAGGTCGTAGGTCCTTAGACTTACACACTACTTCAACTAACTTACGCAAAGAAACACACACACTCATGGCCGATGGAGGACTCGAACCTCCAACAGGAGTGGCCACGCAATCCCTGACATGGCGCCTCTAAGCGCCCAGCCAATCCGCGAGGCTCTGCATTTGAATACGCAGCCTATAGTAGTTTCTTTGGCGCTTCAGTGTATATCAAGCTTATGACAATCGATCGTGTGAAGGACTAGGAAGTGGACACCGATCAACTCCTGTATTACTGGTATATACTTGTTAATAAATAAGTTAGGTTTTAGTCGTTACTGAGAAATATTTTGTTACTGCCCTGCGCAGGTGGTGCACAATTTTTGCAAACGCTGTTATACATGTAGTAAATACAAACTAATACGACAGCCTCAGTAGATGAATGGGAGGGAAAGTAGACGGATCGGTTGACAGTAATAAGAGAGGGCATTTGACTTGGGACTCACGGTTAGTTATCGATGGCAGACGAGATACAGTGTAGAAACATTTGCTGCAAGAAAAATCTTCACGCATCGGACGTTGGGCATTACAGTTTTCCGCTGGCATCTTGCCATCTCTTCGCTGGAGACAGAGCGGGCAGAATCACTCGTTCTGCGGCAATTGCACCGCAGCGCGGCGGTGCGGCTCTCTGTGAAGACGGCATTCCGGAAAATGGAATCTGTCTCAGAGGGAGGAAAAAGGTGCCGGACGGAGGCTTCTTGCGGGAAGAAGCGAGGAGCCAACAGCAGCAGCAGCAGCAGCAGAGTGTTGTGACGTTCATCCGCTAACGAGATTTCCGGTTTCCGGCAGCTTCTGTCCGCCAGGGTGTGGCTTGCCGACAAGACGGCCACGATAGGCGCTCCAACCCCTCCCTCCCCCTCCCCCGCCCCCACCGCCCTTCCGCTTTCTTGCCCTCTATCTCCGCAGCAGCGCCGGGCGCACGTACTTCTACCCAGAAACGACGACGGTCGCATTTCTCCACATTACGTCCCGCGCTGAGATTGTGCGACACTGTTGCGGCAGCAACGTTAAATCTAATGACGATGTACGGATGTAGAAGGCTGTTCGGACCAAAACACCCACTACCCCATATGATGTAGGAGAAAATAATAATAATAATAATAATAATAATAATAATAATAATAGTAAGTAGAAGAGGAAAAAGAGGGAGAAGAAATTAAAGTTTAGTTTTACCAAAAAAACATATTAAGTTGTTCCTGCTACTATTCATCGTGAAATTTCCCACCACTGTGGCTAAATTTCTTTGTGGAAACAGCGTGCGTAGCCGCCACGTAACACTCAGCTGATCCGTGGTCTCGCTGGCCCTTTGGATCGGCGCTGGGGCATGACAAGTTTAAGGATGAGAACCGGCAACGCTCCTGCCTACTGGAAGAAATAATAGAGGTAGTCATCGAAAACGTCAAAAACTGAAAGCTTCCTCCACTCCCTCTAAGTTCGTAAATAGTTACCGTTAATACGAGTACATAGCGCTACCTCGACGGAGATGCTCAGTTGTTTGTGTTTTATAACTAATGCTGTAGAAAGTATTAAGTAATTTACAAAGTCGAATTTTAGAACACTGATTTTGTAAATAAACAGTTTTTGCCTGTAGTAGACTGTCCGCCTCCCAGCGGTAGGGAGAAGAATTCGTCATTTAGGCGGAATTTAACTTCAAAAACTGTGATACTCAAAAATGTAACAAAGTAAACAACAAAACATGTAATCTATTGTTCAGTTAATCATTTCTAATGCTCCTAGACGTTCCAACGGAAGGTTTAATAATTTAACAATTACATACCGGTATGAAGGAAAAAATAAAGATAAATCATAAATAACTGAGTAGGAGATATGTATTGCCACAATAGGCGGTGTCTGATGATGGAAATCGATCGCATTATAAATAATTAAAATATTGGTGGAAAGAAAATTGTTAATTTGTGAATTAGTTTGCAGGTAAGCTCCACGTTACCTTATGGGTTGCTGTACGAGACGTTAAATATTCTATCTTTCTTTCGTACGCAACAGAAATTTACCCTCAAAACGTTAGTACAGACTGTTAGAGGGAATTCAAAACCAACGTATGTAGTTGTGCAAACTTTTCAGAATCGTCTCTGAACAAACTGCTAACGACACGAAGGTATTTTAAACACTTGTTCCAAAAAACAGGTCTAGAACAAATACTTAGAAGGTCTTATTAAAATCATAATCCGTAAAAGACGTCATCGTCGTCTTTGACTTCAAGTTCTTTACTTGGACAACCAGCTTTTGCGATATAAAACGTAAGACAACTATCAAGAGCAAATAATTGTGTTTTAGCGAAAGTCAAAACCTAAAATTTATCTGACATGCATACAATCGCCGTCAAATTTAAGTCAGTGATTGATATTTGTGTGTGTCTGTGTGTGTGTGTGTTCAAATGGCGCTGAGCACTATGGGACTTAACATCTGAGGTCATCAGTCCCCTAGACTTAGAACTACTTAAATCTAACTAACCTAAGGACATCACACACATCCATGCCCGAGGCAGGATTCGAACATGCGACCGTAGCGGTCGCGCGGCTCCAGACTTCAGCGCCTAGAACCGCTCGGCCACTGTGTGTGTGTGTGTGTGTGTGTGTGTGTGTGTGTGTGTGTGTGTGTGTGTGTGTGTGTGTGACTGTCTGTCGTTAGCTACGGTGGACAACATTAAGAAAATGGCGTAATACATACTTTTATCATTATTAACATATTTTAAGTGCATCACCATGATCTTTCACTCGACAGCGGAGTGTGTGCCCTACAAGGAAAACGATATCCCAGGCAATAAAGAGCATTTCCCGCGAAAGCCAAGTTTCAGAGTTCGGGTTCCACTTCAGCACAAAGTTTTAATCTTCCAATAGGTTTCGAAAGAGCTCACACTTTACAGCAAAGTGAAACATTTATTATGAATTTTTTAAATCTCTTCAAAGTTTCTGTTATAAACACACACAAACACTTACTGCGTGCGCGCTCTATTTGTATATGAAATTTGCACAAATTTCGAAGGCATCTGACAGACATAATTCATGGATATTCTGACGTGAGTGTTTCATTTTGTAGTAATTCAGTGATATCTCTTTTTATCTACTCTTTCTCGGATCAAAATCTTTGCTGCTTCAAAATCAAAGTGATGTCTTGGTGAGAACTGATTTATTGAATGTTGATGTAAAAGCGTTGATGGGAAAATGGTCCCAACATTACATGAAGTCCATGAAGTCCTGTTTCAACAAAAAATGTTGATATGTAGACTGCGTTGGCGATAGTAATGTAAGTTTAGCTGTTGTCAACGAAACAAAGGAGAACGAGAACACGGAAAACACGAGCGAAGCAGCACAACGGTAATGTAGTTCGATATTTCAACTCGGGACTGCAATTAACGCAGCTGGAGCAATGGCGGCACGACTCGCGACCCACCCGTGACATATTCACTTACGCCTCTTATCTCTCTGCTTCTCCCCAACAACCTTCACGCTAAGCTCTGCAGCATACCTTGATGGATTAGACTCCTGGAAGAAAGGTTGTTGTGGAGAAATGGCTTAGCCATAGCCAAATGGATTATTTCCGGAATAAATCTTCCGCTCTACGGCGTAATGTGCACTTCTTTCAATATTCGCCGGCCGCGGTGGTCTAGTGGTTCTGGCGCTGCAGTCCGGAACCGCGGGACTGCTACGGTCGCAGGTTCGAATCCTGCCTCGGGCATGGGTGTGTGTGATATCCTTAGGTTAGTTAGGTTTAAGTAGTTCTAAGTTCTAGGGGACTTATGACCTAAGATGTTGAGTCCCATAGTGCTCAGAGCCATTTGAACCATTTTTTTTTTCAATCTTCCTGATGGATACGTATTACATTGACTGACTTTTCCGCTGGTTCTTGGTAGAATATTTTGTACATTGTTTCATTCATAATGGATGGATACTAGTTCACTGTCAATAAAATACCTAAAACCCCAGCGTTCCGAAAAGAGAAAAGAAATATTCCAATCTTACTGCAATTACAAGATTAGCCACTTCCGTAATTGAGTCATCTAAAGTGTTCTGTTCAAGTGTTGCAACAGCAGCTCGGCAAGACACTTGTGTTCGGCGGGCAGCCTAGCGTCAACTTTTTACGGCTTGTGATGCTGTCTGATCGTCCCTTTCCGATAAAAACGTCCCGTCGATGAAAAGACTTCTGCACACTCTTTGACACCTTCGCCATACCGTCATGGAATGCAATGTTCTGCGAGTTGCACCAAATTCATGCATTTGCTGGCGTCACTGCTCATAAACGAGTAGGTTTTTGATTTTATCCCCGTCCTAATGCTCGTAACGAAGCAAATTGTTTCTGCTTTGTGTTTCGAACTGTAACTACAGATATGAGATAGGGTTACAATTTATTACTTCGATACAAGTAGCAACCCTTATTATCATCCAGCCGTAACATATACCTGGGTCAACTTTGATACTGTACTAGTATGAGATATTCATAGCTAGGTATAATGAGTCTGGGAATCGATACCGTGTTGTCGTGTAAACTATTCAGATACATCAAATAGCAACATGAGCTCTTTTCTGTTATCTCGTATTCGGTACGCTGGAGCTGATGACGGAAGTGAATAATTCTTACCTTGGGCTAGTAGCACTCCTGGCAGAAAGGATACTGCGGCGTAACGGCTTAGACACAGCCTACAGTAAAATAGCTGTTACACATAATAAATAATTGTTAAATTTCTGCTGTTGTAATCAACCGGTCTTTTTCCATATCTGCATCGTTCTCAGGAGGAATTTAGAGATCAGAATATCTAGCAATATTCTGCTTGTTCTGTTTTCCTTTTTCAGTAAATATTTTCTCAAGCCGACCACTTAAACTCCTTTGTCGTTGTGTCCTGTAAACAGTAATTTTAAAGTAATGTACTATCTTTTACCTTTCTTTGGAATAAAATGTCAATTTTTATCTTTTTTATTGTACAGTATCCCTGCTGACGTATACGACAGAAACGTTTCAACATAAACCATGGAATTTATTGAAATAATTTTCTTTACATAAATTTCTGTAAAAACACATACTTTCTTCTGATTGATTACTTAAGGGCCAGCAAGACTTCCTCTCCTAAACTTCGCACGAACAGGCCGTGAAGGCACAACGGCACCGACCGGCCGCCATGTCAACCTTGGCCCACAGCCGTCACTGGACGTGGATATGGAGGTGCCTGTGATCAGCACACCACTCTCTCGGCCTTATGTCAGTTTACGAGACCGGAGCCGCCGCTCCTCAATCAAGTAGCTCCTCAGTTTGCTTCACAGGGGCTGAGTGCACCCTGCGTCCAACAGTGCTCGGCAGAATGGACAGTCACCCATCCAAGTATTAGTTCAGCCCTACAGCGCTTAACTTCAGTGACCTAGCGTGGAACGGTGCCACCACCACGGCAAGGCCTTGGCCAAAAGTTCCTCTCGTTTTAGGCGCTTCAGTCCGGAACCGCGCTGCTGCTACGGTCGCAGAATCGAATCCTGCCTCGGGCATGGATGTGTGTGGATGTCCTGAGGTTAGTTAGGTTTAAGTAGTTCTAAGTGTAGGGGACTGATGACCTCAGATGTTAGGTCCCATGGTGCTTAGAACCATTTGAAGTTCCTCGCGTTCGCCAACCATTTCATCTCAGGTAGTGCTTGAATTCAACGCCCTCAGTTATTTATTGGATATATTTCAGTATCTGTCTCCTTCCACATTTATTACTCTCTGCACCTCCCTCTAGTACCATGGAAGTTATTCGATGGTGTCTTACCCCATGTCCTACAATCCTGTCCGTTCTTCTTGTCAGTGTGACACGTGTTCCCTTTCCCTGCTGGTACTGCGGCGAACAGCCTTATTTCTTAAATTTCAGAAACTTTCTGTAGCACCGTCAACGGTCGTGCCGCGGTGGATACACCGGCTGTCGTCATATCACTGAAGTCAAGCACAGTCGGACGCGATTGGCACTTGGATCGATGACCATCCTGTGCGGCTGGTCCCGGCGGACGTTCGAGTCCTCCCTCGGGCATGGGTGTGTGTGTTTGTCCTTAGGATAATTTAGGTAAAGTAGTGTGTAAGATTAGGGACTGATGACCTTAGCAGTTAAGTCCCATAAGATTTCACACACATTTGAACATTTTTGATGACCATCGGGACCGCTTGGAGTAGCTGATGCCAAGTGACGAGCTACCTGATCGAACAGTAGCGACTTCAGGTTACGAAAACTGACGGCGGCCGGGAGAGCGGAGTCCTGACACCCTGCAGCTACATATCCGCATCCGATAACGCCCGTCGGTGAGGATGACGCGGCGGTCGGTTGGTATCGACGGGCCTTCTGAAGCATGTTTGGACAGAGAAAGAGAAAGAAAGAGAAGGGGTGAGGCAGATGGAGAGAGAGGGGGAGAAAGAGAGAGAGAATGTGTGTGTGTGTGTGTGTGTGTGTGTGTGTGTGTGTGTGGTTTGTAACAAAAAATCTCAAACCCTTCGAATATCTTCCTGTTCACCCATAGTGCACTCATAGATAGTATGCTAAGGCCCACGCGTATACTTTCAGAACTTCCTTCTTCCTCTGTTTACTAGCAGTATAATATTTTAACCACGAGTGTTCTCTTCGGCTGTTCTAGTGTATTTCTTGCATACTCCTTGTTTCGTCCGCCGTATGTAATTTAGTTTCCGAAGTAGCAGTATTTCTTCACTTCGTCTACTTCGTGATGTCGGCCAGTCAAAGGTGAGTGTGTCCACGCAAAGCGGCAGAACATGTATGTGGGTCACTGTAAGGTTTTACCAGAACGCTGGCAGGGAAATCAAAAGGCAGAGAGACACAACCGCGTACAGCACACGGTTTCCCGAGCGGCGCTGCAGGTCACGGCACTCGTTTTCGAGCGCCAGAGAGGTAATTACGAGAAATTATGAAATCACGCCGTGGAAATAATGTGGGTGCCAGGTGAGAGCACAATATATAGCCCACTCCAGCGACCAGCTAGCTACCCGGACGGCTGAGGCCCGCCTTTCACTCGCGGTGCGAGGATGCGCCTGTTGGCCGTTCATCGCCTTTCGCCACCGGCGTCGTGACCGCCGGCAAAGGTTAGCCGCGTCTCTTGCCTTGTGCAACACGCATTCTGCGCTGCCGGCGGTTTCGATGCGCGCATCTCTGCATCTGACTATCCTTAGATACACACAGGTTTTCATAGAGACCTTATGGAAGGACGATCTTCGATTTCCACCATATCTACGGGGCATGAACGACAGTACATGGACATCAGTTTCCTGAAGCAGTACGATACACTCCACAAAATAAAATTTTGAACACTTCCAAGCGCTGATGGGTTTAAAAAATTTCAAACTGTTTAATCCTTTACTGCGCGACGGCACTTACATGTCCCGTCACTTTCCAGAGTCATAAAACAGTAAGAGATACGAACTTAAGGGAAATGAAAGAGAACGCAAATGAAAATAACTGATATGATACTGCGAGAAGAATTTGGTGGAGCACTGAAAGATACAAGTCGAAAGAAGTCCCCTGGAGCAGGCGACATTCTTTCGGAACTACTGACAACCATGGAAGAACCATCAATGACAAAACTATTCTATCCATCTGGTGTGCAAACAGTGTGAGGCAAGCTAAATACCCTCAGTGTTGAAGAAAAATGAATTCCATTTCCTAAAAAAGTAAATGTTGAAGGATGTGAATAATACCAAACCATCAGTTCCATAAACCATCGTTGCAAAATATTAACCCTTACTATTTACAGAAGAGAGCAAAAGCTGGTAGAAGGCGGCCTAGGGGGAGGACAGTTTGGATCCGGGAGAAACGTAGCAACAGGAGAGGCAATACTGACTCTACGACTTCTCTTGGGATATAGGTTGAGAAAAGCCAGGCCTACGTTCGTAGCATTTGTAGATTTAGAAAAAGCTTTTGACAACGCCGACTGAATGCACTCTCTAAAATTCTGAAGGTAGCACGGAGAAAATATGGGGAGAGAATTCAATTTACAACGTGTAGGGAAACCAAACGGCAGTTATAAGAGTCGAAGGACTTGAAAGAGAGCAGGATTGAACAGTTTTGTCTCCGATGTTATTTAATCTGTCAAGCACTTAACTGTGAACTGCAGAGTGGTCGTATGGCTGTAGATGTAAAATAAGCAAACTGTAAAGGAAACTAAAGAAAAATTTTGAGAAGAAGTTAAAGTTCAGCGAGGTTTGCCGATGACAATACAGTTCCGTCAGAGATAGCAAAGGACTTGGAAGAGCAGGTGAACGGTACGGTCAGTGTCTTGAAAGGAGGAAAGAAGAGGAATATTAACAAAAGCAAAGCAGTGGAATGTAGCAGAATTAGATTAGGAAACGAGATGAGTCCTTTCATTTAATCAGCAAAATAACTGATAGGAGTTATTCGAAATATATAAAAACTTACATTAACGAGGCCAAATTCGTCGTATTACCGGATGAAATACGCATTTAAGACCAAAAAAACATCTGGAAATGCCTTCCTGAGGCTGTGGTATTTAGGAAAGGGCTGCTACATTTACAGTTTTAAACGGCTGATGCGTGCACAGTACAGAAGTTAAAAACAATAAGCCATCATAAACAGCACTCTGCTAACAGCGGTGCAGGCCTCAAAAGCAACGTACTACGTTAATCTGTAGGGTCGTTTCCCATATCCTACCTCCATGATCGTATAGATGTATTGTTCATTTCGTCATAAGAGTTTGCGAGCCGTGATTACGTGACATATTATTGTGAAATTTTGATATTTATAATCTGGTTCCGCATTGTTTTTGTTAAGGTAAACTGATACCACTAACGCTTTAATTAAATAGCCCGATCAGGTAAGATGAATACATCTCGAAAGGTCTCAGAAGTCCCAAGTGCTGCTGCTGATGATGATGATTTGAGGTGAGGGATGCTCGACATCATGGTCATCAGCGCCCTGGTGAAAAGTCAGCATAGTAGTCTCATGTATGGGGACGAAGGCTGCCCCCCCACATGCGGAGCAGTTTATAATGTATTACAGTCTGCCTCCCTTCCCCACCAATTTAGGCATACGTCCTGACAGTTCACAAAATTTCACCACTCTTTTAACACTAGAATCAGTATCCGCGAGAATGGTGGGCAGATCTCTACCGAGACAGTTAGGGAACTAATATCAGTATACAGGACACACGTTGCCGAAATATGCTGAACTGAAAGTGGCACGCCACGAACTTCACAGAGTGGTGGATCTTCCCGCCGGAGGAGGAAGCCATGTGTTAAAGGTCTACGTCCGATGCGCAGTGTGGTAAGCAAAACCTCCTTCCAGCGGTGAGGCTTACATGAAGTCCGCCAAGCCTTTGTGGTCGATTTGAGCGACCGCAGTTTCTTTTCTGGCACCTGCAACCATTCAGTCTCCCAATGACGCATGAGGCGTCTGTCGGAAAATGAGATATGTCGTGCAGCGGGAAGTGACATTGATGGACAGCACCATTCTGACATGCTTCCTTGGCGAAGTTCCAAATGCGTTTTGTACATAAATAAAAACAATTGTGTGTATTACAATGTACTACTATGTTAATAGATGCTATGTTAATGTCCTCTCCAAACACTGCATAATTTGGTACAGTTTTTCACAATTGGCGCAGGAGAGGGTTAACAGAGCCGCTCGTGGATAGATGAAAGATTTTAGCCGCAAATAAAGTTAGAGATACTTTTCTAGATATCATTACCAAAATCTATCCTACTCTTGCTGAGAAATGCAACATTAAACTGACATTGTCAGCTTTATGTAAAAAGTGTAGTACTGGAGCGAATGTGACACATATAAAACTACGCAAGAAAACCATTAGCATATGTAGCTTTTCAGCCTTTACGACGGGACTCTTCCAAGTACGCTCCTCGGCTTTGCCGCCGGATAACATTGTTAAGTGTCACAATATTTCATCGTAACAGTGTTCGACATCTTCTCATAGAACCACCACTTTTATCCGACTCTGAGCATCACTCCGCGCATACCCAATTCCCGCTCCTGGCCCGATAAATTCCGAAGCCGCTGCGCGATTATCAACAGTAACGTCTTGCGGCAGTGACGACAGTAACTACCGGCACCTGGCGATGTCTAATAGTTTTTTCGATGAAATATTCGGGGACTTGCATAATATTATCAGCCGGCAAACCCAGGAAGTGTTTTTGAAAACAACTGCCATTTGAAATACAGAAAGAAAAACCGCCCTCTCATCACGAGGACCGTCATAAATGTGATATACGTTTTACAGATAGGAGACCTTCCCCGGACACAATAGAAAATACCTTTCTTAAATGTGTATAAATCAGTATGTGCAACTGTCTGCCTTGTCGATAACTTGATATTTTTTCCACGCCGAATTCAAGGTCACTGAGGTACAGGTAATTATTGACTCTTTGTCATTGCAACTCGGGAGCCTCAAATCTCACTTAGGGGCTAGATGTGGGCAATCAGTGCGACATCATGTGCATGTGACTTTTGAGACAAGTTAAGAACTGGAAATCATAGCAAACATTTCGCATTTAAACCAGTAACACAATTACAGTTTGAAAAAATCTTGTAAAAATTGCAGACAAAATGTACTTAAAATGTAGACTGTTTTGAGACGAAGTATCAGAATGTAACAGCGACAAAAATTTTGTTTCGTGTTACAAAGTACTTCCTTTATAATAAAACTTAAGAATATAATGTGTGTGGTATTTCACGCATTAATTTTGTTATGTGTAATGTTTAGATGACAAAAACGTTTACAAAAAATTTCACCTAAAACAGATTTGAAGAAATCATTCATATCAGTAGTATACACAGGGTGAGTCACTGAATGTTGTCACCTAGAATAACTCAGAAAGTATGACAGGAACTGAAACGTTTGTGCGACAAATGTTACACGGGACAACGGGGGCCATTAAAGAGAGTCGCGTCAGAGATAAGGAGGTCAACTTTGTTTTTTTTTTAATGGGAATCTAAAAAAAATGGTTAAAATGGCTCTAAGCACCATGGGACTTAACATCTGAGGTCATCATTCCCCTAGACTTAGAACTACTTAAACCTAACTAACCTAAGGACATCACACACATCCATGCCCGAGGCAAGATTCGAACCTGCGACTGTAGGGGTCGCGCGGTTCCAGACTGAAGCGCCTAGATCCGCTAGGCTACAGCGGCCGGCGAGGTGGTTTTCCTTTATTTGCAGTGTATAAGACAGCAGAGTAAACTTGCTACTTATCACTTCTTATATTCATCGTACGAGCTACACTATCGAAAAGTTTGAATCTGTGGAGAGTCGTTTGGTTTTTCTTTACGCTCTAAATACATAGAACGTCAGATAGCGACGCACAGTAACAAAATGAATTGTCTACGACGACAAGTCCCACTTGTGAGAGATACCAAGACTCGTTGCGCTTTACTGTAAAGGCTCCACGTGCAAATGTGCCCGCTGTGAAGCAGCTTATAATTTTCAGATAAGGGAACAAGCGTAACAAGTTCATTGTTCGGAATACTTAGGAGTGACGGCTATCCCCCTCCATCATCAGCGCCGCACTGGCCGTTGCACGGCTCCGCATACGAAGCTGCCCCCGGCGCGGCTCTTATAGATGATGGACCCTCCTCCCAGCACAAACACCGACTGCGATTCCGTCGCAGCAGGCGCGGGCATTCCGGAGAACGGAGCTGCTCTCAGATCCATCTCGTACGCGAGCGGAATAAAAGGCAACGACGACTCCATAAACAGAATGGCTATCCTAGGCTCCCCTCGCCCCCGAGAGCAACCTTCGTGCAGCACCGAATCCGAAACGAATTTATCAGATCACTTCTTGATTAATTCCACCCGCAGGCATCACGTTCGTTCCCCTGTTGCTACGTTCTTCCATCCACTGCTTCGCGACGTGGCGTTGTTTCTTTATTGTAAAATCAACGAATGCTCACCCTTCTTCTTTGCTCTTGCCCATGCACGCATCGACCGCGCGGCCCAATCTGACACACGCACATCCTAATCCACCGCCCACTTTCCCTTCTTTCCCTTTAGTACAAGTGCTACCAGGTGTAGAAGAATTTCCCTATACGTGGTGCTAGCCGTCAGTGTAGGGCCTGTGAAACAGCGTCTGCAGCGCCATCTGCTTCCTGTAACGGCTGAGCCGGCCGTGTTGGCCGAGCGGTTCTAGGCTCTACACTCCGGAACCGCGCGACCGCTACGGTCGCAGGTTCGAATCCTGCCACGGGCATGAGTGTGTGTGATGTCCTTAGGTTAGTTAGATTTAAGTAGTTCTAAGTTCTAGGGGACTGATGCCCTCAGAAGTTAAGCCCCTTAGTGCTCAGAGCCATTTGAACCATTTTTGTAACGGCTGACAACGAATGTCAACATACAGTAACCCAAGTTGCATACATTGGTATCTGTTTCAAGCCCGTAAACATGTCTAGTTTTGTTCAAATGGTTCAAATGGCTCTGAGCACTCTGGGACTTAACTTCTAAGGTCATCAGTCCCCTAGAACTTAGAACTACTTACAACTAAGTAACCCAAGGACATCACACACATCCATGCCCGAGGCAGGATTCGAACCTGCGACCGTAGCGGTCGCGCGGTTCCAGACTGTAGCGCCTAGAACCGCTCGGCCACCCTGGCCGGCTCTAGTTTTGTGCCTATGAACTACGATGAAAAATGTTCGGGGACGTTCGGCCGCCAAGTGCAAGTCTTATTTCATTCGACGCCACATTGGGCTACTTGCGCGCCGGTGATGGGGATGAAATGATGATGAGGACACCACAACACCCAATCCATGTGCGGAGAAAAATCTCCAATCCGACCGGGAATCGAAACCGGCCCCAGCTTGCATGGGAGACGAGCACGTTACCACCCAGCTAAGCAGGCGGACATAAACTACGATTTGCGGACAGCATTGATTTTACATAATCACTTCAGGAAAACTGCTGCAGAATCGGATAGAATGCTTCTCGATGCTTTCGGCGAGCATGCTCTTGGGAGTGGCTCAAAAAATTCAAAAGTGGTGATTTTGACGTAAGAAACGACGAGCGCGGGAAATCACCGAAAAAGTACGAAGAGAACGAATTGCAGCCCTTTTGGATGAAGATGATACTCAAACTCAACAGGAACTTTCGGAACAATTGAATGTGACGCAGAAAACCGTTCCTCTTTGGTTGAAAGCTATGGGAAAGGTGTAGAAAGTGGGAAATTGGGTTCCGCATGAACTCAATGAAAGACGGTAGGCAAATCGAAAGACCACTTCTGAAAAGCTGCTCGTCAGATACAAAAGAAAGTCATTTCTCCATCGAATAGTGACAGGAGATGAAAATTGATGTATTTTGGAAATCCTAAGCGTCGTAAATCATGTGTGAATCCAGGCAAAACATGGACATCCATTGCAAGACCAAATCATCGATTTGGAAAAAAGACTGTGGTGTCATCTCTTACGAGCTGCTAAAACCTGGCGAAACCGTTAACATTGATCGCTACCAACAGAAAATGATGGATTTAAATCGAGCATTACTTGAAAAACGACCGGAATATGGAAAAAGGCAACACAAAGTCATACTGCTCCATGATAACGCCCCATCACACGCAGAAAAACGGGTCAGTGAAACGATCGAGGCATTCCGTTGGGAAATACTAGTGGGGCATGCGGCTTATTCTCCAAACTTGGTTCGGACCGATTATAGCCTATTTGTACTACTGGCGTACGCTCTCGCTGAACAACGTTTTAATTCGTACGAAAATGTAAGAAAATGGCTCGCTGACTGGTTCGTTTCAAAAGGAGATTTTTTTTTTTTTTTGCGTGGCATTCATAGCCGCCCGGAGAAGTGGGAGAATTATGTTCAATAAAATATTGTTTATCAGTTTCAAACAACAGACGTATAATTACTGCACCCAAATTTCGTTTTCATACTTCTATACCTGGTAACAACAACAGACACGTAATTACAATTAATAATTCAATCAAATTACGTGTTTATGTACACCTAAATTTGTCTACGTCTATGGGTCACAGCTTCGGTTGTTTACGACTTTCCTTTCATGCACAAATTCAAATGTTTGAAAAAAAAAATCATGGTTTGACCCGAGCAGTGTACGTTACCGTATTAAAACAACCAGTTACTGTAAAACAACAGAACCATTCTCAGGTATAAAAGACCGAACAAGCGCGAGCAGAAATCGCACTCTGAGGGTTCATATCTTTCAATGGCTGCTGAAAGTCTTTCTACAGGACACTTCGGCAATGATGTGTCCCTAATCTATCCCAGTAATCCAACCGGGGAAAGTGGACGTACAGTTTAACGTGGACTCTGAACCACGTGTCTTTCTGGCGGCTCCTCATGACGTTGAGAGGTGAAGTCTAGTTTGAGACGAAGACGTGTGATCCAACCGAAGAGCGATCCTCCGACCTGTCGGTTTCAAGGCACGTACTTTATATCTAGATCATCACACCCACCACATTAGATAGTTCATCTGAAGGTTCCTATGAGTTTGCGAGTATCAAATTACTTGACACATATGGCCGTATCAGATTGCATTAGCTTAGGAACTTAAATTATTTACACCGCCAACGGACCGCAGACCTTAGTGTCGAACATAAATTTCAAGTTGATACTTCTGCCAGTTCCCGGAAGAAAGAACAGACAGACAGACAACAAACGGCAAAAAAAATGTTTTTTCCATGTGATCTAACACAAAATTAACAGTCGTCGGAATTTTCCTTTCCTTGCACTGTGAAACCTCGTTTCTTGTCGAATTTCATGATTGTGGGTAGACGGGAATTATCCTATAGGCTCCGAATGAGTTTTCTCGTATCGAAATACTTGACGTAAGTGGGTGCATCATTTGATTGTAGTGACTTTGAAGCCTAAATTTTTCTCACCGCTCGAGGATCATGCATCTTAGCACCTGACGTAAATTTCAATTTGGTACCTCTAACAGTTTCTGAGGGAAAGCAGTTTTTACAGTCGGACGGACCCATACAGGGACAATAAGATGGTCCTATAAAGGTCCCGTTTTTGCCGACTGATATTCTGAACACTGCAAAAAATATATTAACTATACGACATGTGTCCAGCCATAATAATTAATAATTTGGTATCTAGATCAACTTTTTTCATTAAATACGTCTTGAAGGGAGGTTATAAGATGAACATCAACAAAAGCAAAACGAGGATTATGGAATGTAGTCGAATTAAGTCGGGTGATGCTGAGGGAATTATATTAGGAAATGAGACACTTAAAGTAGTAAAGGAGTTTTGCTATTTGGGGAGCAAAATAACTGATGATGGTCGAAGTAGAGAGGATATAAAATGTAGACTGGCAATGGCAAGGAAAGAGTTTCTGAAGAAGAGGAATTTGTTAACATCGAGTATTGATTTAAATCTCAGGAAGTCGTTTCTGAAAGTATTTGTATGGAGTGTAGCCATGTATGGAAGTGAAACGTGGACGATAAATAGTTTGGATAAGAAGAGAATAGAAGCTTTCGAGATGTGGTGCTACAGAAGAATGCTGAAGATTAGATGGGTAGATCACATAACTAATGAGGAGGTATTGAATAGGATTGGGGAGAAGAGAAGTTTGTGACACAACTTGACTAGAAGAAGGGATCGGTTGGTAGGACATGTTCTGAAGCATCAAGGGATCACCAATTTAGCATTGGAGGGCAGCGTGGAGGGTAAAAATCGTAATGTGAGACCAAGAGATGAATACACAAGTAGACTCAAAAGGATGTAGGTTGTAGTAGGTACTGGGAGATGATGAAGCTTGGACAGGATAGAGTAGCATGGAGAGCTGCATCAAACCAGTCTCAGGACTGAAGACCAAACAACAACGCGTCAAAGTTATTCTTTTATGTGTAAGTCGGATACGTTCCTGAATGATATTTAAACTGACATACAGCTCTTATGCAAAATTACGATTTTTTTAAAATAAACATTGAAAAACTGTAAACCATCTTCTGAAAATTTTATCTATTTATTTGCTTAATCCGCATCAGATTGCGTGAGGCAATCCTAGCCAAACCTACTCCGCTATGAAAGAAGTCGCCATATGGCTCAAGCAGAAAACAGTTACAAATATAAGCAAAACGTATATGAAAAGTACGGAGTTTGTGATAGCATACTTGTGTAAGTAACTCACAGCTGAGAAAGGCTCACACTACTTAGAAAGAGGAACTCACTACTGCATAAAATAAGTGTGCAGTGAGTAACGAGCACGAAGTTAAGTCTCAGCATTGCTATCTGACGATGGCTATTAAAAATAAATCCGAAACCAGTAATGACAGAATTTCTAAGTAAACTTTTTATACTAGACTTGGGGCTAGTCGCTTTATTCGAGCTATAATCCATACAATTCTACTGCAGTCACGTTTCTGAAAATACCTGTTATTCACGAGAAGGAACATGTAGTAGATACATCCCCACAGTACTACCTGTGCGGTAGGTTAAGCTACGGTCATTAGCGTAAACATTCTCTGCAGTTCCCGGTTAAGCTGCACCCAGATGTACTATAAAGGGCGCAATGGGTACGGCTCGCCGCGCCGGAAGATTTTTATAAAACGAGGGCGCGGCAATAAATGTAGCAAACGTAAAATTTTATTTCGCTGCACGGAGAGGAATTAAGAAGGCGATCGTAAAGTCGTCGTCTTTAGTGCGCCAAGGAGCTCGCTGCGAGGAATTACGGGCTCTTAATTTACGACTATTTATGCGTATAATGAGTGCAAACAGCAAGGCCGACACGGGGACGCTGGAAGCGAGCCCGGAGAAGAAGCACAAGAAGACGCGCCCGCTCAGGGCGGCGACCGCGCGCAGCCATTGAACCTGCAGTGACGTCATAGGCAGGCACCTGTTCCCGCGTCGTGACGGGACGGGTCCAGTTTCCCCCACCCCGTTCGCGGCTCTGCACGAACTGGTTTCCCAGCGACCGCCGAGTCGCGCAGTTCTGCTCGCGGCGTAATTAAGATCCACAGCGTTGTATCAGGGCGCGCCATATTCCTGTGACCACATGGAAGTCTATCTTGCCAAAAGAAGAACCGTAGCTCACACATTATTCGACATCTACATCCATCCAATGCAAACCACTGCGAAGTGCTTGGCGGAGGGTAACACTTTTGAGATTTAGTGTATTATAGCCGAAACAGCAAGTTATAGAATTATTTAGAGAATGCGGAGGGTAACACTTTTGAGATTTAGTGTATTATAGCCGAAACAGCAAGTTATAGAATTATTTAGAGAATGCCGTCTTCAGCTGCAGGATGTTGGTCGTGGTATCTGACTAAAAGAAATGAAATTCTGGAAAAATGAAACACTCTATGCTTAATTTTCTAAATATCTACAAATGGTAAAAATTAGGAATCTGGTTTAGCAAGTGTTACATTATATCTTTTTCACTCTTTTTTGCATCCTTGTGCATTTTGCATGAGCCCTCATTTAGCATATGACGCCTCTGATCATTTGTTAGTTTCCTTTACCTCAGTCAGCATTTTTCTTTGAGAAAAAGAAAAGCATGGAGTGCTACTCGGTCCACAGGCTCCTCGGCTAGGCCTTGAAATTTTGCTTGCAGCTTTCGTCATTTCGGAACTTCATCTGTTCGTAGTTATCAACTTTAAATATTCAGTATGTGCCTCCAAGGTTAGGGAATAATCGATTTCGCATATTCAGTGTGTGCCTCCAGCGTCAGGGAGTTCTCGATCAGATCAGTGTTCTATTTCACAATCAGCTCATTAAATGTCCCCTGTTACGTTCGTTAGGAACATGGAAAGCTTTAAGTTTTGACACGGCTGTACCAGCTGTACAAAAATAAGTCGTATATGCACAGCTGAACAGAAGACGTCATTGTTCGTATGTACTTTCCGATGTCTAATCTGCAGTACTTGCAAAGAAACGAAAAATTAATTGCAACATAGGATTATACAGCCAAACATTTGCTAGTAACTGTTAGGTACTTCGGTTTCGACACCTATTAAGAGGTCTTCATCAGAATGAAATTCTGATAAAACGTAAAATTACCTTGCTAAAAAGCAATGGTCAGAATTAATTTTGTCTGATGTTGTTCCTGGCTAGGTACACGTGGTAAAGGCTGGAACGTTTAATTTCACTTTTGACTTGAGCATGTTGTTGTTGTTGTTGTTGTTGTTGTTGTCTTCAGTCCTGAGACTGGTTTGATGCAGCTCTCCATGCTACTCTATCCTGTGCAAGCTTCTTCATCTCCCAGTACTTACTGCAAACTACATCCTTCTGAATCTGCTTAGTGTATTCATCTCCTGGTCTCCCTCTACGATTTTTACCCTCCACGCTGCCCTCCAATGCTAAATTTGTGATCCCTTGATGCCTCAGAACATGTCCTACCAACCGGTCCCTTCTTCTTGTCAAGTTGTGCCACAAACTCCTCTTCTCCCCAATTCTGTTCAATACCTCCTCATTAGTTATGTGACCTACCCATCTAATCTTCAGCATTCTTCTGTAGCACCACATTTCAAAAGCTTCTATTCTCTTCTCGTCTAAACTATTTATCCTCCACGTTTCACTTCCATACATGGCTACACTCCATACAAATACTTTCAGAAACGACTTCCTGACACTTAAATCTACACTCCTGGAAATGGAAAAAAGAACACATTGACACCGGTATGTCAGACCCACCATACTTGCTCCGGACACTGCGAGAGGGCTGTACAAGCAATGATCACACGCACGGCACAGCGGACACACCAGGAACCGCGGTGTTGGCCGTCGAATGGCGCTAGCTGCGCAGCATTTGTGCACCGCCGCCGTCAGTGTCAGCCAGGTTGCCGTGGCATACGGAGCTCCATCGCAGTCTTTAACACTGGTAGCATGCCGCGACAGCGTGGACGTGAACCGTATGTGCAGTTGACGGACTTTGAGCGAGGGCGTATAGTGGGCATGCGGGGGGCCGGGTGGACGTACCGCCGAATTGCTCAACACGTGGGGCGTGAGGTCTCCACAGTACATCGATGTTGTCACCAGTGGTCGGCGGAAGGTGCACGTGCCCGTCGACCTGGGACCGGACCGCAGCGACGCACGGATGCACGCCAAGACCGTAGGATCCTACGCAGTGCCGTAGGGGACCGCACCGCCACTTCCCAGCAAATTAGGGACACTGTTGCTCCTGGGGTATCGGCGAGGACCATTCGCAACCGTCTCCATGAAGCTGGGCTACGGTCCCGCACACCGTTAGGCCGTCTTCCGCTCACGCCTCCAGTGGTGTCGCGACAGGCGTGAATGGAGGGACGAATGGAGACGTGTCGTCTTCAGCGATGAGAGTCGCTTCTGCCTTGGTGCCAATGATGGTTGTATGCGTGTTTGGCGCCGTGCAGGTGAGCGCCACAATCAGGACTGCATACGACCGAGGCACACAGGGCCAACACCCGGCATCATGGTGTGGGGAGCGATCTCCTACACTGGCTGTACACCACTGGTGATCGTCGAGGGGACACTGAATAGCGCACGGTACATCCAAACCGTCATCGAACCCATCGTTCTACCATTCCTAGACCGGCAAGGGAACTTGCTGTTCCAACAGGACAATGCACGTCCGCATGTATCCCGTGCCACCCAACGTGCTCTAGAAGGTGTAAGTCAACTACCCTGGCCAGCAAGATCTCCGGATCTGTCCCCCATTGAGCATGTTTGGGACTGGATGAAGCGTCGTCTCACGCGGTCTGCACGTCCAGCACGAACGCTGGTCCAACTGAGGCGCCAGGTGGAAATGGTATGGCAAGCCGTTCCACAGGACTACATCCAGCATCTCTACGATCGTCTCCATGGGAGAATAGCAGCCTGCATTGCTGCGAAAGGTGGATATACACTGTACTAGTGCCGACATTGTGCATGCTCTGTTGCCTGTGTCTATGTGCCTGTGGTTCTGTCAGTGTGATCATGTGATGTATCTGACCCCAGGAATGTGTCAATAAAGTTTCCCCTTCCTGGGACAATGAATTCACGGTGTTCTTATTTCAATTTCCAGGAGTGTATACTCGATGTTAACAAATTTCTCTTCTTCAGAAACGCTTTCCTTTCCATTGCCAGTCTACATTTTATATCCTCTCTACTTCGATCATCATCAGTTATTTTGCTCCCCAAATAGCAAAACTCCTTTACTACTTTAAGTGTCTCATTTCCTAATCTAATTCCCTCAGCATCACCCGACTTAATTCGACTACATTCCATTATCCTTGTTTGTAGAAATAAGAAATATTTCTACACATTTAATATTTCTTATTTCTACACATTGATCTTGCCAAAAGCCGAGAAGCGATTCTTTTTAGTGTTGTAGCCCACTGCGGCATTCTGGGATGCTCTCTGGGTTACTGTGGGATGATCTCTGGGTCACTCTGTGATAAACGCTTACTCTTCCATATTTGTATAGCAGATACCATTTTTATTTTTTATTAATTTTTTTTATTGTTTAATCTTTATTTATTGACCATTATGTAGTTCTGAATCATCCTTATCTATCTCGTGAATTTTTTTTTAATATATCAGACTAGAAGCATATCGAATGTCTGTTGCGTAGTACGGTAAAGGGCTTATAAAGTATCAATCTCAGCGAACAAGAATCATAGATTTGCAAGTACGGATACGATTTCGTTCACCGCGCAGAATCCTACTTGTAGGTGGTGCGGTTCACTTTGTTCTTTTGTCCCGCTGCGAGGCCGAACTCCTTCGGAAAGTGGGCTGGAAGGATTCGTGAAAAGAGCGTTGGCGAACAGCAGCGTGTGGCTACGGCGACGGAGCGTTGTCGGATTTCCGTCGGGAGCCACTTTGGTTATCGCGGCGGACCGGATGGGAAATAGACGCGGGGGGTGCGGCGCGGGATGGCCGCGTCGCCCGCGGCGTTCGCTTTGTGCCGCTGACAGATGGCGGTCCGGCCGAGCGGTTCCCGGGAAACGGCTGAAGGCGCGTCCGCAAACACGGCTTCCCAGAAGGGCGGCGGCCATCTCGCGCCGGCCATCACGAAAACAAGAGCCGAGTGCCGTGGCGAGCCGAGCCGCGCCGGGCGGGACCGGTTTGCGGGCAGCAGGTGCTCCGCTAGTCGCGCGCCAAGGTCGCGCCGTACACACGCGGTCGGCACTAGTGGACACGTGGTCCCCTTCATGTCGCACCTTTCACTGAAACCGTGACAGAATTCTCACTGAGCTGTCTCAGCGGTCACATCGTTTTATTTCTGTGCTATTATTAGTGCTAATCCTATCCGTTCATATACGTAACTCAGGAACAGAGAATTCGTGATGACCGTCGAATTCGGAAGCCATACTATTCAGTTTATCTGACCACCCTATCTAACGTCCCCGAAGAGTTTGATTTAGACAAGAAGACAGAAGTGATTATCCAACAAACGCTGGCCAACACTTCAAAGTAAGGTTCACAGTTGAAGTGTCCGATGCCTTTAAAACCACTGCAGATTTGAGAGAAGGAGATGAGCTACCGCCTCTACTCGTCAGCTGTATCTTAGAAAAGTCATACGAGAATGGCGGAAATATATGAACAATTTAGAGGCAAAATTAAGGGTAGGTTACAAGCACATGAATTTTACAATTGGCTATCTAGCCTTCGCAGATGACGCCTCCACAGATACGGCAGCAAAACAGATCAACCAGCTCAAGACCCAGGCAGCGTATACGGGGTTGCAAATCGTCTTTGAGAATATGTTTTGTATGACAAAGTGCCAAGATAACTGGAGGTGGGACTAGGAAAAGTAAAGCAGGCGGAAAAGTTTAAATACTTACGTATGTGAATGAATAGAGCCTAACCTATTAGAGAAAAGAGCCTTCGTATCACGCGTTAACGAAATGAAAATGGCATACCAACTAACAAAGGACATCTACAAGTAAGGGACGGACATGCTTAAAGGCAAAATTAGCCACTACAGTACTGTTACTCGAGCGGAGACACTGTACGCGGCAGAGACTCTTATAATAGATCACAAAGGCCTAACACTGAAATTTCAAACCAAAGACAAGGACCGAGAAAAAAACCTGGATTTCGGCAAAGAAAGTAGCAAGAACAGGATGCATCACAACCACGATCTATGTAAGTATGTGGAGAAGATAAGCAAAACGTATTGCAGAAGGAGTACCTTTTAGGGCCACGTGACACGAATCAGTCCGGGAAGAATATGCGAAAAGGATATTAACCTACTTCCCAAGATGGTGAAATGAAATGCGCATAGTTCACGGAAGTTGAGGAAGGCCCACCAGGAATGGAAATTTCTCCTAAAGATATCCAGGAGCGCGATTCAATTAAGGAAAACCTATGAGCTCAGAAAGGTTTCTAAGAATAGTCTGTGCAGAAGGTTGGGAAGCAGTGGACTCAAGAGAGGAAACAACAACACAGCAAACGAATGCAGAAGCAGTGGGAGCAGTTAAAGTTCGGAAATAGAGATAGTTGAATTGACGTCGTCCCTAACTGACCGAAACGAAAAAAGAAGACGACTAAGAAGAGGAGGAGGAGGAGGAAGAAGTTTATTACACTGAGCGAAGTGGACTATGACTGGGTGTTGTGTGACGTCCTTAGGTTAGTTAGGTTTAAGTAGTTCTAAGTTCTAGGGGACTGATGACCATAGATGCTCAGGGCCATTTGAACCTTTTTTTTTTTTAAGTGGACTAAGTGGAGCCCTATCCTAGCTTGGGCTACGTCTCCAATGATTAGGATCATGTAGTCGTCGGGACGTTAAATAGCAATCGCCATTCTTTTATAATGGTCTCAAGTGTAAGTTTCTCATTGTAGCTTACTCACGTTCTGTACAGGAAGTTCTCACAGCAGTTGAGAGCTTTTCTAAGCAATGATTTATTCGTCTATTCTCTCATAATTTTTTTTCATGTTTCATCAATTATCTAATCGGTAATCTGTAAGGTACTGAGCCGTGCATGGCTCGTCGTCCCACCATTTAGTATTTTACACTATGTTTTAACGTATTTCCATCTCACCACGTTGATTTAAATTACTGGCGTTTCTGAGTTGCTGTTTTGCCTGACGATCAACGGCGCTAGTAGCCCTTATCGATGTATCCTCTCTGATAGAATCTTTGCTCGGCTGCTCTTACTTCCCGGTTATCATCTGTCGTAGAGTCAGTCGGAACGTGCGATGAGAAGAATTCAAGGCGGCAATTCGGGTCGTGATTTGGGCCCTGGCAGTCAGTTGAAACACGCCTGGAGCGCAGCCCGGGCCAGCCAGTCGCCGGCTTGCAGCAGCAGCTAGCCCTGCGTGGACATCGCCCTCCCGACACTTGCCGCCACGCATCACTTAAGCCGGGCCTAACTTTTGGTGGATTGTTGGTCTGTCGGTTCGTGCGAGGACATCTCCGTGACGCGTAGTGGATTGGGCCCCTGGCGGTCTCTGCGCAGTGTCGGAGTCTGTCTGGAGCTGTCCGATCGGTACGAGCATCGTCGCTCGCCGACCTAGGACGTGAAGGTTGAGTGGTTTTGAGCATTACGTTGTTGGTTCCGGCGTTGCTGCTGTGGAGGTTTTCCTGTGAGCAACAACGAGTGAAGTGTTCGAGATAGCAGCCATCAGGTGGAATTGATCAAAGTAATTTATCCACAGTCAAGTGCACCAGCGGAATTTTCTGCCTTGTGGCCGTTAGTGTTCTGGTTACCTGCCCTGGCCGCTAACGTAATTTTTAGGCTGTGTCTTTTCCTCGCCGGTTGTTGCTGCCCGACATGGTGTGTAGTTTTGACAGCTCAGTTCACATACGCGTTTGTTTGGGGATAGTGATACTTGCAATTTTTTTTTTCTGACGGGGGGGGGGGGGGCTTGATGTATATTTTTAATTTGGCAAGGTTAGTTGTGGGCCTTCAGCCCTGCAAACATGTTCTCAGAGTTTCCTTCAAGTCTTCTACTCTTGAAAGCTTATTGTAATTTCCTCAAAGATTTTAAAAGTTACTGTGGGCCTTCCGCCGTCTGTGTCTGCAAAAAGGAATAAGCTTAATGTATTGTTTTACTGATTGTTGCAATATACTTTTCCTTAATTTGCAGAATTAAACTTTGCGGCCTTCAGACATCTTATTGCGTTTGTTTTTCTCTTTCTGTGCGCCTTGTGGGCCATCAGCCCTGTTAGCATCTTAAAACATTGTGGCCTTCTACCTTCAGTAATCATCATAGTGTATTTGGAATTTTGAAGATTTAATCCGGCGGCCTTCAGCCGCTCCGCATGCTGATGTCATGTGTGTATACGATTTACCTTATTCGTAAATTTAACTGTGTGTCACGTCTTTTCAAAACTGAACTTATTCTAAAGCATCTGTTTGGAGACCTTCAGCCGCGAAGCAAATTTAATTCTTTCAAAAGTGTATTTGTGAACTAAATGATAATAAATTACATTTGTGAAATGAATCCGACCGCAACTCTCTTGGCCCTTTCCACAATTACCTGTTAGCGGGCGTTTCAGGTACGCTATGTAATTGTAGAGCTGCACAAAATATGCATGGAGAACTTTTTCCGGTTCTCCTCAGCTCTTCAAATCCCATTTAATGCTACTGCAACAATGGCTGCGAGAAACTGTTTGGTTCGCAAATGAGAGGACGCTCTGCACTCTCCACTTTGAAGAGGGTGTGCTCCACCATGTAGAAGAGAACCCGGCGACTACTAGATATGTTGGCTGTACTATGGGCTCCCGCAGCGCACAAAAGTCAGAGTTCACTGTCTCCGTCGTGTGCGTACCGTGAAGAGCGAGATTTCAAAGTGATTCGATCTTCAGACTTATTTTAAATCCAAATGGTGCATTTCCCGTGGTAGGTTCCTTATAAAAACTTAATCTATTAAGTCCGCTCTACAATCCTTAGAAACTTGTAACAGGAATTGTGAAACAGTCTGCCTACGAGAGGCCGGTGTTGCTGGAACAGATATGACAGAACTTCCACAACTTTTTGCTACGATATCATGCCTATTCGGAATCTATGGGACACCATTTTGAACAACTGTTATGAATACAATGCAATACCTTCTGCAAGCTCTACGTCTATCGTCTCTTGGAGTTTGTTGTCAGCAGGCCAGTAGCAAATTTTCGCACGTACTTCCCGAGCCCAACCGAGACTACAGTGAATACAAACCGAAAAACACCAATAACTGTGGGAGGTCCCTTTCACTTTGCAGCGGAGTGGCGCGGTTATCTGTGTGTTCCACCGGGATTCGAAAGCGCACCCTTACCTTTATGTTGAGAGCATTATAGGCGGGAGTAAAACTCTTGCTTCGAATTCCGGTTGGGTACACAGCTTAAACTGACAGAAAGTTTCATACTACAAATAGCTATAATTCGTCAGTATTACTGATATTCCAACTTCTTGTATTCGTGTATAAATTTCTTCTCCATCATCTCTGACACATTATATCACCGTCATCGTCGACGCATCTTGTATACAGTGTGATTTAGCTGCTCCTACCACTGGGTTTAATGCAGTCTGCAGCGCCTTCAAGTGCCAAACCCAAGATTTTCATATTCTCGTGCACACTATGCGCTAACTACATGTCCTAGAGAAGAAAACAGACAGGACCATTTTGTAGTAAATTTAATATAGGTAATTTTTTTGCTGGGATACGTTTTCGCTAAAGTCTGTAGTTTTCGAGTTATTCAAGGAAAACGGATATGAAGGTAACTTTTTCTTGAAAAAATTCGGAAACTACGGCCCCTGCCGAAAATGTGTCCCAGGACAAAATGTAACTACATTAAATTTCCCACAAAAAGCTCCAATTCAAGTAGCGAAAGAGAGAATATGAAAATCTTGTGCGTGGTATTGGAAGGTGCTGCAAGTTGCATAAAAACCAGTGGTAGGGAAGGCTAAATCATCCTATATATGGCCGCCAACAGTCACATACAAACTTCGTTTCACTTAGTTTTGTTATTCGCCCTTTGGACAACGTCAAGCAAACACAGAATTTTCGTGATAAGGCTGGAGCTCTTCAAATCGTGCATTCCATTACTAACCTCTTTGCATAGTGTTAAAGAAACTTCGGAGATGCTGTTGACTGCTTCAGACAAGATAAATTATACAGAAATCTATATTAGCTACCCACATCTGAACTCCAAGCCACCCAGCTTTCAGAAATGATTAGAAACCAATCTGCCTTATCCACAACAGGAAAAAAAAAGAGCTGGAACAAATGGGTGAGTTACATGTAGTCTACAGAGTATTCACTTAATGTAGTGAAGTTAGGTAAAAATTGTATCATAATGGCACACGATTTGTTATTCATTATATCAAATGCTGACGTTAGAATTCACGATATCTTAATGAAAGTTAACTGCAAATCTATGTTCCTTTTCTAACATGTTAGTATGCATCAGATTGTTACGGGGAACAGATAAAGTCAGTGTTGCCATTTACAGTGGAAAGGCCCATGTATCCTTGAGCTAAAACGTTGGTAACAAAGTGAAGAAAATTCGTAGTTTCTCTCACACAGAAATTCAGTGAGTTTGTTGACCGACGTTATATCTTACGGGAAATTACTTGTTCTGCCTGTGCTGAGGATATTCATTTGCATTCACAGCAGCTGACTGAAGACGAAACGTGCAATCTGAGATAATTACAATGCAACAGCGTCTCACGCCTGGAACCGATCGAATTATTCAAGCGTTACAGGTTCTCTCTCGCGGAAAACGTCATTAAACCCGGTGGGTGCGCTTGCGCGCCTTGGAGTTTGCTACTTCTTTTTTTTCCCGGATGTAGCAGTGCGCGATGTGAACCGGTTCGACTCAGCGACTTTAAGAATACAGGACAGCGACCGGTCAGAAGGAAGTTTCCCACCCTCACTCGAGGTAATTCTGCACTTGTCTTCGAGCAGTGGTTAGCGCACTGGACTTGGGTTCTGGAGGACGACAGTTCAAAACCGCGTCCGGCCATCCAGATTTAGGTTTTCTGTGATTTCCTTAGATCGCTCCAGGCAAATTCCGAGACGGTTCCTTCCCCATCCGTCACACAATCCAAACTTGTGCTTCATTTCTAATGACCCCGATGGCAACGGAACGTTAAACCTAATCTTGCTTGCCCCCTTTTTTTTGTCGTTGAAGTTGCAACTGCCATGTCTCCTTTACAAGAACCCCGTGATTTCTGTGATTCAGCGAGTTGTAATACTATGCCAAACATCTCCCACGGGTATCTATATTCGATATTTGAAATTTTATTAGCTTGCTCAACTATTTTGTCAAGTTTTCGAGGAAACTGAATGTTTGTAAAGCTCTCCTTTCATCATGCTAACCACCTTCGAATCCTGCACAATTTTCTTCTAGATTTTCTGCGCCCGTGTTCGACATGCGTTAAAAATTGTTTTGTTTACTTGTTACTACCTATGTTTATATGATAGTTCGTGGTTACACAAATAGCGAATGCTTAATGCTTATGTTCCAGAAATTGATTTATATGTAGTAAGCGACAGTATAGTTCAAATAATAACGAACATCAAAACTGCATTCAAGAGGACAGCAGAAGTCACTAGAGATAAGAAACATACATATTTTAGCTTCAAAACTGAGCACAGACAAGGGAGATGCTGTCACCTATCAAGGATTGTATGTCCACGAATGGCATTAGTTCATGTTACCACCGTACGTATATTCTGCCTGTCACCGACCATATGACGCTTCTAAACAGTGACTACAACACTTCATCTTATTCTGCTTGCATGACTGTGGCGGTTTCTATTAAACTAAGTGAATGTGACGCACTTCGAGAATAATCAATCCGCTTTAATTGCTATTAATTTCTTATTTATGTTTCTGTACAGTGAAAAGTGTTCTTTACAATAATAATAAAAAATGTAAAATACGCGTAGTATTTCTGTGTGGTTCTCAGTAACTCATGACAACGCAAATGAAGGAGGATTCGTAAAAAAAAAAAAAATAAGTAATAGCAGATATAGGTGTGAAGTATCTGAGTATCTTGACACAACGAAACTACACTGAGATATAAAATTATGTGTTAACACGCCAACCTAATTCCCAGTAAGATAATTTAGTTGCAGAAGACAATGATAATATACAGAATATATTGAAATATACGTACATAAATCAAATCACCACAAAATCTCCTCAATGAACAAACCGAGTTAGGCAATGCAGCCTTTCTTAAAAATTTCATTCACTTGCTTTCCCATTTAAAGTAAAAAATAAAAATTAAAAAAGTAATATTTATATATGCACAACCACTCCAACCCATTCACTGTGCTTTCAATGTATGCCATAATATGTCCATAGTTGTAACATTTGTTTATGTACGTCTCTCACTGTCATTTACTTTTGTTCCTATGTATACCATAATATTTACGTAATATCACTGTAGTAACACTTTATAATTGACTGCTTTATTTGATTATCTTAATTTTAATCAATTATGTTTCAATGTAAATAGTAAGTAACGTAACATTAGCAATTTGTAAGTATCTACTGTCATATACGCAACACAAGCAATTTGTAAATATCTACTGTTACATACAGGTACATAATAAAATACACGTGAGAGTGGAAAACTTTGTCATTGTTTTGGTTGCAATATCGCCATCTTTGTATGCATATCTCCATGTGATGAAACTTTTAAGTGTGTGAGTGGTGCGTTACATTATGTGCATATA
Source organism: Schistocerca piceifrons (assembly GCF_021461385.2). Classification (NCBI taxonomy): domain Eukaryota; kingdom Metazoa; phylum Arthropoda; class Insecta; order Orthoptera; family Acrididae; genus Schistocerca; species Schistocerca piceifrons. The sequence continues at coordinate 524,686,762 of NC_060142.1, forward strand.
TATACACAAAAAAGTGCATCACACAGTTTTCGATGTTGCAAGATGATGAACAACCTCCACGGGAACGTAATGGAGCGGATTCTTCATTGTAAGTAACCGAAACATCTTTTATTTAATAATAATAATTTGTTTACATTACTTAAAATCGTCGTGAGCACAATTACAATTCAAAAGACGCTGTCTCACATCTTGTTTTGGTTGTAGGGTATCACCACCCCCAAGGAAGTTTCGTCAGTTGAGGAAACAAAACTCAAAATGTAAAGTAAAACGTGAACTAGCCGTCTGAAATGAAGATATCCGTTCGAAACCGGCAACGGCGCTGTTTAAGTAAATAAATAGCATTATAAAAAGCGTAAGAGTCAACTTATATGAGAGATTTATTGATTTGAAGAATATTATGTGAATCAGCGAAAAACATTTACTCTCGAAACAGGTTTTTATTCTTTTACTTTCGAACTTCATCATATTTGTGAACGTAATTTATTAACTGATATGTTTTACATAACGCGACTCAACATAATGAATACAATGCTTGTACATTCCTCACCGTATTTAATTCACACTTCCATATGATACTACGAGGGCTGTTCGCGAAGTACCGACCAACCGATCGCGAACTGGAAAGCACTGTGAAAATCAAGAATGTTTTATTTGCAACAGTTTACTACAACTTCCGGCTATTACACTACATAGTTGCCGCCCGACTTACACATTTATCACAGAACCGTACCAACTTTACGTACTCTCGTTATACAAGGCACCCGCCTGTGCTTTCCAGAGCTTCTCTACGCTGGTTTGCAGTTCGATGTCTGTGTCAAATTGTTTTCATAACACGCGGTTCATGTGAGCAGAGATGAACGTCAGAGGGAACCTAGTCCCCGGCTGTATGGTGAACGATCGAACACCTGCCATCGAAAACGCTGCAGGGAGTGCTTGGGTAGTTCACTCGATAGAGCACTGGTCTGAGACAAGCAGAGGCCCCGAGTTGGAGTCTCGGTCTGGCAAAAACAGTTTGCCGCGCGGAGTGGCCGCACGGCCTCAGGCGCCATGCATGGACTGCGCGGCCTCTCCCGAGAGAGGTTCGAGTCCTCCCTCGGGCATGTGTGTGTGTGTGTGTGTGTGTGTGTGTGTGTGTGTGTGTGTGTGTGTGTGCCTCAGTAGTTTGGTCTCTTAGGAATTCACACACATTTGAACATTTTTTTCTCTGCGTGGGCGTCGTAACTGCCCCTGCAGTGTGCGGCCGATAATTGTCATGAAGAAGGAAATGGATGACAGATGCGTACTGTTTGGTTGCGGGACACACTATTATTCTAGGCATGCTCACACGTGCTCACTGTGGGTTCAGAGCTGAAAACGGGAACGTGAAGCGATCGACAGGCAGTATAGAGACACTACCCAACACGTCTGGTAAAGCCTCATTGGACATGTCCGAAAGAACAGATACCTTATCCATATAAGTATATAGTTCTGGCAATACCGGCCATGACCTTCTTCTTCTGTGCGGATGCACACATCCCCGAAATCTTTATAGGACTTGGAAGAATGTCAAATGGTTCAAATGGCTCTAAGGACTATGAGACTTAATATCTGAGGTCATCAGTCCCCTAGACTTAGAACTAATTAAACCTAACTACCCTACGGACCTCACACACCCATGCCCGAGGCAGGATTCGAACCTGCGACCGTAGCAGGCGCGCGGCTCCGGACTGAAGCGCCTAGAACCGCTCGGCCACTGCGGCTGGCGGAAGAATATCTTCCACAAGTAATGTGTGTGTGTTGGGGTGGGACACTACGAATGTAGTGTGTGGACATACAACGTGAGAATGTGAGTCTCGCGGGAGGCGTGCGCGAGATAGTCCCTGAAGTCGCACTGCCCCCTTTGCCCTCGGTGGCTCAGATGGATAGAGCGTCTGCCATGCAAGCAGGAGATTACGGGTTCGAGTCCCGGTCGGGGCACACATTTTCACCTGTCCCCGTTGATCTATATCAACGCCCGTGCGCAGCTGACAGTATTAATATAATTCTAATTTCATCGGATTTCGGCTGTCGTTTCCATTCCGCGAGCTATCGGCCCTTACTTTCCAAATAGCCCTCGTATAATACGTAACTGTAGCGTATTCGCGACTAAACCGCTGAACAAATTTGGATGAAACTTGGTATGGAGGTAGCTTGAACCCTGAGGAAGACAGGTTACTTTAGAAAGTAAAAAAGAAAAGTCGAAGCTTAAAACTGTACACCAGAGGATGTAAGACATATTTTTTTCATCAGTGAAGATAAACTACGTCAAAAAATTATTAAAGTTGTTGCATATTGTACACACTGTATAATGTTGTTGATAATTCTTCCCGGTTATATGGCCGTGGTCCATGGAATACTTCTATTCCTAACGTTTCGTCCAACAACAGTACCATCCGGTCGTGAAAGCCTTCATTGTATGAACACTGTATAATGCCCGAACAGGCAGTACAGCTGAGAGCAGCTGACGTTATTGCTCGTACAACAGCAGACTTCAAAGCTACTGATACGCAAGCGTAGCCGCGGTTAACAGTATCCAATGGGTATATTGGCGGTGAACAAATTCCAGTCCAGTGGTCAAATCTCGAAAGTTTTCTTGAAAGTAGCTGGACAGCTACAGGCTTGGAGCTGCGAGAAGTTTTACGCTGTGTCGCGGGTCGAAGCGAGGCCCACGAACCTTGATTAGAATGACTGTGTAACATAGTAGAGAATTAATCCGCGTCGGCCAATAGAGGTTTCGGACTCTTCCCGCCTCGCTCTACGTCGCTTAGTGAGTGGCGCTCTGCACGCCACTGCCAAGAACGCCCGGGTTGTGGCCGCAACTGCGGGCGTGTTTTCGCGCGTCGCCACGGAAGCACCGAGGTACGGACGAAAGAGACGTTTCGTTGTCCCCCGTTCCGTGCGACGGCAGCTGTGAGGGGGTGGGTGGGGGACTGGTTGGGGGGGGGGGGGCGCGACAGTATCCCGAGTAATGACTTTTTGTCGCTTGCGCAACACGGCCAAGTAAATGGAAAGCTGTGGAACAGAGAACTTCACTCTCATCAGACAGGCATTCCGCTTGATCACGTCGCTGCGGGTGTAGCCTCTGCAGTTTTGATAAAATTGGGAGCCCCCCTGACGAGCTGTGACGGCTGTGGGGCCGCGCGAGCGAGCGTCCGGCTATCAAAGTTTCAGGCGGCAGATCGATAGTCACGCGACTCGCCCCGGCTGGCTCTGCTAAATGGCCGTCAAACACAAACATTCGCGCCCGCTGATGGAGCACCGCCACACTGACTGTCAGTGTACGCTTCATTCCAGCGACCCGCTAATAGCCAAGGAGAGCGAGCAGAAAACACTGGCCACTGGCCACCGGCCAACTCTTGCCCGCAACAGCACCAGAACTTACTGACTGGGGTGACCTGCATGTGCAGGATGGCTGTGCGAAAACGGGAAAGGGCAACAACACGCCGAGGAAATTTAGACGATGGTTCAAAATGGTTCAAATGGCTCTGAGCACTATGGCACTCAACATCTGAGGTCATCAGTCCCCTAGAACTTAGAACTACTTAAACCTAACTAACCCAAGGACATCACACACATCCATGCCCGAGGCAGGATTCGAACCTGCGACCGTAGCAGTCACGCGGTTCCGGACTGAAGTGCCTAGAACCGCACGGCCACCAAGACCGGCTAGGTGATGGCGGAGAACGATTGGGAGCTATGGTGGCCAGAGAGTTTTAGTCAAATGAGACTACACTCACGTTCAGAAAAATCATAGAAAACCTTGAACGACTAGGCAACGGCCTTGCCGCAATGGATACACCGGTTCCCGTGAGATCACTGAAGTCAAGCGCTGTCGGGCGTGACCGGCACTTCGATGGGTGACCATCCAGAATCCATGCGCTGTTGCCATTTTTCGGGGTGTACTCAGCCTCGTGATGCCAATTGAGCAGCTACTCGACCGTCAAAGAAAACCATCATAACGACCGGGAGAGCGGTGTGCTGACCACACGCCCCTCATATCCGCATCCTCAGTGAGGATGAGACGGCGGTCGGATGGTCCCGATGGGCCACTTGTGGCCTGAAGACGGAGTGCTTTTGTATGACTAGAAATAGGACGTTCATATTCGCTAGACATGTACATCAGTATGTTCTGCAGAAATGATTAGCATCTGAACCATGTCGACCCGAGGGTTTGACGGCAACATAGCCATCGCTGCGCAACACCACCTTCCGGGAAAATGTGCCTGCGGCTCTCGTTGTCGCTATAAATGAAGGTAATGGATCAGTGTGACTTAAGCAGACGTGCAGGATGCCTCGCACACGTGTGTGCGAACCGTACTGTCAAATCATGGAGTTTCAAAGAGGGCGCATTATTGATTTGAGAGAGTGTGATGCACCATGGGGGAAATTGCGGCTCCTGTGGGACGAAGAGGTTCGGCAGTGCAATGGGTCTGTGCAAAATGGTTCACGGAAGGCCTTAGAACACAGACCATCCCCGGAGAAGATCGATACCTCATCCTAATGTCATTGCAGGAGAGATCTGCGTCCTCCTTGGCTCTGGTGCAACAGTGGAGTAGTAAAACAGATCCTACACTATCATTACGTGCATGTTGTCCACTCCTCCACCTACCTTTGACGCATGTGCAGAAACGTGCTAAATGGCAATGGTGTATGGAACGACGTCACTTGGGGTAGGACTGGCATCAAATAGTGTTTTCGGACGAATCCACGCACTGTTTGTTTGAAAATGATGGTCGCATTTCGGTTCGCTGCAGACAGGGGGAGCGGCGTCACAGTGACTGCATTCGCACAAGTCGTACAGCGCCAACTCAAGGCCTTAAGGTGTGAGGTGCTGTTGGGTACACCAGAAATCACAGTTGGTGCGTGTGCGGGACACTGTGATCAGTGTGGCACAGTACCCCAGCATTTTTCAACAATACAATGCACGAACACTGGCAGCTGCATGAGAAAGTGCCCCTTCTTGGTGTCACAGGATGCCGGCCTTCTGCCCTGGTCCGCCAGATCATTGGATTTGTTGCCAATCGAAAATGGCTGGGATATGGCGAAACGACGGGTGCAGCGCTATGACCGAATTCCAACACCACAGTTGAACTTTGATACCAGGTGAATTCAGGATGGATAGCTATACCAGAGGATTCCATTCGCGCCTTATAGGCGTTCGTGCCATCACACATCGTAAGTTATCAGGGCCTACGGCGGATTCTGTGCCTAGTAGAGAACAGGGCACATGATGAACTGGAGCAACTAAAAGGCTAGTCATTTCTGTAGAATGTGCTAATGTACAAGTCCTATGAACATGAACGTCCTATCTCTAGTCGTTAAAAGTGTTCTATTATTTTCTAAACGTGAGTGTATATGGTTTCAGAGGCCTTTTCAAAAGTTAAACATCTATGACGTATATTTGTAGAGTGAAGCGACGAATAAAAATTTGTATCAAGGCCAGAATTCGAACCCATGTCTCCTGCTCACTAGGCAGAAGCGCTAACCATACGCCACCCTTGCACAGTGGTTCAAAAATTGTTCAAATGGCTCTGAGCACTATGGGACTTAACTTCTGAGGTCATCAGTCCCCCAGACCTTAGAACTACTTAAACCTAACTAACCTAAGGACTTCACACACATCCATGCCCGAGGCAGGATTCGAACCTGCGACCGTAGCGGTCACGCGGTTTCAGACTGTAGCGCCTAGAACCGCTCGGCCACCCCGGCTGGCTTTGCACAGTAGCTTTGGAAAATTTCACGCACTATTCTACCACACCCCCTCCCCATTCTCTGAGGCTGAGGCGTGAATGGGAATTTGGATTGAGGACAGAGGTGTGCTGGTGTAGTACGTGCAGTTGTGCAAAGCCACTGTGCCACCCACACCGGAACGACAGTTGACAGTTCAGCGTGCGAAAGCACAGATCGTAGCCCATATGCGCCGACACCTCGAAGGGACGATCGTCCGAGCGCGAACACAAGACATACTCGCAACAGAACGACCCACCATGTACCACGTCATCCGAGAACGTACACTGCGAAGACAGGCTCTGATACATGCCATCACCACTGAGGACGGCCGTCATCAGACCACACAACGCGATATTGCTGCAGCCTTCTTCGACCATTACGCACGACTTTATTCTGCTCAATGTTCCGACCCGACGACGGTGACATCAGTCTCACAATTGGTTTACGGCATGTCCCACAGGATTTACAAACTGAATTATTGAACGACATTACGGAAGACGAAGTTATCGAGCGGCGAATAAGTCTCCTGGCCCGACGGGCTCCCTGTGGAGTTTTATAGGACTTTCCAGTATTTACTGGCTCCCACGTTAACAGACATGTGTCGGGAGCTTATGTCCCCCGCAGTGCCGCTCCCTGCGACCTTCGTAGAAGGAATAATTATACTGGTTCACAGACCTAAAGGTGGGGCTCGAATACAAGATTACCGCCCGCTAACACTCGTCAACTGCGACATGAAGATATTCACCAGACTATTAGCAAACCGTCTACGACCGACCCTACCTTACGTCATATCGCCAGATCAGACTTCCCTAGGGGGTATCAACAACATCCACACAGCACTGTGTCTATATCGTGACTTAATAGCCCTAGCCAGGGCACGCCGCATCCCGGGAGTGGTGGCATCACTAGATTTTAGCCAAACTTTTGATCGAATGGATCACGCATACCTAAAGTCCCTTCTCCAGCACATGCAGTACCCACAGCAATTCACAGACGTCGTGATGCGCCTCCTCCGAGGGGCGACTTCCAAAGTGCTCGTTAACGGGCGTCTCTCTCAGTCCCTCCCGATTTTCCGCTCCGTGCGTCAAGGCTGCCCCTTGTCGACGTTACTGTATGCTCTGGCACTGGAACCGCTCCTCTGTGGCCTCCGTCAACGCCTCACCGATCTTGCCCTACGTGACGTCACATTTCGCTGTACAGCATATGCAGACGACCTGGTTCTCGTGTTCCGCAATCGCGACGATGTCAACAGAGCACTAGAATGGATTACCACGCAGCTATCTCAACGTCGCCAAATCGGTCGCCATGGCCATAGGAGACGGGTTGACCCCAGCGTGTGTCGAACCCCTACAGCTTCGTGGCACTATCAAATGTCTCGGAATAGAGTTTCACGACGACATACGGCGCACTGCGGCTCTTAACTACCGCCGCTTATTACAACAAATTCGGGTCCAGATCTTCAACGTTCGTCTGTGGACCCTCGACATTCTCCAAATGACACACTTCGTCAATGTTTCCCTCGCATCGCGCCTTCCACACGTAGCGCGTGTTCTTCCAATACCGTTACTGATGGCTCGACGTCTATTAGCGGCATTCGGAGCCTACGTCAGTACAGGCATGCTCTTCAAAGTCAGTTATGAGTCACTGACCCTTCCCCCAGAAAGGGGAGGTCTTGGTCTAGTCCATGTCCACGACAGAGCTGTGGCCCTGTATGTCAGCTCACACATCAAGCTGTGGCGCCACCACCCGGAAAGTTTGACAGGTTTGCTGTTGGAGTCCTTAGCTCCGCCCTCCCTTATGCCCCCACTGACGACGGAAGACATACCCCCACGCTTCTACTACTTCGGGAACTTTTACATTGAACAGAGCTATGTCCGTATCGCAGTACTACCGACGAAACAGGCGTCGGCGCGGGATATATATCGTGTCCCACAGCAGAGGCGCCCACCAAACATCGTGGAGACCAAAAGCCCTCAGGTTAATTGGAAGGTGGTGTGGAAGACGATTCACGCGGTTGCACTGGACACAGCCGTCCGATCCACATGGTACATCACAGTCAATGGTAAACAGATCACCCGATCACGCCTCCACAATATAAACATGGCGGAATCGCCTCTCTGCGTAGACTGCGGGATACCAGACACGGTCGAACACCGTCTCACATGTGGCGCGGCAGAAGACGTATGGCGCTTGGTGCGACAAATTTTGTCGTATTTTCTACGAGTGACTCCGGAACACATTAGACCTCGGTTTCTACTATTTCCGGATCAACAGTATTTCCCGCGCGCCAAGACCAACGCTGTCACGTGGATCCGTGCGCATGCGGTACACTACTTATTTCACGATGGACCTAAAGATGTATTCGACTTTTGGAACTACCTACAAGAACGTCATTGCAAGATCGAACGGAACCCAAAATACAGACAGTGTTTTTCTAATTACTTAGGGAGTGCCCTACGCGACCCTCCATGCAGCTGGATCATCAACAGGTAGGAGAAGACACCCATTGAGTGAGCTGACAAGACTAAGTTCGATTCTCGGTGGAATAACATGATATACGTGAAGCGTAAGGAGAGTAGCGACACACCCTTCTGCATACTGTATGAAGCACTTTTTTTTTTCGTTTTCCCCATATACATTACCTCGGTGTAGGAACGTGCCGAGATATTGTTTTCTTTACTCAGAGCACGATGCGGCGCTAGATACATTTATTTTTGTTATAAAAAAAGTAAAACCACATTAAGAATGTATTGAAAACAGTAAATAAAAAAAAGTGAGCAGGAGACACGGGTTCGAATCCCGGTCTTGATACAAATTTTAATTCGTCGCTTCACCGTGCAAATACGCATCATACAGTTTTAATTATCATCTCGAGAATGTAGCAACTTTTTTTGTATCTGTTGGCAGCCATGGTGCACATTCCAGCCTCCGCTTCGCAGTGCTGTACAAATACTGCACTGCATCGGAATGTCTTAACAGTTGTTACAACGCTTGTTTTCTTTTATCGAGAAATGCTCTCTTTGCCTAATCTGCTTCTTGCCTTCTCCTTCCTTCGTCTGTGATACTTAACTTTTACTTTCAAGATCGCAGATTTCCTATGCATCCATGGACCCCAATTTTGCTGTCACGTTCATCGTTAATCGACTTTCTGCTAATCCTAACATCATTCGTCTTTCTTTGGTTTTATTATCAGTCTATATTCTGTGGACATTAAGCCACCCGACTGCGCTGGTTCCGTAATTCTTCCTCACTTTCACTGAAAATAGCAATGCCATCAGTGAATCTTATCACTGATATCCTTCCCTTCGCCCTCAGTTTTCATCCCACTCCCGAAACTTTGTAATTTACTTCAGCTATAATAATAAGAATAAGATTCACTCACCAAATAATTTTTTCTTTGAAGTGCATAATTCACGCTGTGTATGAGGGGAACTCACAAGCATGCTGTGCACTGTAGAACCGTAGGAGCTGGACACTTACCTGAAACAAAAAATTAACGTAATTGTTTCCACTTACATCTCGTAGGCAACTTATTGTTCAAATTGTTGTTGCGACATTTATTTTTTGAGTAGATATATATATATATATATATATATATATATATATAAATAAATGAAAGAATGAATCAAGCAATCAATCTATGAATGGTAAACATTGAGCTGCGTCGATCCATCACAGAAGATTCTTGCTACTTAATTGGTGCAGATACTGTTGCTGTGGTTGGCGTTATATTAACGAAAATTACAAAAAGTGTCCAAAAGTAGACAACACCGCTAAGACTTTTCATTGGAGTACACCGCAGGAAACATTTGTAACCAAACAGTACGGATCTTAACTAGACCAGAGATTCTCTCATACAGTAGTGAGACATTTCCCTTTTAACGAGCGAGCAATGTAAACGCCATCCACATCTCTCGAGATATTTTTGCGTTGCAGAGCTCTCCAAACGTCAGCTGGGAACTTCAGACGAAGCAAAAGAACCGCACAAGGGGAGAAGAGACGGAGAATTGCCTTTGAAGACCCGAGACCGAGACGTCGGCAAACAGAAACGAGGGCAAAAGCGGAAATGTCGGCACGCCTGTTAGGTTTTACGAATGCCGTCCTTCTGGATTCGTATACCGTTTTGTATTACTGCAAACCCAAAATAAAGCTTAGTAACATTCATAAACCGAAGGTCAGGTTATGGGAAGTTACTTATATCAAGGCACATCATCTTTCGTCATGAACGTTTTCGAATCCACTTACAGAAGCCGCAAACAAGTGGCTTTTAACTACTAGAAAATACGATCTTTCTTTAACAGGAGTAAGATATTATTGTTAGCGATTATGAAAATGATAATATCGTTCTTTGCATATTATGCGGACGTGACTGTTTTTAAAAAAGAAGAAATGATAAGGGAGAAATAAGGGAGCTTAATCTCGATACCTTAGTCGTTAAAGATGGGGCATTACTTTCCTTTCAGGAGGATCGGTTGGCTATTTTGCTTCCCTAAAGGAGCCATCTTTGCTTTCTTCTCTAAGTGCTTTGGCGACTGGGCAGTCGTATGAAGAAACTACACTTCATATCGCTCAGTGTGATATTACTGCGCTGTCTTACGGTTTCTTTTGGGTCGGTGTTGTTGGGGACTGTTTAATTGGGCCGTATCTGCTACCTAGACTATTAAATGGCAGGCACTATTACAATTTTCTCGCTAGAGCATCGCCAGAATTGCTGGAAGATGTCCCGCTACCTACAAGACAACGCATGTGGTTTCAACATGACAGGGCGCCAGCACATTTCAGTCGTGTGTGTCGATTCCTGGACAGACAGTTCCCAGAAACGTGGATTGGCAGATTTACGCAACTCCTGTTGCATCAGTAGAGGATCTGGTTGCCCGGATAGTAACAGCAGCAGGAACAATTCAAGATACTCCTGTCAGACAGAACATGATCCGACGGTGTAACCTCTGTTTACGTGTCAATGGAGGCATTTTTGAAAATCTACTGTAATTGAAATTGGGTTGTGTTAATGTGTTCTCTTGGTCATAAAAAATGGAAAAGTGTTTGTTAGTTTAATTAATTTGCCGCCAGAGAAATCTCCCTCCAACGGTTTAAATAAGCGTCATAGGAAAAAATGACATGAGAGAAAAATATTTGTTTTGATGTCCCCTAAAACCTCCCAGAGTTTGTCGGTTTAAATACTTTTCACCCTGTATTTACCCTTCTCCATCACCCCTGAAAGTTTTTATCTTCATCACAGAATCACCCAGCATACCTTTGCGATAAGTAACTTCGAAAGTTTAGTAGCATGAGATTCACTGTTTCTCGAGGCAAGAAGGTAACGACAGTACTTAAGATATACGTTTTCTTGGCACTTGCGTTCCTGTGCTGTTCCAAAAGTACCGACAGTGGAAAAGCCCGAGACACCACTACGGGCTGGTAATACATTTTCTGCGTAGGCTTCGAAACATCTGAGGTGTCTGGAGACGGCCATCAGCATTGCATGGGAGCGCCACACAGCCTGCAGGTAAACAGCGATTCTGACGGTGCTGCGTCGGCTGGCAGCAGGAATCGGAGACAAAGTCTGGCAACGAAAACAAACTCCTCCGAGATCTGCTCCATAATTCATGGCTGCAAGAGGCGGCGGCGGTGGCGCCTTCGAGGGGAGGCTGGAGGGAGGAACGACTGTAGGGGGTGCGTGGCGTCGGTGTGCCGTCGTGGCTGGTGGATGGTGGATGGTGCCGTGGCGTGGCGTGGCGTGGCGTGCGGGGGCGGAGGGTGAGGGCGCGAGATGAGACGGCGCCGGCAAACGGGCAAGGGGGAGTGGCGGTGGGGGCTGCCGTATTCTCCGGAAGATGCCTGTAAAAATGTAACGAAAACACGAGCAGCGTGCCGAAATGAGTCCGGCCCTGGGCGCCGAGCCGCTCCAATCGTCGGGATCGCGCCGGCCGCCTGCACAATGATCGCCGGACGAACGCAGAATACAGGCGGAGGGAGCCTCGATCGGCACCTCGAGGCGCCCCGTGTTCAGAAACCCTTCCATCAATTGCTGGTGCCGCCTCCTGTTGCTGGTCACGGCATTGAATTTTTCTGCAAGCTTGAGAGCTACCTGGATTTTCTCTTCGTAGCTGCAAAATACTAACACGAATTCTTTACAGACGAATGGAAAAACTGATAGAAGCCGACCTCGGGGAAGATCAGTTTGGATTCCGTAGAAACGTTGGAACACGTGAGGCAATACTGACCCTACGACGTATCTTAGAAGAAAAATTAAGGAAAGGCAAAGCTACGTTTCTAGCATTTGTAGACTTAGAGAAAGCTTTTAACAATATTGACCGGAATACACTCTTGCAAATTCTAAAGGTGGCAGGGGTAAAATACAGGGAGCGAAAGGCTATTTACAATTTGTACAGAAAGCAGATGGCAGTTACAAGAGTCGAGGGACATGAAAGGGAAGCAGTGGTTGAGAAGGGAGTGAGACTGGGTTGTAGCCTCTCCCCGATGCTATTCAATCTGTATATTGAGCAAGCAGTAAAGGAAACAAAAGAAAAGTTTGGAGTAGGTATTAAAATCCATGGAGAAGAAATAAAAACTTTGAGGTTCGCCGATGACATTGAAATTCTGTCAGAGACAGCTAAGGACTTGGAAGAGCAGTTGAACGGAATGGACAGTGTCTTGAAAGGAGGGTATAAGATGAACATCAACAAAAGCAAAACAAGGATAATGGAATGTAGTCGAATTAAGTCGGGAGATGCTGAGGGAATTAGATTAGAAAATGAGACACTTAAAGTAGTAAAGGAGTTTTGCTATTTGGAGAGCAAAATAACTGATAATGATCGAAGTAGAGAGGATATAAAATGTAGACTGGCAATGGCAAGGAAAGCGTTTCTGAAGAAGAAAAATTTGTTAACATCGAGTATCGATTTAAATGTCAGGAAGTCGTTTCTGAAAGTATTTGTATGGAATGTAGCCATGTATGGAAGTGAAACGTGGACGATAAATAGTTTTGACAAGAAGAGAATAGAAGCTTTCGAAATGTGGTGCTACAGAAGAATGCTGAAGATTAGATGGGTAGATCAGATAACTAATGAGGTGGTATTGAATAGAATTGGGGAGAAGAGGAGTTTGTGGCACAACCTGACTAGAAGAAGGGATCGGTTGGTAGGACATGTTCTGAGGCATCAAGGGATCACCAATTTAGTATTTGAGTGCAAGGTGGAGGGTAAAAATCGTAGAGGGAGGTCAAGAGATGAATACACTAAGCAGATTCAGAAGGATGTAGGCTGCAGTAGGTACTGGGAGATGAAGAAGCTTGCACAGGATAGAGTAGCATGGAGAGCTGCATCAAACCAGTCTCAGGACTGAAGACCACAACAACAACAAGACGACAGTGGTGCAACGTCAACAGCATTCGCACTAACTGTGGTATCTGCAACGAGGGTCTGTCTCAGTGGGGAGCTTACACACAAAACTCCAGGTGTCTGACGTTGAGATCGGTACCAAACGTTGGATGTCGTTGGATGTCGTTAGAGCAGCAACCAAAACACCGATTTAGTTCGTGCTACGTGCCGTCGTCCAGTAGAACATGTGTAAATGGTAATTAAAAGTAACACCAGAACTGCGAGGCACAGGAAAAGAGTATCTGTAATTGTCTGTCGATCTCGCGTGCGTGACTTAGTAGAGCCCGAGCGCGTCGTACCTCAGATTCCACTGATAATTTCTTTTAACTCCTTACACGTGAAACTGTTATACGTAATTGGCTTCACACACTTCTATGTATCCAACCATTATTGGAAGCATTTATTGCTGAATGATACTGTCTGGGCCGGCCGGTATGGTCGAGCGGTTGTAGGCGCTTCAGTTAGGAACCGCGCTGCTGCTACGATCGCAGGTTCGAATCCTGCCTCGGGCATGGATGTGTGTGATATCCTTAGGTTATTTAGGTTTAAGTAGTAAGATCTAGGGGACTGATGACATAAGATGTTAAGTCCCATAGTGCTCTGAGCCATTTGAACCATTTGATACTGTGTGTGTGTGTGTGTGTGTGTGTGTGTGTGTGTGTGTGTGTGTGGTCGTATTTACACTGATTTTTGAATGCTATGTACTCATTATTGATCTTGCTATTTTGTTTATTATTACCACTATTAGTTTTATTACGTGTATTCTTCTTCTGCTTCGTTTGGTTTGTTTTGCACGTCTTTTTTCTTCCCAATACCTCTTCATTATCTCTCTACTTCTGTTCCTTTCTTCTTCTTCTAAGACAACTTTGATTTTGATGTCCGGCCACCTGTGACCATCCACCAACCCTTTATACTTCTCCCTGCAGATTCCTTTTTTTATTCCTACAGCCTTCCAGTCATCTCTAACTTCCTTCACCCAGTTGTTTCCCGTAGGACATGTTGCATCCCATATCTTCTTCATCAACATCTACTCGTCCATCCTCATGATGTGCCCAACATATCGTAGCCTCCTCTTCCGTATCACGCTCGATATTGGTTCAATATTTTCATACTGTTCCTGTCGTGTTCTGTGTATCCAGATATCACCATGTTTTTTTGGTGCCCCATATGCCTCTCAAAAATTTCCGATCCTCCTTCTCCAACTGTATACAAGCTTTCTTGCCAAGTGTGATGATATATATATATAGTAGGCAATGAAAAACTTCTGCCTCCATGTGTCTGTGCTCGTAATTCCAGTAACTAGTAACTCCATAATCAAACAGAGATTTGAAATTGCATTGATTTCTTATATCTGTCAATAATTAGGTTTCTACTGTATAGTTACACATGTAGCAGCTTTCTATATCATTTTACATCATTTTTTAAGAAACCGTTTTTTGCTTTGCTTCACCTGCAAAATTTAAAAAAATGGAGTTACGAGGTTTTCTTTGCCTATATAGTTCAAAATGGTTCAAATGGCTCTGAGCACTATACGACTTAACTTCTGAGGTCATCAGTCACCTAGAACTTAGAACTAATTAAACCTAACCAACCTAAGGACATCACACACATCCATGCCCGAGGCAGGATTCGAACCTGCAACCGTAGCGGTCGCCCGGCTCCAGACTGTAGCGCCTAGAACCGCACGGCCACTCCGGCCGGCGCCTATATAGTGAAGCTTCCAAAATAAGTGTAATAACTACCTCAACCTGATCTAGAGGGAAGATTACTCCACGCCAGTAGATACAAAGGAAACACAGAACATTGAAATGCAGTGGCAAAATCTGAGCGTAACGCTTCCCAGAGCCTTTTAAAAATTGCTTTTTTTTGCCCTCCAATGGCCTAGCTATCGACGTTATGTTCTAAAGTATCGATAAAAATATTCATTTTGGATCACAGTGTCATGCATACGTATTTACTAACGATCGTAAGTTTTCAGACACTCATTAAACAACCAGGGCAATGAAAAACAATAAGTACAGGGTATATTCTAAATTCCAAGTGTGTGTGCTTCTGACAAAACTCTTGCCGATAATTATTCTTTATAGGAACTGCACCCTGATTTGTTATTGTCAGAAAGGACTCCCAGTGTGCGTACAAACAATAAGTTCTTGATGGCCAAAACTCTCGCCTTCAAAATTTCTGATTACTGCGGCAACGTCGTGCCTTTCACAGGAGCTCCGCCAGTCTTGCGAGATTAAGGAACTGCAACTCTCTAGCTCATCTTCTGACGTCGTCCCCCACAAAGGCTCAGGAAGGACCAAGTTTTACGACGCCGCAATAAAAGAAGTTGCCGCTGCCTCGCTGGGTCATTCCGCTGATAAATATTTAAACTCACTTCGTAGCTAGTGGCCATCAAACATGACCCGAGGACTGATTAAAAGACGGCATGGTAAATGCGAGGCATTCTGCGGATTGTTAAATTATAATACAGCGTAAAACTTCTGTTGAAACTTTGATTATTACGTAACAAAAGCATGAATCTGATTTCAGTGAAACACGGTAACATGGAAACAGTTTTGGGGGAATTGTGCCACGAATTATCAGCGACAGAGTTAGATTAACGTTAGATGACGAGATAGTACTGACATGCGTTTATTTAACTTCTAGGAGTTCCATGAACGTCCATCAATACTAATTCGTCAGTCTACGAAAGACAAATCGTTGTTGATCGTTGTTACCATAAAGCTCGAAAAATAACTGGACCAATTTACTTCAGAATTTTTCGATGCTCTGGTGAACATTCAGACGGACATAGGATATATATTTTTAATATATGTTGTTTTAGTTTAGAAAAGAAGAGAATAGAACCTTTTGAAATGTGATGCTTCAGAAGAATGCTGAAGATCAGATGGCTAGATCACGTAATTAATGAGGAGGTACTAAATAGAATTGGACAGAGAAGAAATTTGTGGTACAATATGACTAGCCGAAGGTATCCGTTGATAGAGCACACACTGAGACATCAAGGGATCACCAGTTTAGTATAGCATGGATGTGTGGTGAGGGAGGGGGAAGGGGGGAGGTAAAAGTTGTGGAGCAGGACCAAAAGATGAATGCAGTAAGCAGATTCAGAATGATGTAAGTTGCAGCATTTATACGGAGACGAAGGGGCTTTCACAGAATAGAGTTGTATGGAGAGTTACATCAAACCAGTCGTCTGACAGAAGACCACAATAACAAAAACAACAACAACAGGTAATAGGGAAACACTGTTAGGAAAGAAAGTACTTACTACATACTTTGAAAGGCAGGTACGTTATAGCTACAGTAACTAGCTCTTGCCAAGCATTCGTCGCATATTATTTTGCTAATTTCCAGACGACCGGAATAATGTAAACGAAACTTAATGCTCTTCAAACGATTGATATTTATCTACTTAGTATTTTAAGGTAGAAAGTACATTTTTTTATATTATCAATATGAATATGGAAGCCATCTTTTTGATTCAACGATCTGAATTCACATCCTCTTACGACTGAAGCCAGAATATACAACGAGTTATGAAATAATCCCCGGAAATAGCACAAAAATTACTCATATTCGCTTAATGTCAGGTTGAAACGGAGCATTAGAAATATGAATCAAAGAACAAAGATCAGAAACACAGAAAATCCAGTTGGATGTCAACAAAAGTAGCCATCAAAAGATACGAGTTAAAGTGTAGAAATAGGGAACAGCCTTTAAAAACAAGCCTTGTTCAACTTTGACGCGATGTACAATTCACAGTTTGGTAAGGAACGTTCATGTCTACCGCGTTACTGGATTTCTGGGATTATTATCATGTCTTCTACTATTTCCCCATAAGGGTAATGAGGATTGATGTCAGGCACCTATACTACTGTTATGTTCTTCTTTGACCGTCTAACGTTATTTTGCTTCCGAAGTAGCGCAATTCCTTTACTTGGTCTACTCTTCATGGCTCCCAATTACGATAATAAATTTATCACTAGTCTGATCAGTGTTGTTCCACATCACTTTCATCTCTTGTTCAGTTTACAATTCATAATCTGTGTTCAGTAGACTGTTCATTCCAGTCACTACGCCCTGTAACTTTTCCTTGCTGTCATCAGTGAATCTGATCATTATACCCTTTCATTCACTCCTCAAAATCTATTTTGTCTCCGTCTTTGTTGCTTCGATGTAGAAACTGAGCAGCTGGGATGAATAAACATCCTCGTCTTACGTTCTTTTTGATCCCAGCACTTCTCTCTAGTACATCAGGCTTATTGTTCTCTCTTGGTTCTCGTACATATTACCCATGTTTCCCTGTAGCTTACACCTAATTTCCTGAGAATTCCGGAAGTCTTGCACCATTTTAAGTTGTCGAACTTTTTTTCCTGGGTCGACAAATTCTTTGAACGTATCCTGAATTTTCTTGTCTTATTTCCATTATCAAGTGCAGTCTTCAGACAGGTTTGATGCGGCTCACCACGAATTTCCCTGCTGTGCCAACCTCTTCATCTCAAAGCAGCACTTGCAACCTACGTCCTCCATTATCTGTTGGATGTATTCCAATCTCTGTCTTCCTCTACAGTTTTTGCCCTCTACTGCTCCCTCTAGTACTATGGAATTCAGTCCCAGATATCTTAAGAGATGTCTTATTATCCTGCCCGTTCTCCTTGTCAGTGTTTTTCCACATATTCCTTTCATCTCCGATTCTGCACAGAACCTCCTCATTCCTCACCACATTAGTCTGTAGCACCTCATCTCTAATGTTTCGATTCTCTTCTGTTCTTTGCCTTTACCTTTCCTAAAGGCATCGACTCTCTTCTGTTCCATGTCTTTACGTTTCCTAAAGGCAAACTGATAGTCGTCTAGCAGATTCTCAGTTTGCTTTTCCAGAGCTTTCCATATCACACTTGTTAGTAATCGCTGTTAAGGTGATTGAAGTTCTCGCACTTACCTGCTCTTGCCATATAACCACGTTGACAAATAACAGACAGGTCCCAAGCGGTGCGTTTGACTTTTTGAAACTACCTATTCGGTATGTAGGTTAAGATCCCAGGTGTCACACACCCTGGTGGGCCCCCGTTTGGTAGTAATTGACGAAGAAAAAAGGGATTTTTATGTGTCACTGAACAGCGGTAAAAATGGTGTATTATAGAGTCTGTTTGCGTGGTGGACTGGATAGGATAAGAACTTCCCATACAAGGAGGTTATGGGTTCCAATCTCATCAGGGGCCGTAAGTATTTTTCATTGTTAAATTTGTATCGAAATGACTTTGGCCATTTATTTCAATTAATTGATGTAAATGTAATTTTTAAATTCCATTCCTTTGTCACAGAATTTTAATCATAGTACCAGCTTCTTCATTTGCTCTCATTTTCCTTCTATTGTTCTTTCTTTACTTGTATTCATTGTTTGTTTTTTTATTAATTTTATGCATCACTTTCGATTTAATTTCGTTTGTTTTACCACCCTGTTTTTTCGTTCATATTATTTCGTTCATTGTACCTAGTTGTCATTTTGCTTCAATTTCGTTTTACTTGTTAATCCTCCTTTCACTTACATTTTCATCTGCGTCATTTTGTCCATAGTGCAATAGGTATTCAGCTTATGTTTTAAATATTTATACGACGATTACCGTGCCAAAAAATTGCACATCCGGTACCGAAAATACATTTTTCACATCAATGCACAAACATTAATAGGTTCTTCGTCTTTTGTTTTTAACTGATAAATCGGAATTTTCAAATAATTGAATATTATTACTAATTGAATATTATTACAGAAGTATATAATTCAAGTCATGTTCACAAAACTTCCGATTGGATAAAGAATGATATAAAGAAAAATGAAATATATGAAAAAGTTCATATGGTGATTAAATGACATGACAAAGTAATATAAATAAAAATAGCATTTATACCAATTAAATGAATAAATATAATGATCGAAATAATTTCGATAAAGATTTAAAAATAAAAAAAATTCTGCATCTGACGAGAATCGTACTTACAACATGCGCTATGTGAAGCTGTTATCATATACATTTCACCACGCAGCCAGACTGCACTATGGGAGTATTTTAATGCTATTACGTACAACACAAAATTGCGAATTTCTTTTTTCGTAAACTACTCGCAAACGAGCGCCCACCAGGATGAATGGCTGCAGAGTCTGATAGTTGGGACATTAACCTACAGCACCGTGTAGGTAGTTTCAAATCGTTTATCGCACCACTGACGAACTGCCCTTGTGAGTGTGTTTCAGACTATCGTATTCGCTGCTGGTCACACCGGTACCTCGACAGGCCAGGCCAGTTTCGCAAGTTGTTATACAGCGCCAGACGCCGCCCGTACACCACAGGCCTGACGCTAGAGCGGGCAGCCCGCGTCCTCTGCACGGGCTCGTGGTCCGCCTCGGCGCGGGCTCTGCGCTCCTCCGGCGCCTCGAAGCGGGCGTGAATCAGGCAAATCAGGCATTTGAGATTCAAAGGCAGCTGCGGCGGCAATCAGCGGCGCCAGCTGGCGAAACCGACGCCCGCGGCTGCGACGCCTCCAGGCCCGCCATTTCTGCCACCTCCTCCTCCACCTGAATCTCCAAAAGGCAAAATGCGGATCCCCTGGCACGACTCTTTCTCACAGAAATCACGCCACGCACGGGCTCGGAATTTTAATGACGGCACAGTATTCTCGATAACAGCCCACCCACCCTAGCTCTGGAAGGCGTCGTTCCACGTGGGGCAGGGGCTAAGCACTCGGCTGATGAAGCGTTGCTCGCCGTATCAGTCCGGCTAAGTGTTGCAAATAGGAATGCAGAGGATCGGCTGGCAAGTAATTTGTACATGCAAAACTGGCTAAGTACAACCTCCATCATCGTTGCTTGAACTTGGCACTATTCTGCAAGATGAATGGTAACAACAGTCCCTTGAAAACTATGCAGGGTCTGTGTTTATCCATTCCGACACGGCTAGAGGCTGTTACGAATTCCAGTGGGCGCCTGTACGACGGAGTCTTGACTATTGTTCATCACGATGGGCTCCTTACCAGATAAGACTGATAAAAGAGATAGAGGTGAGAGCGGCTCCCAGATGCTCAGCAAACTCCATTGGCTGTTGTTACAAGAGAGAAGTTGTGCATCACGCAGTGGTTTACAAGTGACATTTTGAGACAGAACTTTCCAGGAAGAGTCGAACAACATATTAGTTGTTCCCAAATTCGTCTCGCGTGATGACTACAACAAAAAAATTCGAGACACTAGAGCCACTACAGAAGCTTACCGAAAATCATTGTTCTCACGCATTAGTCGAAAACAGAACAGGGTAGAGGGGGATCAGTTAGTTGCATCAGAAGTATCCTCCGCCACACACCATTAGGTGGCTTGCGGAGTATGATGTAGATGTAGAAATAGATGTAAATAAGTTTCCTACAGTTTATTAGGTGTGGTATTTTGCTGTAAGCCTCTTACTGTTGACCCCGCAAATAACGCGACAGGTATAGCCTGACGACGGCACGAAGTGCCCTTAACCAGCAAAGAAATTAAATTTCTTTCATGCAACTAGGTGCTTATTATTTCGTTATATGCATGGTAATGAGTTGTCTTCTAGATGTTTATATATTTTTATCCACCTCTGTACCTAGGAGTATGAGTACGAAGCGATTTAAAGTGGATCGATTACGTAAAACTTCAAATGGTTCAAATGGCTCTAAGCACTATGGGACTTAACATCTGAGGTTATCAATCCCCCAGACTTAGAGCTACTTAAACCTAACTAACCTAAGGACATCACACACATCCATGTCCGAGGCAGGATTCGAACCTGCGATCGTAGCAGCAGCGCGGTTCCGGACTGAAGCGCCTAGAGCCGCTCGGCCACAGCGGCCGGTTACGAAAACTAATACGTAAAACAGATGACAGGCTAATATTCAGTGGACGAATCGTCAGGAAGTGTAGTTGCAAGCGTGCTGCACACTTTAGGGGTGCGTATCTTTTCTTCCGCCGTTGGTTCTCCTTAACGTGCAGCACTTCTAGAGGGGGAAACAGACCTTGTTTGATAGTGCAGTGTAGGGTGAGGTATCTGTAATGTGGACGTAATGCGCGTGGGTGCTTTAAAAATATTAAAGCGGATATAATACAGTTATTTAACTGCTGAGAGGCGAAATGATATTATGAGTGATTTAGACCTACACAGGATGTGGCTTAAGCAGAATTTTTTATCTAACTGGAAGAATGAAAATTAAGCTCACGTGTATGAAAGACAGAAATGCAGTTTAAACAGTGCGTGTGTAAGACATATCAATCATAATGACTGAAATTCTAAAATGAATTCCATAAGCATAGGGAAGCTTGACTTGAACTCTTATTTGGAAAAAAAATTTTGGAAATTTATGGTAAGGACTTATGGGACCAAACTGGTGAGGTCATAGGTCCCTAAGCTTACGCACTACTTAATCTAACTTAAATTAACTTACACTAAGGACAACACACGCACCCATGCCCGAGGGAGGACCCGAACCTCCGACGGGGGGAGCAGCGCGGACCGTGACAAGGCGCCTTCGAAACGCGCGGCTATCCTGCGCGGCCGAACTTTTATTGTACAGTATTTCCAGCCCGTCACTAATACTATATAATAATAATGACTTTAACCGTGGTCGTAGTGGTTAGGCACACGGTTATTAATAAAAATGCAATACTACAAACGGATGTGAGCTCGGCAAAACTGTGATAATAGTTTACTAGTAAGAAGCCTATAGAAGCATCCATCACCACGATCGATTTGGCCAGAAAAGCCGTTCTCATGTGGTTATAAGTATAGCGTCGTGAGAGTGCACAGTAGATGCAAAAAAACCCTAGTTAGGGACCTTACTGGAACGCTCGATGTATCTCACGACATCGTAGGGCCAGCAGTGGGAAGCAAATTTCCTGACGTTGACCACGAGCTGCTTCAGCCGTTAGCTGCTGAGCGGCTCCACAGGGTACGCGGCTAAATTTGATAGAAATGCTGGCATCGGCACTTAAAGAGCAGCGCCAGAGTCACAGTAAACAGACACGGAAGCCCTTCAGTCCAGACAATCAGGCGATGGAGAGGCAGCCGATCTAACACGGAAGCTACGTAATGGCTGACCACAGGCCGCGCGTCGATTGCGCTATCTGTCGAAGCAACCAACTGACTATGTTCTCGTGTTTGTAGCAGGCTGGCGGCGAAGTACTTTGTGTGTATAGAGAGAGGAAAGCTAATTTTGTGCTAAGAAATCCTTGCCTTTCTGAGCTGACAGACACTGTCAATGTTGCCTTCAGAATTCATTCCATGTCGAGGAACTGACACATTTTCTTGAGGGGCTTATTACGTGAAGGAATAACTGGAATTTCCAATCTCGTCGAAATGATGGTCTTTGCAGACGGAGAGCAAACGAAGACAGAAAAGGACGAGTGAAAATTTTTTGAACGAGGCCTTCACCCGACGTAATTTGGTGAAACCGTGGAAAAATAATCCTAGATGTCACAGAGGGGATTTGAACTGTATATCTCTTGAATAGAAGCCTCGTGTCCTACCCAGTGCGCGGATGTGGCTGTCTCTGTACTTCAAATGATATGCCAGCCACCCCTCAGCGGGGTATGTGCTGCGAACGTCTGTAACAGATGAAATCATGAAAGCTGACATTTACAGACAATCCTGTTTCAGCTGAATCACCGAAGCACGCCTCACGGACCTAATTAAATGCGCTTTACCGCTCATAGCTTAACAGAGCCTTTTACGATGCTGTGAGACTAACTTGCCAGGGGGAAAGCTCGGGGTCTGACTTTGCCAGACACACAGCTATTATCTTGCTCGGTACTATTTCTGTCGGTATTTACTCTGAAGTGAAAGAGGAAATAAGTATGTGTGTGTTCGTGTGTTAGCTACTTGTGATGTTTTTTTGTGGAGAATCAACCCGATATTTGCATCGGGGTGTACAGGTAAGTGTCTACAAACCAGAATCAATATTTAATACTACTGTGGAGAATTATGACTTGTAAGTAGGATGTTTAGATATTTATGTTGGTAACGCCACGTAGCGCTCTGTATGAAAATCACTGACTGTGCTGTGTGCAGTCTGTGGCTGGTTGGTTGGACTCATTGTTGGAATACTCGCTTGAGTACTGTTGGGCTGTTGGATGTGTACATCATATAGCGTTGTGCAGTTGGAGGTGAGCCGCCACGAGTGGTGGATGTGGGGACAGAGACGCTAGCGTTTTGAGAGCGGAGGATCTGGATATGTGTCCGTCAGAAAAAGGAAATTTATAAGACTGGATGTCATGAACTGATATATATATATATAATGACTTCTGAACACTATTAAGGTAAATTCATTGTTTGTTCTCCATCAAAATCTTTCATTTTCTAACTATGCCTATCAGTAGTTAGTGCCTTCAGTAGTTAGAATCTTTTATTTAGCTGGCAGTATTGGCTTCAAATGGTTCAAATGGCTCTGAGCATTATGGGACTTAACAGCTGTGGTCATCAGTCCCCTAGAACTTAGAACTACTTAAAGCTAACTAACCTAAGGACATCACACACACCCATGCCCCAGGCAGGATTCGAACCTGCGACCGTAGCGGTCGCGCGGGTCAAGACTGAAGCGCCTAGAACCGCTCGGCCACACCGGCCGGAGCAGCTGAATCACTCTATGTATTTTTGTTAGCATAATCTCATAAATTAAAATGAATGGAGCCCGTACGGAGATTTTACGAACAGTAATCCTACCAGCACGCCATTAGCAAATCGTACGAAAAAGTTGAGGAAGTAACAGCGGCATCTTCAACGACACATCGTAACGTCGTTTAGAGAGCGTGATTGCAGTTGTACAAGTTATTTCAGAGTATCTAAAAACACTGGCGAACAGAGACGACGAAGGTCGTTTTAAACACGATTTCGTTCTCAGCGACGCGACGCTTCCTCGTCGTTGGAGTGCCGTTAAGCACTATTTCCGCCTGCAGGCAGCTCGTCTGGCACCGGCCGACGTGGGCGCTTCGTATGCAAAGCTCACAGGGGAAAAGGCAGAAAGAAGGAGTCGCAACGAGTGCCTTAAAACAAACACTAATTGTTCCGTGTCGCGCGTAGCCGGCCCCGTGCCGTTGCCGGAGCAGCCGGTGAATTAATTACTGGTGGCCCTTGTAAGAGGCGGGCGCAGCCGCTCCACTGGGAAATTGTAACGGCTAAGGGGCGGGAGGGAGTCGCCCTGAATGCGGACCATTCGCCTAACAAGAAACTCGAGTCGGCAAGAAGCCCGGCGCACGACCTCGGTAGCAGGTGCCCCCGGGAAAGTGCTTTCAATTGGTTTGTTGCGTTCGGCGCGCCCGCTTTGGCGGCGGGCTGCAGCCCCACTGCGAATGCGCCCTCCCACGCACACACCCTCTCACTGCCTCCTCCCCAGCCCCTATGCCGAGACTGCTTTGCAAAATTAATTATGTTAGCCTTGGCCGAGAGCGCAGGGTCGCGCACATTCTCCAGGAGGCCGGACGGAATGTGCGCTCAGCGGCCGGGCGCTGGGGCCCCCACAGCAGCCGGTGGGGGCGGCGCAATTTCCTTCAGACAATAACTCGCGCCCTCCGAGGCAGAGCCGAATTTGGGACCGGGCCGCAGTCTGATTATCGCTGCTGCTGCTGCTGCTGCTACTACTGCACCGTAACGGATCGCTCCGCCGGATTCCAGCCAGACAGTCTGACCAGTTAATCATGGATGTCGGGAGGTGGGGGGTCCGCCCCTCTTCTCTTCCCGGTTTCTCTGAGCTGCTGGCCTCAGCAAGTAAGCATTTGGTGATTAAGAGCTCTGCAGTATTATACATACAGTGGCCATTATTACAATACAGCGAATATATTCCTATAATGCATAAATTATGTACTACTGGGAGGCTTCAGTGAAGGAGGAGTGGGTCCCGACGTAACCAGCTGCACAACTTGCAAACGACCGTAATCACAAAGCAACAAAAAACCAGTCATCAAGCTAAAATCTAGCCCTGGTGTTGGATCAGTTCTGCGAAGAAGAGAGCTCCCAGTATCTTCCAGTACGCCTTTTCCACAGGAGGAGAGCTCCACTTTCTTCAGGTACGCCATTTCAAGCTCAAGACACTCGTTGTTCATCAAGTGCCAGAGAGAATTCAGAATGTGGGGATACTGACTACTACTAGTCATCCACTGTTCCAAATATTTCCAGAGACTTTGATATGAGATTAAGGTGGATTTTATAATGGCTGATTAAGACTGGATCCACCTCTGTACCAGAGTGGTCAGAGTGTCTGGCAGCTTTGCGGAGGACATGGGTTGGTAATGAAAGGAATTTTTTCTTGGTGGGAAGACTGCATAGGGTGTACTTAGCCTCTTGATGTCGACTGAGGAGCTGCTTGAATGAGAAGTAGCGCTCCAACGTCAAGAAAGATGGCAAAACCCTGGAGAGCGGTGTTCCAAAGCTCACGCCCCTCCATACCGCATCTAATTACGCTGACAAAGTTTTATGAACTTATTTGTACAAGTATAGACTGTGGAAATTAAAATGTCCTGTGGTGCCTCTCCTGCTCCAAGTGGGCCCATTTGACGTCCTACCCCTCTTAAATGTGTGCAATAAGATTCAAATGGCTCTGAGCACGATGGCACTTAACATCTGAGGTTATCAGTTCCCTAGAACTTAGAACTACTTAAACCTAAGGACATCACATACATCCATACCTGAGACAGGATTCGAACCTGCGACCGTAGCGGTCGCGCGGTTCCAGACTGAAGCCCCTAGAACCACTCGGCCACACCGACCGGCCATCATCAGAAGATGACACGGCTTTCGGTCCGTCATTATTGACCCACCAGGGTGCTTTGCTTTACTTGAGACCGGGTGATTTAGCGGGCCAATCGAGATGCAAGAGTGTTCGTCATAGGAGGAACTAAAGGGTGTAGCCCTGTGAACAGAGGGCTGTTGTCATCTTGGCAGAAGGGAGTGTGTTACCTGCACAGGGTAACACTAACTCAGTTCGTGTTTATGGTAACGTGAAAGATTGCGCCGAATTCATAGTTCGAGAAACACGGCCAGAACATAGTAGAAACACACTCTCCACACATGTCGGGTTGAACACTTACGTGGCCCGTCTGTGCACTCTACGTCTCGGATCATTTTAAAAGAAACAAAATTGCGACTAATCGGACTATACCATTCGTCGATGTTCTTGGGATACTAATCCTTGACTTCAGTGATTGCGGGTGCAGTGCAGAGAAAGTAACATGTCGTTTTTTACGGAAGTCACGTATCACACAAGAATAAATGCTACACGAGAAGTACACCTATGAGGTAGCCAACCGTTCCTGCTTTGACACTGTTTCGATCTTTTTAAGATACCGAGGGAGGCGGCACGATGGTTAGCACACTGGACTCGCACTCGTGGGGACGACGATTTAAACCTGCGTCCGCCAGCCAAGATTTAGGTTTTCCATAATTTCTCTAAATCGCTCCAGGCAAATGCATGGATGGTTGCTTTGAAAGGACACGGCCGATTTCCTTCCCTATCCTTGACACAATCCGAGCTTTTTCTCTGTCTCTAATGATCTCAACGTCGACGTGACGTTAACCCCAACAAGAAAGTCGTTGTCTACTGCTGTACTCCATGCGGTAGAACGTCCAACCATAAAAAAAGCTTTTATACGACCAGTGTCTGTCACGCCATCTGCTTTACGTGTTTGCTGTGTTTGTTGACAACTTCCAGCACGTGAATCGGCGGCTTTAGTTCACTTTCGAGACTTGGGGTATTTTATGTTTTTTCCTGAGGGAACTACGTTTGTACTTTAGGCGGTTACTATGATCCTGCATTTAATTGTTTTCACGCAGTTTGTATAAAACTATAAGTCGCTAACATGTGTAAACGCTCTCGTTATAAAACCCGTTTAGATACTTTCAGAAGACAAGGCTCAGAAGGATGGAAGATGGTATCCCCTTGGCTCTTTCATCGTAAAGAAGAAATCGGAAGAAAGGCGCAGCAAAAAAAGAAGCTACTGGGTTCGGCTGTGGCTTCAAAGGAGGGACCAGGGAACAGGCTGTTATCCTTTATTGACGAAGGAGTTGAGACTGAAGGATTGATTACAGTTTAAAATTTTGTGAGAATGTATGCAGCTTGTTTCGATATGCTGTCATCCTTCATTAAGCCCAATATTCGCCTGAGGGAGACTGTTATGAGGGAACCGATTTCGTCAGGCAGAGAGCATGACTTTAATTTTGTATGTATACTTATTCATATGATTGTTTGTTCATCTATATTAGCTGAAAATTGTCATACGATTTCCGGCGATTGGCGAATCTTAACAAGAGCTTGTCGTTTGTGCATCCTATTCCAGTTTCGAGTCTGTCTAAACTGATAACAGACGTATGCTGCGAAATCCGTACCTCTTTGACGTATAAGTATTTGAAGGTACATGTTTCCTGTACAGCACATTTTTTTTTTTTTTTAAACAGAGAACTTTCACTTCACTTCTACTTTCTTACAGGCTCCAACAACTGAAAAGGAATGGCTTAGAATAGCAGCAGCTTCTGATAAATTGTGTAACCGAAATAAAGCTTCAAATAATACTTATCAAAAATCGCAAATACTTCACGCTTTAATTTTTGTGAGACGAACAATGTGCTGTAGTACGTTTCACTCGGCAGGAGCGAGTTACACAATTCACATACACTACTGGCCATTAAAACTGCTACACCAAGAAGAGATGCAGATGATAAACAGTTATTCAGTGGACAAATATATTATACTAGAACTGACATGTGATTACATTTTCACGCAATTTGGGTGCATAGATCCAGAGAAATCAGTATCCAGAACAACCACCTCTCGCCGTAATAACGGCCTTGATACGCCTGCGCATTGAGTCAAACATAGCTTGGATGGCGTGTACAGGTACAGATGCCCATGCAGGTTCAACACTATACCACAGTTCATCAAGAGTAGTGACTGGCTTATTGTGACGAGCCAGTTGCTCGGCCACCATTGACCAGACGTTTTCAGTTGGTGGGAGATCTGGAGAACGTGCTGGCCAGGGCAGCAGTCGAACATTTTCTGTATCCAGAAAGCCCGTACAGGACCTGCAACACGCGGTCGTGCATTATCCTGCTTAAATGTAGGGTTTCGCAGGGATCGAATGAAGGGTAGAGTCACGGGTCGTAACACATCTGAAACGTAACGTACACTGTTAAAAGTGCCGTCAATGCGAACAAGAGGTGACCGAGACGTGTAACCCATGGCACCCCATACCATGACGCCCGGTGATACGCCAGTGTGGCGATGACGAATACACGCTTCCAGTGTGCGTTCACCGCGAGGTCTCCAAACCCCGACGCGACCATCATGATGCTGTAAACAGAACCTGGATTCATCCGAAAAAATGACGTTTTGCCATTCGTGCACCCAGGTTCGTCGTTGAGTACACCATCGCAGACGCTTGTGTGTGTGATGCAGCGTCAAGGTTAACCGCAGCCATGGTCTCCGAGCTGGTAGTCCATGCTGCTGCAAACGTCGTCGAAATGTTCGTGCAGATGATTGTTGTCCTGCAAACGTCCCCATCTGTTGACTCAAGGATTGAGACGTGGCTGCACGATCCGTTACAGCCAACAGCCATGCGGATAAGATTCCTGTCATCTCTACTGCTAGTGATACAAGGCCGTTGGGATCCAACACGGCGTTCCGTATTACCCTCCTTAACCCACGGATTCCATATTTTGCTAACAGTCATTCGATCTCGACCAACGCGAGCAGTAATGTCGCGATACGATAAACTGCAATCGCGATAGGCTACAATCCGACCTTTATCAAAGTCGGAAACGTGATGATACGCATTTCTCCTCCTTACGCGAGGCATCACAACGTTTCACCAGGCAACGCCGGTCAACTGGTGTTTGTGTATGAGAAATCGGTTGGAAACTTCATCATGTGAGCACGTTGTAGGTGTCGCCACTAGCGCCAAACTTCTGTGAATGCTCTGAAAAGCTAATCATTTCCATATCACAGCATCTTCTTCCTGTCGGTTACATTTTGCATCTGAAGCACGTCATCTTCGTGGCGTAGCAATTTTAGTGGCCAATAGTGTAGAAATTGACGCCGTTTGTCAGCTTTGCCCCACACTTGGTCGTCTGCGCATGCGCGAAGCACCTACATGCGCGGGAGAATAGGATCCATCTTATTCCGCTTTCTAGCGTTTGTACGCGTGAATCTCACGCAAGTGGCCCCGTGTGCACAGTAGCCGCCGATGGAAATGGCGCATCATGGGTAACCTTGCAAGCTCACACGTCCGGTGTAGAACGGGCTGCAAGGAAAGAGCGCTTGAGTCGAAAGCTGTGTTGGGTGACCGGAATACACTCGACACGGACTTGAGAGGCTGTCTACCTGCTGGGGACGGGGTGAGGAGCACGCGGCGTGGTGTGAGGTGTCACACGAATGTGTACCGATGCCCGCTGTGCACACAGCGGGCGCTGTCGGACACAGGCACGCTAATTGGCTGACGTCTGGCGTGGCCGGCCGGTAATGGGCGTGCGCGGTAATGGCGGTGGCCGTGTCGCGAGATGCGCCAAGCCGTGCCGAGCCAAGCCCGGGGGCCGCGATGCGATTACCGTCGGGGGCGGCGGCCGCGTGTCGCCTAATGGCGCGGCGGGGGCGGCGGCGGCGGAAACAGCGCGCCGCCCACTAATCTCGTTTAGTCGTCACTTCCCTGCGCGTCAGCGCCTATTACGTAGTCGGCGTTAGCATTCTGTTGGACGCCACTGGGCTAACTGAAAATGGTATAATGACCCAATGCATCAGATACGATACACCTCAGAAATACGGGGAATCTGTAATGATCTCTCTCTTCGGTTTCTCTGTTTCAACATTTATAAGCCAAAATTGACTCAATTTCATTCCGTACTCGAATCCGAAATCCCTTCCCAAATTCAGGATTATTCAGAAGTACCTCAGTGTTCCAGCGGATGACTGCGCTGAAACCACAACATGTTCGGAAAATAGATACGTATCGTTTGACAGAGCAACTCTGCAAGTGTTCACGGTAACTCACATTACGGCTGTTCCACATGGGCAGAAGAGCACGTGTAGTTCATTGAAGTTGTTGCTACTGCCGCTTTCACTACAAAAGTCTGCTTTGGAAACCTGCTCAGATGGCCAGATATTTGCAGGTGGAAACTACGAGGGTCGTTCAGTTGCCTGAAGCAATTTACGGAAAACCTGAAACAGGATGGCCGGACGCGGCTTTGAACCGTCGTCCTCCCGAAAGCGAGTCCAGTGTGCTAACCAGAGCGCCACATCGCTCGGTCTCTCGTATTCTGATGCGAAGCTACGGAGTGTCTTCTGCGTACACAATATGACACACATGCCCTCTCGTGAAAATACGCCTCGGCGCATATTGCGAAAGGAAATTTGGAGAGATTCTCTATCCACGGGTATATATCTTTTTTCCTGTATGTCTTGTAGTTTTCTTCCAGGCGTTTTCAGAAATCTCGGAGGAGCACGCATTAGAAGTGATTTAAAATGGAATGATCATATAAAGTTGATCGTCGGTAAAACAGATGCGAGACTGAGATTCACTGGAAGAATCCTAAGGAAATGCAATCCGAAAACAAAGGAAGTAGGTTACAGTACGCTTGTTCTCCCACTGCTTGAATACTGCTCATCAGTGTGGGTTCAAATGGCTCTGAGCACTATGGGACTTAACATCTGTGGTCATCAGTCACCTAGAACTTAGAACTACTTAAACCTAACTAACCTAAGGACATCACACACATCCATGCCCGAGGCAGGATTCGAACCTGCGACCGTAGCAGTCGCGCGGTTTCATCAGTGTGGGATCCGTACCAGATAGGGTTGATAGAAGAGATAGAGAAGATACAACGTAGAGCGGCGCGCTTCGTTACAGGATCATTTTGTAATCGCGAATGCGCTACGGAGATGATAGATAAACTCCAGTGGAAGACTCTGCAGGAGAGACGCTCAGTAGCTCGGTACGCGCTTTTGTTGAAGTTTCGAGAACATACCTTCACCGAGGAGTCAAGCAGTATATTGTTCCCTCCTACGTATATCTCGCGAAGAGACCATGAGGATAAAATCAGAGAGATTAGAGCCCACACAGTGGAATACCGACAATTCTTCTTTCCACGAACAATACGAGACTGGAATAGAAGGGAGAACCGATAGAGGTACTCAAGGTACCCTCCGCCACACACCGTCAGGTGGCTTGCGGAGTGTAGATGTAGTTCCAAATATCCCTGGCGACTGTACCTCATTCGACTTAGTCTGAAGAAAGACCACATTTGCTATGTGCCAATGCTCACAGCAAGTGATAGGTGTGAAGAGCAACCAGTAACAAGCGGTTTTCAATCAATCTAATATGACTTCACAAAGAATGTTTACTACTGTTGATGCAATTTCATTTCCATATCCAGCAGTACAACACTGTTTGAATGATTCCGAAGTTTCAGTTCTACGGAAAAAACTGAAGTGAAAGATGATTCTGTAGCAGCGGTGTTTGCTGAGAAGCATCATGTTTACAGCCTTCGGTCTCTGAGATTAACATTTCCTACACCTACGAGCACAAGTTTGTAAAGCGTCACGATCGGCCGGAAGGAGCATACGGATCTACTATTGCACTACTACATCCTTAGTAGTGCGATCTCTCGGCATTTTTGTGAAA
Organism: Schistocerca piceifrons; assembly: GCF_021461385.2. NCBI lineage: Eukaryota > Metazoa > Arthropoda > Insecta > Orthoptera > Acrididae > Schistocerca > Schistocerca piceifrons. The sequence continues at coordinate 524,718,556 of NC_060142.1, forward strand.
GACTGTGTCCATGCAATTGGCATTGGCATGCATCAGCGGCGTCACACTGATCAAGTGCTCTTTACGTAGAGTGCTTCAGCCAGGTAAAATTTCTACGCAGAAGTAGGAAAATTGCAATGCATGTGGGAGTCGTGCATTATCTGGTCAAGTTCTGTGTAACTGGTGCGAATGTTGAAAGGAGTGACTCATCAGAGACTAGGTTCGCAGCTCGTTGCTAGCGTACCTGCCTCTGGAAAACGGGGTCCCGGTTTCGATTCCCGACCGGGTCGGGGATTTTCTCCGCCCGTGGACTGGGTGTTTGTGATGTCATGATCATCTCATCATCATTCGGGATGTAGAGAGACTGGAAATGGAAAATAGGGAACTTTGGAAGTAGGCTGTTTAGGTTTTTATGTTGGTAACGTGACGTAGCGCTCTGTATGAAAATCACTGGCTGTGCTGTGTGGCTGGTTGGCATTGTTGGAATATTCGCTATTGTTGTGTTGGGCAGTTGGATATGAACAGCGCGTAGCGTTGCACAGTTGGAGGTGAGCCGCCAGCAGTGGTGGATGTGGGGAGAAATATGGCAGAATTTTAAGAGCGGACGATCTGGACGTGTGTCCGCCACAAAGAGTAAATTTGTAATACTGGATATCATGAACTGATATATATATATATATATGATGACTTTTGAATATTAAGGTAAATACATTGTTTGTTCTCTCTCAAAATCTTTCATTTGCTAACTATGCCTATCAGTAGTTAGTGCCTTCAGTTGTTAGAATCTTTTATTGAGCTGGCAGTAGTGGCGCTCGCTGTATGGCAGTAGTTCGAGTAACGAAGATTTTTGTGAGGTAAGTGATTCATGGAAGGTATAGGTTATTGTTAGACAGGGCTATTCTTTTTTAGGGATTTTTGAAAGTCAGATTGCGTTGCGCTAAAAAATATTGTGTGTCAATTTAGTGTTGATCAGAATAAGTGAAGGGAGAAATGTCTCAGTACAGTAAGTTCTGCTCAGCTGTTTGAAAATCAAATAACGTAAGAGGTTTATGAGCACAGTAATTCATAAATTTTTCTAAGGGGAGGTTTTAACTTGTACGGGCGCTGATGACCACGATGTTGAGCGCCCCACAAACCATCAGCAGCATCAGACACTAGGGTGGATGTTAAGAAGTGATGCAACAGAATGGCTCCATAACACTGTCAGAATCATAAAGAGTTGGCGCTATGATGCATGCCTGGTTACTATAAAGCAGATAGCTCCGATTAATATGTTCATTAATGTGATTTAGTAAAGTCGTGTAAAGTGAAATCATGGGAATCAAGGAAGGCTATCTGCTCTGCAGTTATTACAGGAGAATCGTACGAACCTGACCTCCGAAGTACTGATTCTACAGCGGTGAACAATATCGAACGCAAAGCCGCCCCCGCGCGAGGACTTCCCGTGTCAAGAGATGAGAGAAACCCGGCGCCAGCGCGACGTGTCGATTCCGCAGACGGGAAGTGTCCGGCACCGGGTGACAAGTGAAGGGAAGTGTTGTCGTGCCGCGCGACCCCGTGACAGTACTGAGGGGGTGGGTAGACAGCTGGCCGCTATCGACCGGCCCTTATTGGGTAATGCAATCTGTGGTTTGCGGTCGCACCACCGCGGTCCCTAGTGGGATGCGCGCGCAGGCCAGCACATTAAACAGTGATCGGCCAATTTTCCAAACAAACTCGCTAAATTAGGACTGCGAGCTATACTTTTTCGATTTTTATTAATTATAGACTGCAGCGCACGAACACCTGCAAATTATTCGCGCGGTGAGCTCCGCCTGGGGACAGGCAATACGTCACGGTTGATTCTGTGCGTAACTCGGTTTGAAGCCTGGCGTAAAGCTTATTGCATCTCTGCTTTCGCGTAAGCACTGCCTGTACCTGGCTGTCACTTGGAGGTGTGCACTGACTTGACGAGGCACAACAGATAGCGCGACAAGTTTCTGGTTCCCAAGATGGCCTATTTTGCCTGTAACCGCTTATCGAAAACGCTATAAAAATTTTGACCTAAATTGAGTTATTCAGAAAATTAGAATATATACCGGGTGATCAAAAAGTCAGTATAAATTTGAAAACTTATAAACCACGGAATAATGTAGATAGAGAGATACAAATTGACACACATGCTTGGAATGACATGGGGTTTAATTAGAACAAAAAAACAAGAACATAGTATTGCTAGACGCGTGAAAGGTCTCTTGCACGCGTCGTTTGGTGATGATCGTGTGCTCAGGCGCCACTTTCGTCATGCTTGGCCTCCCAGGTCCCCAGATCTCAGTCCGTGCGATTATTGGCTTTGGGGTTACCTGAAGTCGCAAGTGTATCGTGATCGACCGACATCTCTAGGGATGCTGAAAGACAACATCCGACGTCAATGCCTCACCATAACTCCGGACATGTTTTACAGTGCTGTTCACAATATTATTCCTCGACTACATCTATTGTTGAGGAATGATAGTGGACATATTGAGCATTTCCTGTAAAGAACATCATCTTTACTTTGTCTTACTTTGTTATGCTAATTCTGATCAGATGAAGCGGACATTTTTTGAACTTATGTATTTTTTTGGATCTAATAAAACCCTATGTCATTCCTAGCATGTGTGTCAATCTGTACCTCTCTATCTACATTATTCCGTGATTTATTCAGTTTTCAAATTCATACTGACTTTTTGATCACCTGGTAGATCACTGTGGTGTCTTCGCGACATAGTAATGCCATGTTTTAGCTATAATTACACACGTGGCAGTACTGTACGAACACAGTGTCTGGTTTGGTGTAGTTAAATAATTAACAGTAACTTACATTCCTATAATTAGCTATCAAATTACTACCTGTACGGGTTTCTTTTGTAAAGTTCTTAAAAAACATTAGAGTCTTTGTAAGCATATTGGAAACATGAACTTCAGGTTGTCTCAATAAAGTCTCATGTTTATATTGTTTTTAGTGTGCAGTGGAACCCAGTACCAAAATTTTATACTCAAGAGCTACACTCTGATATTTAGCTGCTGATGGCTGAGGACAGTGTATTAAATAACATTACATCAGTATTTTACGTGGGTTGCACAGAAAATAGTGCACCGCAATCTTTTTCTTCAACAATCCTTTGTTGAACATAATGAGAATTATACACACGAAAGTTGATGTTTTATCTACACAGCCTATTTTTCTACGTAATCTCCATTCCGTTTTATGGCCTTCCTCCGGTGCGAAACAAGGGCGTGTATGCCCTTTCGGTTCCAATCCTTGTTCTGGTGGCGGGGCCAGTGCTTTACTGTGTGAAGCATTTCCTCGTCGTCCTCTAAATGTCTTCCACAAATGGCATTCTTTAATGGCCCAGACGAGCGAATCACATCATCAGCTCGCTGCAACATGTAAGACGTGGCAGCCGTGGATGTTATCACTGACCGCCGCAAATCGTGGAGCTCCGCCGAACTGCCGAGGGGGTCAGACTTCTCGCCCGTATATTTTAACGGAAAATTTCAACGATTTTGTGTCAAAATGCCACGGAAAGCTCGTTGAAAGTATGAACACATTCTGATAGGTCAGCGGACTATAAAGCGTTGGCAAGTTCTCCTATCCTCCCCAACCCCCTCTCTCTTCCGTTGTCACCAGTACATTCTTGACACAGCTGGAAGTAACTGTACACAATGCGAGCAAATATGGCAAACTGCAACACAAAAAACTAATCATTTAGTGTGACATATGGATGTTGAATCAACAAATTTGTAATGGTGTTCTCGCGGAATCAGCTGTGGAATATTGTAAGGAGTGTGAGAAAACACTCCATTACATAAAACAATATATGCAACTTAACGTTATTCTTTGCATTGTGAAAGCATTCAGATATCGATAGTAACTATCTGAGGGCGAAACATGGGAACGCGATTCTAAGCAGTGTTGTGAGACGAGGTCTGTCTGCGAGAATGGCAGAGTAGTGTCGGTTGAGATCTCGGAGACAGAAGACGTGTCACGCTACCCTCAAGTCGGTGATGGCAGATCTTACCACATTCAAGGAATGATTTCATTTATATAGCCAGGAGAGACTTAGATGTCTTAACTACGCTTGAAGATGGAATTCAAGGTAAAATTCGCAAGCATAGAGCAAAAGCAATTGCAGTGTTAGGCTCTTGATTGTTAGTCCGAGTGTGCAATAATCCCATGTTTTGCTTGTCTGTGAAAGAAGTCTCCTTATCCTCCAAATAACAATAATTATTCTCCACATCTAAATATTGTGCTGTGGTTACTAAATGTTAATGTAACTTTGCAATTGAAATAATCTGTTAATCTCGCACTCAGCCATTACTGACACATATGTCATTTGTCATTGTCATTATTAATATTTGTTCATGATTCCTCTGAAGTTTTAAGTAGACTTAATTAATGAGATCCCTTCTCAAAAGTTATTTAATAGTTAACAGGACCCAAGGAAACTCCTTTTTATTAAATTCATTTTTAGTAACAATAGGTTTTAGCTGCCGCTCCTGGATGCTGTTGCGCATTGCTCTAAACCACATGGAAAAAAGCAGTTTTCTAAAGAGATGACTGTAAAACTTATGCCCGAAACAGAGACACTTACACATCACAATATGTCATGTACTCTAATCCAGTAAATTCCGTTGCACAAGTCAGATTCTCTATCACTTGCAAATTCTTGTTCAAAAACGCAGTCAGATAGCTTATCCAAAGGTTAGTTTTAAGTTTTTCATGTAACGATATGTTGAGGGCTTAAATTAAAGTGAAACTGACACTCATACAACACGCTCAGTGTTACACAGGTTAGATTCCGTTCGCTGATAGCTCACGTTGCTTATCGAGTCCAGTTTCACAGACGAACATAGGCAATACTGGGTGTAGCTAAGTTAAGTATTTGTTGCCTATACGTTACAATATGTTAATTTCAGAGCGACATTTCGGCAAGTTTCTTACTTGTCATCATCTTGTGAAGTGTCGGGATCCTGTCGGATGCAGCTGTTTATCCATTTCGGATCGTATCTTTCGTCTGCCGAAATTGCAGCAGGCGGGCCAATCGCTAGGGTTAGGAAGTGGGAGGTCTCGAGGGGTGGGGACAGAAATGGTCGCGAGCTGAGTCCTAAGGCCAATAGTCCGTACTCATTGCCTTCGTCAGAAAATGACAAGCAGGCAACGTGTCTAAACGTCGCTACAAAACATAGATATTATTCGACTGATTTCCCCTGAAGGATTCTTGTATTCAGTCACCGATAAGGCCTGCGCTGGCATACAATTAATTTATATTTCAAATTCAACATAGCGCGCCCAGTTCCGTGACATCTGCGTTTTCTCGTGATTTTTGTTCGAACCAGTCGAGCCATGTCTGCACTGTGGACACCTCTATGACACCAGCCGCGCTACCCGATATCCATCGTGAAATGGAGGTCACACGGGATAACGCGAGGTACCGCAGTCCGGGCCCCGGCGCTGTGACGCGTTTAAGAGTGCTCGGCCGGGAATTACGCTGACACTAATCGTCAGCCGTATCTCTTTTTTACTGTTGGTCGTGTGCGGTCCGCGCCGGCCGTTCTGGCGCCCCGCTCATTTACCTGTCAAGCGGCTGCCACAGAACTGATTTTGACGTATGTAGGGCAAGCCGACTCGCCCATCCGCAGTCTCTGGGGTGGGGGGAGAGATTTGGGAAACGCGCTGACAAACACCGTTCAGCGATGTGATATCCTGACAGTACTCGGCCGCATCGAGAGTATTTCCAAATATCTCTCACATCAGTTATGACACTTCGAATGCTGCGACCAGACCCGCCGAATACCGTTTTTCTGACAGCACACATTATCTATTACATAGATTTCTCACCAGTGCTACAGATCTACTCTTCATATATTTAGCTGCTTTTGTCAGTTGTGTTCTAAAATTTCCAGTCCTTCGTATGATTTTTTTTCACCACAGACAATTAAAATACGTGGGCTATTTTTATTTTTTCAACATCCAATCAGTCGTAAAATTTAACCACAGTGAAAATCTGATGCAGTTTTCCGTAGATGTTTTTCACAATGTCTCTAATATGCCCGTCGCATTTCTCGTATATGAGCGCACAGTGAGTACGTAAAGATGTCTAGAGCAATAGAGCGCGAACCGCATGCTGTCATTCGATTTCTTCACGCTAAGGGGTTCCGCCTGATTTTTTGGAGTTCACATAACGTAAGTTTCACTCGTGACAAACAAATTGCGGCAATGGTGCAGGAAGTTTGAAGCAGGACTCGCAGACGTTCATGATGCAGATGGTCGGGGAAGGAAGCGAGTGTCGGGCAATGATTTTGTTCAGCAAGTTGATCTGGCGCTTCCACAAAATCGTCGATTCACAATTTCTGTGTTGAGCGATTCGTTTCCCAAAATTTCAAGACCAGCTCTCTATACTACCGTAAGTGAGAGACTTCGGCACAGCAAACCCTGTGCTAGATATGTTTCCAAGATGCTGTCCCACCATCGCAGGACATAGTGCATGGGCGCCGCCTTAACGCTTCTCCAGCGTTACCATGACAAAGCAGGGAATTTCTTAAACAAATTTGTCGCAGGGGACGAGACAAGGGTCCAATATAAACGTAGGCTTCCGCGGCCATTGTCACAATCAATAAAATTCTTCTGGGTTTGTGACCGCATTGTCAAGACGTAAAACTACCGACGTTTCGGTCACTGTTGTAAAAGAGCTACTTCAGGGTGTTTTTGTTTACTGCCGAATGAGAAAACTTTCTTATATCGCTGCAGATGTGGCTGTTATTTCATTCTGATAGGCTGTTAAGGATGAAAAGGGGGAGTCGTTAGAGTTTCTGTACTGGTGTCTTTATTATTTCTTTTCATTAAATGAAAGCCGATGTTTTGGTTGATGTTTGCGTTACTGCTTGTGCAATCAAAACGTCGGGTTTCCACCAATGAAAAGAAACAATAAAAACACCAACATACCTCCCCTTCATCCTTAACAGGCGATCAGAACGAGATGACAGACACATTTGCAGCTATATAAAAAACAAAGTTTTGTCATTCAGCAGTTAACAAAAACACCCTAAAGAAGGTCACTTGCAACAGTGACAGAAGCGTCGGTAGTTTTACACATTGACAATGCGGTCACAAACCCAGAAGAATTTTACTGAGAGGCGGGTCCGTTTGGAACGTGAAGAAACAGAGGAACAAGCCAAACAGTGCATTGTCATTGCCTGAGTAAAGTAAAGAAGTGCAGACGAATCTTGTTAATCAGAAAATGTGTGGTATCTGTGTTCTGGGACCGGGAAGGGGTTTTGTTGGTGGAATTCGTTGAACCTGGCACGACCATCACTGCAGCCCCATACAGTGTGGCTCTTCGACGTCTACGACGCGAAATTTAGAACAAGCGAAGAGGAATGTTGTCTTCAGGCATTGTCCTCCTGGCTATGAGGACAGTAACTTGGCACGGACGATGAGCTGTAGACCAGCGTAGAGAACTGGCGGAAAGCACAGGCTACTTCGTTCTGTGACGATGGTATTGGAAAGTTGGTACAACGATTGACAAATGTGTAAGTCGGATTGGTGACTATGTATATAAGTAGCTGGAAAGTGTACCAACAAGTTGCAAATAAAACATTTTTGATTTTCACTGGTTTCCATTTGGCGACCGATCGGATCTAACGCAGATTATCAACAAACGAAACAACTTCCTTGCCATCTGCGTTGGCTGTGTCAGACACAAGTGCGTGATCGAAAATAAAGCAAAGTTTACAATTTCCTACTGGATCAAAGAAAGACGATTCCTTGGAACTACTGTGAAAGTTCACTGCGCCCCATTCCGGTTTTCGTACTGTGCTTTTCACGGTGTCAGTATTCATCGTCATTGATGAGGAAAACCTAACGCTAACTTGTTCGTTTAGGATACGTGTAAAAATACGACAAAACTGACTAATTTAAGGCGCGGTGTGTTTTCGGCAATGTCCAAGAAACTGGGTGCGTCACGTACAGGGAATAAGAATTAAATTTGTTACTGCTGTTTCTGAAGACCTTAGTACACTATGCTTATTACAGATCCTAAACAAAAATTCAAATTATTAAAAAATTGTTCGAAGCTGTATAATTATCGAAGTCAGTAAGTTGTACTTAATACGTACCAGACTCTCGTCAAGAACAGCAAAAACCGAAAAATAACTCATTCCAACCAGAAATCTCTCTACCTACAGAGCCTCTACTGAACACTTAAGTTTTCTCGCCAACGGTGAGTAATTTTACAGCGTTTGATGCGTAGCTACACACGACGTAACTTTGTTGCGTAATAATTTGGAGCTACCTATTCGTGTGTACGTACAAACAGTCCCACTGATACCAACAGCGCATCTTGAGTGCGTCCATATTTTACAAAGAGGAATGTAAAACCAGACTGAAAACGTTGACCGTCTCGAGGACGCCGGTAGCAGCAGCAGAATGTAGGTACCCCTGTAGCCGTGGCCTGGCCTGCGTGCCGCAGTAATGTGGTACGGGTCCATCCATAGAGCAAAATTAACGTAAGTGAAACTTAGAAAGAAATAATGTATTTATAAAGTGTGTGTTCGCAGCAACATGGCAAAACTTCGGTACTTTGTAGATGAGTATATGGCATGATTATCATACTATTAACTATTCAGTAATCCAGAGTAATACAAAAAACTGCGGACTTTTGAGAACGTGAAATCATTCTTCCACGAGAAGGCAGAGAAACTTTCGTATTTCCTATTTTTTAACAGCTTACGCTGGCAAAAGTACCCGTCTTTCTCATACTTACTTTCCTACCGGGTTCTCACCGTATATGCGCTACAGTTTCCGGGTGTCTTCGATTGCTAACATGACTCAAATTTGCTCTACGGTTCTTGTAATGCAACCATCGATTCTTCGCGGTACATTTTGTCTGGAATAGCTCCTACTTAAGATTCTTCCTCTTGTGGCGGAACAATAGACAGGAAGCGAAGTACGTGAGCGGCAACTTATTTCAACAGCTAAACCACTAAACCTGGGTTTTAAGACAGAAGTGGAGGCCACAAATCCCTTGAGCGATATTATCCTTTCGAGAGGGTACTACGAGATACAGAACTCCGCTACTTCTCTACGCCGACTTGCGATCGTTGTTAATGTTGTTGCGTAGTATTAAACGTGTACATCAGGCATTAACGTGGTATTTAAGTGCAGTGGACGACTCTCATTGTAACAGTTTTATCAAAACTCGATTTGTCCTGTTTCGTGGACTGCGACGAAACAGGTTGCTTATTCCGTGGTACTGCGTGCATAGCATCACAGCAACAAAACTCCTAAACAAGACATACCGATCTAATATTCACTATAATAATAATAATAATAATAACAACCTCGGAAGGAAGGTGGCTGTAATCGGGATATGTATGTGACATGAAAGGAAATTACATACAACTCAAAGCAAAACGAACAAATTGATCGTGTAACAACTTTTGTTGTTATGATAACAGTAATTACTAAATTTATTTTGTAAATTACGTGACACGTAGTTTATGTGTTGTGCAGGGTGTGGCAGAAAGAATCGTCAGGTATAGGACAGTAAGCGTGATCCGAAACAAAAAGCCTGGTAAATATGGGCTCTAAAATGCATACTTTAAGAGCTTCGATCACTTTATCATCTTCGATACTCTGAAACACTTGTTCTGAGCGCTCGCAAATAGCAATCAGGAAATGAATTTTAGAGTCCGTGTTCCTGCTTCGAATAATCGTTTCAGTCATATCCCTAAATACTGACCAATATTCTTAGAACACCTGTGTATGACTTAACATATTCCTGGATACTGAGAAGGAAATGTATTAAAAAGAAGAAAGAAATGACGAAGATGAAAAGCAGATAAAAAATAGAGGGAAAACATTAACAAGAGAATCTACAAGCTCAGCAGATATTATCAAACTGGTTATTGCATATAAACTACACAGAGTTAATAGAATGATTTGAAGTCTGTGTGAGCAGTGTGTTAATTGAGGAAAACGAGTGGCGCAAGCGCTTGTTCAAAGATAGACATTGTAATATTTCTGGCTTTACCCGTCATCATATTCAGCTACAACAAGCTATCCTTAGACCAGATGAGAAGGCAGCAGTGGGAAGATGATGTAATGTAGCATGAGGTAAAGGTATCAGATGGTTTGTTTGGTAAGTGTGTTGTGAGAAAGGCCGCCTAAATTGGAATCCTTTTTCGCGATTGGTTGCTATGTTCGACAGTAGTGCGCGATAATATTAATGTTAGAAAAACTAGACAGCGAATTTACTTGCATTTCGTACAAGGCCGGCCGGAGTAACTGAGCGGTTCTAGGCGCTACAGTCTGGAACCGCGCGACCACTCCGGTCGCAGGTTCGAATCCTGCCTCGGGCATGGATGTGTGTGATGCCTATAGGTTAATTAGTTTTAAGTAGTTCTAAGATCTGGAGGACTGATGACCACAGAAGTTAAGCCCCGTAGTGCTCAGAGCCATTTTTCGTACAAAAGCATCTCTCAATAGCATGCTATCATTCCATTATGTGAAAAGTGTTAATCACCAACAAAATAATAAACGACTACTAAAAGGTAGACGAAGCACTTCGTAGATCTTCAGGTCGCACCTAGCTCGAGGACAGACATGTTTTCTGCCGCGGTTGGTATCAGTTAAGAATTAATTATCGATCTCTGGTTTGTAAACGTAGAGCTCGATCGGAAGTTAAGGAGGACAGACACGTCGTAAGCCGCGGTCAGTATTGGTTAAGAACTTAATTAGCAAACTCTGGGCTCTGGACATGTAACTGAGAACTAGTTTGATAGTAATCACGCAAACACACAGTTCATTATTTTGTTTGTCCTCTGTGAAAATGTCAAAAACGAAAATTATTTGTGAAACACAAAGCGGACCGTAATTGTACAGTTTCTCGTGTTCTGCTAATAAAAAGCAAATGGTATCCCGTTTAAACAAAACCGTTCAAAATTTAATTATTTGTATAATATGATTTCCTGGATAACAGTTCATTACAGCCTCAAGATAACGGATTCACGACCTGCGTGCTATTTTCAGCACACGGGACAACAACTATAGAAGACAAAAGTTGGTATACGTTATTCAGAACTTATGCACAACTCTCAGGGCGGAGGAAGCAAATAGGCACCTCACGTGTACTGCAATCTTAGTGCAAACGGGATCAGTGACACGTCATCTGTAGCAACACAAAGGTGGTATGAAGGAAGGAAATTTTCGAGTGAAGGGATTTATTATACACGCATAAAGCCCTCTCGTTATCTCTCTCTTTCACTTGCCGTAATCTCTTCGTGACGCTGTTCCCAAGGAAAGGGAACATTATTTCGGAAGGACGGTACAAAATCCTGTTGAGATCGTAGCAGGATTTATACACCTCGAGCCACAGGAGGATTAAGGATGTTTTCCATAGCGCACCGTGTTTTGGATGTGTGACGGTATTATTTCATCCAGCCCCTACTTCGGTGCAAATATTACCAGTGCGTGACTCGGCTATGTATTTAATTTACTAAGCATTCCGCAGGCAGGGCGAGGAGAGGGATGAGGAAGGAAAAGTCACTCTGCCAAAATGATTCCGCTTTTAACTCATTACAAAAATTGGAGAAAAAGAAGATGGGAAGGGAATTAGCAGCACCGGCGCCGAGCAGGCGAGATACGGGTTCAGAAAGCTTACCCGCGTCGGCAGCGCGAGGGCTTTTAAAAGAAAACCCGCCTGGCGGCTTCCATCTGCCAAAATGAGCGCTGTTTTCCGGCTGGCGACTGGAGGCGTGGGTGGGCGGCTAACTGGCTGGCGCCGGCAATATTTCGGCTATAAATAGGGGCGGGTGGAGTGAGTAGGGGGAGGGAGAGGGGGAAGGGGAGCGACAGACGCTCCGCAGAAACCCACTCGACGGAATTACAAGCCTGGGCCCGCGTCGCTGGACGACAGCTAAAACCCTCACCGCATGCCACGTTTCTTTTTCAGGATCGCGGCTGCTGGCGTGTTCCTAACGTCCGGCCAGATCTTGCTCGAAGCACATCCGATTTAGCGATTCTGAGAAACCGAAAGACACCTAAATCCGACGGCGGAACGGCGGCAGGAAATTCACACTTCACGAAGCAGAGTCCAGAGTGGTACGTCGTCCTGAATACACCTGCATCAACATCTACATCGGTAGTCCGCGGGAGCCACATTATGGAGTGTCGAGGAGGGAACTTTGTGTGCCACGCCGCTTCTCCCTGTAATATTTATGGTAATAACTGGAGTGAGGACAAATTTTGATTTGATTTTTGAGAACATTTCTCATGGAGAAACAGCGGTCTGGCTAAAAGTACTTTAAAAATGAATTCAAACAGTGTCCGCCACAAAAAGTAATTTTTATGGTAACTGACTTCGGCCAATATTTGAGCACCCTCGGACCCTCATAACAAGATGGTACGCGGTGGCGGTGAATGGAACAGGTGTTGTAAGTCCACTCCATTCACCGCCATCGCCTACTTTCGTGGTATGAAAGTCTGACGATAGTAAAATATAGTCCGATTTTTTTTTTTTACGGCTGTGTTCACTTTTAAAATTTTAGTTAACTGATATTTTGTCATAAAGGTCACAGTTCAAAGTAGCTGACGGAAAGTGATCGAGCAAACCAGAAGTGATAACTGGCATTCCCCAAGAAAGTTCTATAGGCCATCTGCTGTTCCTGTTCTACATAAATGATTTAGAAGACAATGTGAGCAGCCATCTTAGATTGTTTGCAGACGATATTGTCATTCACCGGCTGATAAATGCATCTGAAGCTCAACTGCGTAATCACCTTGACTTGATTTCCGTATGCTGCCAAAAGTGGCAAATGGACCTAGATAATGAAAAGCGTGAGGTCATCCACAAGAGTATTAAAAGAAATCCGTTAAATTTTGGTTACACAATGCATCATACAAATCTAAAGGCTGTCAATTCAACTAAATACCTAGGGATAACAATTGCGAACAACTTAAACTGGAACGATCACACAGATAATGTTGTGGGGAAGGCGAACCAAAGACATTTTCTTGGAAGAACACTTAAAAATGTAACAAACCCACTGTTTCCACCAAGCCATACATTTATTAACGTTTGCTTATGTTTAGACTCAACTGTCAGTCTCTGAACCAAACGTCAATCTGCTGCTCTTACAGCATTCCGCTACATTCTTCTACAGTTTCCACTTCCACGACAGTATCATCCGTGAATAGCCTTACGGAACTTCCAGCGTCAGCCACAGAGGGATTTGTATATACGCTAAACTCTGGTTAAACCACCCCTCAATAGTCTGGCTTCTCAGTAATCCGGCCCACATCCAGCCTCTAGACGATCATGCAGATATGACGCATACAATTATGAGTTCCCGCGGGCAACAATTCCGATGGTTAATTACAATGTTAAACAGTGTTATACATGTTTGAAACTGTGACTTTCTTTATGGTTCAGTATCATGGCTTCTAAATCTAGAAATTAGAGATAAGTTTAACTGAGGTGCTTCGCAGAAATTCATTGCCACTGAGTATAATATTTGATGAGCTACTATTTACGTCCAAACTTTGACGAAGAGATAATTAAAAGTGTAATGGAAAGTTATGATGACAGTGATGAAGAAGAGGCATAGAGGGAGAGAACATAAAGATAATTATACACTGCTGGTTCTGAAGCTGCAGACATATTCCTGGATAAGGTACATAAGAAACAATCAGAAACACGCAGTACCGATGTAATGCTTGTAAAGCTGTTGTGCCAAGTAGCATACTGCTGTCGCCTATCATCAATGCGACAAGTAAAAATTTGGGACAAGCTTCACAGCGAGTGATGGCTACTGTGTGTGTACACACTGAAGGAGCACCAATATGTGCAAGAGATGGCTTGATTAACAAGAGTCTAGTGTATTGTAAAAAATAATGGTCCTGTAACCCCCCACCCCCCTGCGGTCAGTCTGTAGTTAGTTTTACGCCTGAAGATTTCTCTCCGTTAAAATCTTCTGAAGCCATCAGTCCCCAAGAACTTAGAACTACTTAAACCTAACTAACCTAAGGAACTAACCTAAGGACACCACACACATCCATGCCCAAGGCAGCATTCGAACCTGCGACCGTAGCAGCTGCGCGGTTCTGGACTGAAGTGCCCAGAACCGCTCGGCCGCAACGGCCGGCTCTCTCTCCGTTAAGAACGATATGCTGTGTTCTGTTTGCGAGCAGCTGTTCAGTCCAATAACGAAGTTTGTCTGATACTCTGTTAAGCTCACGAGGTGGCGGTTCGGACCTGTATCGGACACCTTCTGGTAGTCTAGGAACACAGCATCGACCCGAGTGCAGCAATCTACTGCCTTCTAGGTCTGAAGTTATTTCCTCGATCTTTGCCGGCTCTTGTGGCCTAGTGGCCAGAGACGAGCCGGAAGTCGTTAACTTATTCCATCGTTCCTAAATCGTGAACTAAATTTGACCGCAGCAGTCGACGTCTGGCCGAGACGGCGTGAAGTGAGCAGCAGTGGTTGGCGGCAGTGCTGGGCGGTGAATAAAACATGCCCGCGGCCAAGTCGGGACGCCGTGCGTTACTGCCCAATAAAAGACAAATGGGCAGGCCGCGACTCTTACTACTCACAAAACGTGCGCCGCCCCGTGGTCACGTGTAATACTCGGTAAAGTGGGGCGTAGAGCCGGCATTAGCGGTACCTGAACGGGCTTTATGGAAATATGCTACCCCCCCCCCCCCCCTGCCGCAACGAACGTTTGACGTCACACTAGTAGGTTTGTGCGCTATACTCCGCGAACGCTCGGCTGCGCACAGGGCCCATGGGAAATCGTTATGTTAATGTAAAGATACCTATACCCCCGCCGGCGAAACATTGCACTTGACAGTTCGCTTTTTGTCTATTTAGGTTGGCTACACTGTAATAGCGATGTTGCAACAGCAGCCTCTATACACACAGCAGACGATACAGTTTTCCGTCCCGTCTCGTAAATGCAAGCGATTGAGCAATTACAGTGTATATATAAACTCGTTTTTAGTTTTACTACAATGACAGGAGGTAAACAACCGTATAACAATGCATGTAAAAGCATAACAATGCGCACCCTTTCGATAACGGAGCAAAGAAATACAAAAAACAAGCATCTGACGACTGGTACTTTCAAATCACTAATGTACGTAGTTTACAAAATAAATAATAACCGAGATTGCAATAAATAACCAATATTAGTAATTTTTCACTCACCAATTTACAGCGATAATGGCGCAATTCCATCCAGCTCGCCATCGTCACTATTGTCCGACTCACCGCCAAAACCGTCTTCATCATCGTCATCAGCAAGACAAATCATTAATTGTTCATGGCCACTGATAATTCCTTCTATTGTATGTGTTGCTCGTATAAGCTTCTCGACGTGCTCTACTTTTTTTCTCCATGAGGCTGCATCCAGTCACAAGAGCTTCACGCAACAGCTTTTCCACCTCTGTTATTGTAAAGGACTTGTTGTTCCTTACATACATTTTTACATCACTCCATATTAACTCAATAGGGTTGAAATGGCAGTGATATGGTGGCAGCCTTATTACAGTATGACCCTGCTCCTTGGCAATTTCGTCTACTACATATGTAGGTGTCGTAGGCTCATTTTCTTTAACAAGAGAATACAACAGAACCTTTGTCATACTCATATCCGCTGCAATATTTCGAGCCTGTAACCACTGCACCATAACTTCTTTCCGATCATTTGTGGTTGGGGATTTGTTCTGTATCACCGAATGATATGGAGCATTGTCCATTACAATTGTTGTAGGGACAGGAAATTGTTTTAAAAGGTTCCTGAACCACTCAACAAACTGTGTGTGATCCATATCTTCATGGTAATCACCAGTCTTTTTCGATCTAAAAACTAAAAGTGCGTCAGGGACAAAACCACTGGAGGAGCCTGCATGAATCACAATTAATCTAGCTCCTCTTCCCGTCGGCTGATGGTCGCTACTGCTGGGTGTGTTATCCGTCCAACATTTACTGACAGCTTCCCCGGCATTAACCCACGTTTCGTCTAGCCAAATTATGGAATGAATGTCTCTGCCCACAAGTTTGTGCAAGAAAATGCTACGAGCGGTAACAATATGTGCCCTTTCTAACAGTACTTTGCGTCCGTCTAGTGTTTTGTAACGGAAACCCATATTTTTTAGCACAATTTTTAGTGATATTTTACCACCCCTGAAGAGTTCACTTTCTTTTAAAGAGATTAATAACTTAGCTACAGTTGGATACTCTTTTCTGCTGTCGTAAGCATAAACATGCCTACGAATTGCATCAGTTTGGAAAGAATCTGAATCTGTGATAGGACTAGGCCGCTTTTTCTTCTTTCCCGGGGTTGATAAAAATGTATTATTTGATCCAGACAGCTCGGAATAATTACGGCTCACTTCAGTATCTTCCAAGTTTTGTAGTAATACTCCCTTACTTACTACGGTTCTTGCACCAATACTAAGAGTTTTCGACGTACGTTCCACCACTTTGTCGGCAGGAATTGATGGCTGTCCATGAATGCTTACGTAGTTTTTCTCCTGCTCGTAAAACTCACGAGTTCTGCGTAATAACTCCAGTGCCTGGCTGTTAAGCGGCACCCCTCGACGCAAAGGATTGTCACTAGGTGAACGAAGTCTTTTCGGTGGCATTTTCCAAGTATGTACACTCACAACGTAACAAAAGTCACAACGATATAGCACACAGTACAACGAAAACACGCGGTAAACAACATACAATTCACGTTGTATACACATTCACTAAACAAAGCCGGCAACGCGGGAACTTTGACGTCACAGCACGTGAGTAACAGCAGTGCTCACTGCGCTGTGATTGGCTGGCGCCCCACGCTGAACGCCTAGCGCCTATCGTTCTTCACTTGTTACTGTGTTACGCTACCAACTTCATGCGCAAACGTCAAGTGCAATGTTTCAGCGGCCCGGGTTTTTTTTTTATAGGTCTTAACTTTGTCTTGTGTTATGCATTGAAAGGCGCAGACAAGAATTATTAAAGTCGTCTGAAATAGTGTCTCTCCGCCAGAATCGCTGGCACTCTTAACATCTACAGTGTCACGTGCTGTGACGTACGCGACTCAGCCCGTCTTTCTCGCGGGACTCGATTAGCCGTAACTGTCTTGGTGATGTCACTAAGCACATCCGCGTTCTGGTTCGAAGCCGTACGCATTGTTACCTCGTCGTGAAAGAACAGAAGATGCTCACGGAGAATGCGTTCGCCGGCAGAGGCGGCGCCTTACTGCGCTAAAGTCGTTAAAATTACTGGCGGTGGCAAGAAAAAAGAAACGACAGTGAAAGCAGAAAAGTGATTTAAATGCAAATGAATTTTAATACATGCAATAATGTTTTCTAGCCCCATACAAATTCCTGAACCCATTCTAGTCCCGAAAATGTGTGATTGTTAATAGCTATCAAAAAGATTATTTAAAGCGAGAAAACGTGAGGCGCATGCAGTGCATAAGTTGGCTCTGAGCACTATGGGACTTAACTTCTGTGGTCGTCAGTCCCCTAGAACTTAGAACTACTTAAACCTAACTAACCTGAGGACATGACACACATCCATGCCCAAGGCAGGATTCGAACCAGCGACCGTAGCGGTCGCGCGGTTACAGACTGTAGCGCCTAGAACCGTTCGGCCACTTCGGCCGGCCAGAGAGAGAGAGAGAGAGAGAGAGAGAGAGAGAGAGAGAGAGAGAGAGAGGTGGTAAACTATTCCAGTTTCCCATCAACTGACTCAACCAATGTGCAGCTTCCGGCTACGTATATCTCACGAAAAAATCGGCAATTGTTCTTTTCACGAACCATTCGCGTCTACAACAGGAAAAGGGGGCAATTGCTGTCGCACCAAAGTACCCTCCGCCACACACCACATAAGAGGAAGACTTTATACTGAATTACCATCTAGTTGCGAGCTATGTTGAAAGTTTGAAGTCTCTAGCTCACTGGGAAGCTGGTTCCAAAATTTTATTGGGCATAAAACCATTATAAAAATGGGTCGGAACATCGAAGCAAAATGCTAACGCCGAGTACGTCTGTGGCGTACAGGTTACTTCAGAAAGGACACGACGCTGAGGCGGGTGGAACTGAACTTCTTACCTCAAAGGAAAAGCAGCGAATTGCATACAACGCTATTGATAACATGGATAAACAAACGTATTATCAAGCAGCAATGTCCATGATGTTGTGGACAATCTGTCAGTGTGTGTTGCAGTTTGTTTTGAGTAGGGAAAGCGATGATGGTGTTGCGACAATTAGAATATATTAGTTATTTTATAGGAGGGGTTACTAACGAGTGGTATGCAAGCACTGGTATTCTGTTCTACGTTTTGTGCGACATTTGGTTGTTTGTTGTTGGTTTTTCTTTATCTCTGTGAGACTTAACAAGTGTGACAGCAGAGCCATTAGTTGCAGCTGTCTGGTTAAGCATGCTGAGTTCGCCACTTTTCGGGCCGTTTATTTGTTTTGGTATCAGTCATATTAGGCTTTATGTTCAGGCTATTCAGACTGTGTCCTACTGAACACACGGTTTAATGTTGAAAGTAGTCATTTCGTATAAAGCTGTTAAAAATTTAGCAAACGTAGTGGCGAAATAGAACACAAGCCACGTGATATCGAATTGTACTCTCAAGCTCACTTCTGTTTACTGCTATTATAATCCATGTGCCACATTGGCGACAGGAGCTACTGATTAGGGTGTATACAAACTGTATTGCTGTTGTTGTGCTTGCCACGTGGCTAGTGCTCCCATGGCGTGAGTGAATATTCTTATGCAAGGTGGGCGAAATAAATCTAAGCCGGAAAATATTTACAGTAAAATTGACTCAGGGCTGATCCGTGCTAATGAACATCACGGAAGGTGCTCGAAATGGCCACCAATTTTACTACAAAGTTTTGCATTGCAGCTTTCGCAAGAGGTTTTGTCAAAACACTTCGAAATTGTTACGATAACGGTTTTGCACACGGTACAAGCGAATTATGCTTTGTGTAACACTGCACGATTGCACGCTGCTTTATTGTGAGCGCCATTTAGTTTTGAATTCAAGCAGTCACTAAAGTCGTCTGTCCTCTGACTCACTCAAACGTAGTGATACAGCGATTTACTCGGGGCAGAGCATATGAGAGATGCTCTTGCGCTAACATGCGACAGCAACGGATTCGTACAGCAAATCACCGTTTTCAACATCATGTGTGATCGCCAGTCCCTTTTTCAACTAACCAGGGTGGAGACTGCGTCAGTCTTAGAAGTATTTTGTACACGTTTCATTCTGCTCTCCCCGTACCGCCATATATATTTGGATTCGGAAAGCTGGGAACATATTTCAGCCTCTCACGACTAAACTTTAATTTTTTAATTTTCTAATTTTTTCTTTTAAATTTTAATTTATTAGATTTCGGGTCGCGTCCATGCAGGCAGCTCAATAACGGAAAGACGAGACAACGATGTACTGAAGACGGAACGTTAGGACTACACAACATCCATTCCGCGGAGGGAGAGAAATCTCTAACCCGGCAGGAAATCGAGCCCTGTCCCCTTCTGGCAGGAATCTATTGCGCTAAACCCGCAGCTGCTGAGATGGACTCGCTTCATCACTGTACAGTGGTCTTTAACAGGCCATTTAAGCACCGTCTGATTGAATTTTCTCGTTTTGATAAGACAGAATGAGCGAACTGTTTTACTTGCTGAAAACATTCCAAAGCCAAGATCGCATATACAGGGTGATCAAAAAGTCAGTATAAATTTGAAAACTGAATAATTCACGGAATAATGTAGATAGAGAGGTACAATTTGACATACATGCTTGGAATGACATGAGGTTTTATTAGAAACAAAAACATACAAAAGTTCAAAAAGTGTCCGACAGATGGCGCTTCGTCTGATCAGATTAGCAATAATTAGCATGACAAAGTAAGACAAAGCAAAGATGATGTTCTTTACAGGAAATGCTCAATATGTCAACCATCATTCCTCAACAATAGCTGTAGTCGAGGAATAATGTTGTGAACAGCACTGTAAAGCATGTCCGGAGTTATGGTGAGGCATTGGCGTCGGATGTTGTCTTTCAGCATCCCTAGAGATGTCGGTCGATCACTATACACTAGCGACTTCAGGTAACCCCAAAGCCAACAATCGCACGGGCTGAGGTCTGGGGACCTGAGCGGCCAAGCATGACGAAAATGGTGGCTGAGCACACGATCATCAAAAATGGCTCTGAGCACTATGGGACTTAACTTCTGAGGTCATCAGTCCCCTAGAACTTAGAACTACTTAAACCTAACTAACCTAAGGACATCACACACATCCATGCCCGAGGCAGAATTCGAACCTGCGACCGTGGTGGCCGCGCGTTTCCAGACTGTAGCGCCTAGAACCGCCTAGAACCGACACGATCATCACCAAACGACGCGCGCAAGAGATCTTTCACGCGTCTAGCAATATGGGGTGGTTCTAATAAAACCCTATGTCATTCCAAGCATCTGTGTCAATTTTTACCTCTCTATCTACATTATTCCGTGGTTTATTAAGTTTTCAAATTTATACTGACTTTTTGATCACCCGGTATATTTATTTATTTAACACAACTGGTTTCGACATACTTCGCTGTCATCTTCATGTCTTAAAGAAATCTTTTTTTTTGTGGAACTTGTTTATTCTTGGCATGAATGAACACGTTTCATAACAAAAATAATTTTTAATTCCTGAAGATGGCAGCAACAAAGTCTGTCGAAACTGGTCGTTTTCAGTAAAGAAATGTTATGTTACTTTACGGTTAGCCCCAGGGTACTTTATTTGGTCACTATATTTGCTTTGAGTAATCTTGAAAATGACAAAAGTCGAAACTGCAATCGCAATAAAGGTCTTCAAGAGCCATACGCCGAATGACTACATTCAGTTTTTGTATTGGGATACATAATCAAAATTATGGATTCATCAGAACTGAATATTGTACGTGGTGAGAGGTAGCGGCGAGGCTATGGTGGGCCTTTGTTGACTGTGGGACCTTGCTGAGTTCTCGCGTGCTGACGTGTACATGAGGCTGTGAGGCTGTGTCAGGCTTGTGGGAAATGCAGAATCAGATCTTCGGACAACAGAGGAGGGGTCTTTAGCAGGGGGAGTGCCGGGTGCACCGCTGGTCTGGTGTCCCTGGAGGAAGCTCGGCCCCGCTGGAAGACTGGATGGACGACACGGCCGCCCCGCGACGGCAATAAGACGCAGCCGGGGGTCGGCTGCCGCCGCCGTCGTTGCTCCGTGCGTGCCTTTTATTGAGCTGTAACATTCCACTTGAGGCGAGCCGGAGCGCCAGAAGGGTGGGGCCGGGCCAGATAAAACTGCAGCCGAGCAGACTCGCTCCCGCCGCCCCCGCTGCGCATGCATTATTCACGGCCCCGCGGGGGGTGGGGCCTTGTGGAGCGGGGGCGAAACTCACGACGTCGCACTCGTGCGCCGCCTCCGGAGGCGATGCCGAAAGCGTCGGGGGCGGCACCGGGAAGAACTACTCCGACGCGGAGGCGCTCTGTAATTAGCAGCAGAGGTCGTTGGCGCAGATGGCACACACACACACACACACACACACACACACACACACACACACACACACACACACACACACACGCGCGGTACCAAGGGTACAGCAACTCCCTTGTCACACTCGCACAGACAAGATCAACTGTATCTTCTCGGGCTATGGAGAAGTTCACCGGACGAAGTACAGAGGTAGGACGAAAACATGGGAACACCAAATCCACAATACATTACCATTTACGAAGTTTCAACATAATGGAGAATAGGACCAGCAGATTGGGTATTGTAATCACCCCCTCCTTCCTTTTCCCAGTTATTGAAAACAATAGGCAAAGTCCTTTACGAAAAAATTTGAGAGGTTACAGTAAACTTTCTAGTTAGCTTAGATTTTCGTGTTGAGTTCTTCTTGTCTAGGGGTCTGATTCTTGAAACTTAAATTCTCACTTTTTAGATCCTCATGGCTGAATTGATCTAAATAAATTTGAAGATTGTTGTTGCAGAATTTTTGTTGTAACGTTAACATATTTTGTCACATTTTAGTATATTATACAGCCTTCTGAATTTTCACGATAACAAAGCCGAACTTACATTGTTCATCCAAAATACATAATTACGTCCGATCACACCAGAGAATTGCTTACTACTACTTCACTCTACGGCAATAACCATATTCCAACGGGCTTACAATTTTTCTTGACAAATGAATTTCTACTAATTTCGAGCATATTGTCATAAATGAATGCAGAAATAAACATAGTAAACAGTACTATGCTGCATAATTAGTAATAGAAATTTTAAGTGAGCCAAACAATTCGTAATTTCAAATGTTTCTAAAAAGACAATTTTAACTGTACTTTCAGGGCTAGTACTTATTGACTATAACATCGAAAATAAAGTAACTTATTTTTATAATTTTTATCTTGAAATGTAACATATTGTGTATAAAATTATATGAAAGTTTTCAGGAAAGGAGCTGAGATAGTACTGAACTGTCCAAAATTCGTAAAATAATACTGGTATCGACAATTACTGATGAGAGGCGGATGTCCCGTTACAGTATGAGGTATTTTAATTTTTTCCATTATCCGTTACAGGTGCAGTATTAGTATGTGCTGCCTGAGACAGTCACGTCGATTAAATATCAGTGAGTAACGTTGCGAAGCAGTATGAAATGGAATGATCATGTGAGGAGTGTAGCAGGGAAGACGAATGGTCGATCGATTTAATGGGAGAATTTTAGGATAGTGTGGTTCATCTGTAAAGGAGACCGCATGTAGAACACTAATGCGACCCCATTGTTGAGTACGCTCGAGCGTGTGGGACCTGGACTAAGTCGAAGCAGATCAGAAGCGAGCTGCTAGGTTTGTTACCAGTAGGTTCGCACAACACGCAAGTATTAGGGAGATACTTCAGGAACTAAGATGACAATCACTGGAGAGAATGTGACATTCATTTCGAGGAGCACTATTCAGAGAATTGAGGGAACCAACTTTTGAGGCTAACTGCAGAACGATTCTACTGGTGGCGTCGTACACTTTGCGCAAGTGCAATGAAGATTAGGTTAGACAGATTATGGTTCCTATGGAGGCATATAGATAGTCATTTTTCCCTCGCTCTGTTTGCGAGTGTAACAGAAAAGGTAATGAGTAGTAATGGTACTGAGTAACCGCCACGCACCACACAGTGCCTTGCGGAGCATTTATGTAGATATGGAAGTATTACGTACATGAATTGCATAGTATTGGCACCTGTTATCCTCTCAGGAGAAATACTGAAGGAAGGAAGATTGGCGTTAACGTCCCGTCGACACCGAGATCATTAGAGACGGAACACAAACTCGAAATAAGTTAAGGATGGGGAACAGGCGGGAACCATCCTCCCGAATGCGAGTCCAGAGTGCTAACCACTACACCACCTCGCTCGGTCTTTAAGGAGAATTATTTTTTGCATTTGAGAGACACGTGCTGATGATGGTATGCATATGATCGAAACCAGTTGCCACTGAAATCTGATATTTTAATTTTTAATAAAATTTTGCGGTCGAAACTGATTACTGTTTAAAACTGACTGCTACGTTCAAAGCGACACCCCGTGAACACAAGTGGAAACTGTAGGCTCCGTTGCAAGGCGCTGGCAACCGTGCCAGGAAGAACGTCTCTTCGGCCCCGAGGCGGTGACGGTGGCTGCGCCACGCACGTCGGCAATAAGGACTGGCGGGGGGCCGCTTTATTGAGCAGTTACATTAGGGCGGCCGTTCTTCAGCCCGCGGGGGCGTCGCTGCCGCCGTAGCCGTGGCCGTCGCGGACCGCCGGCGGCGCGTCGCTATCGCGAATGACTTAATGCGGCCGCTTGAATATGCAGGGCGGGCCGTGCCCTGAGGGCCGCGCTGCCACTGCGGTGAAGAATGGCCCTGCGGAGGTAGGCCGGAGCCCGGCCGGTCCGCGTGGCGCAGCGCAGAGCGGCTGAAATACGGCCGCCCGGGCGCCGGGCCGTCAGGGGGCACCGCCGCCCCACACTGTGCGTTGTGCGCTGCTCCGGCGCTACGCAGCGGCGCCGCGCGGCCACCGGGAGAGGCCGGCCAACAGCGCGGGCGAAGCAGGAACGAGGAATACCAGCCGAAGAGGGAGGTGGTGCTTGTAGCCAACTCTCACTCTCTGTGCTCAAACCGCGTCAGTACCTGATAAGTGAACTTCCGAATATATGCACCATACATCTACTTCAGACATCTTTAATTGATGAAAGGAGAAACTATAAGAATGCAGTAAATGAAGCAGGCAAAAAAGAATACAAACGTCTCAAAAATGAGATAGACAGGAAGTGCAAAATGGTTAAGCAGGGATGGCTAGAGGATAAATGTAAGGATGTAGAGGCTTATCTCGCTAGCAGTAAGATAGATACTGCCTACAGGACAATTAAAGAGCCCTTTGGAGAAAACAGAACCACTTGTATGAATATCAAGAGCGCAGAGTATATAGAGGGTGTATACAAGGGCGATGTACTTGAGGACAAAATTATGGAAATAGAACAGGATGTAGATGAAATGGAAGATAGTGCGTGAAGAGTTTGACAGAACACTGAAAGACCTGAGTCGAAACAAGGTCCCAGGAGTAGACAACACTCCATTAGAACTACTGACAGCCTTGGGACAGCCACTCCTGACAAAACTCACACTTCAAGAAGAATATAATAATTCCAATCCCAAAGAAAGCAGGTGTTGACAGATGTGAAAATTACCGAACTATCAGTTTAATAATTCATGCTGCAAAATACTAGCGCGAATTCTCTGCAGAAGAATGGAAAAACTGGTAGAAGCCGATCTCGGGGAAGATCAGTTAGGATTCCGTAGAAATATTGGAACGTGAGGCAATACTGACCCTACGACTTATCTTAGAAGATACATTAAGGAAAGGCAAACCTACGTTTCTAGCATTTGCAGACTCGGAGAAAGCCTTTGACAATGTTGACTGGAAAACTCTCTTTCAAATTCTGAAGGTGGCAGGGATAAAATACAGGGATCGAAAGGCTATTTACAATTTGTACAGAAACCAGATGACTGTTATAAGACTCGAGGCGCATGAAAGGAAAGCAGTGGTTGGGAAGGGAGTGAGACAGAGTTGTAGCCTCTCCCCGATGTTATTCAATCTGTATATTGAGCAAGCAGTGCAGGAAACAAAAGAAAAATTCGGAGTAGGTATTAAAATCCATGGAGAAGAAATAAAAACTTCGAGGTTCGCCGATGACATTGTAACTCTGTCAGAGATAGCAAAGGACTTGGAAGAGCAGTGGAACGGAATGGACAGTGTCTTGAAAGTAGGATACAAGCAAAACGAGGATAATGGAATGTAGTCGAATTAAGTCGGGCGATGCTGATGGAGTTAGATTAACTTCAAGTAGTTAAGGAGTTTTGCTATTTGGGGAGCCAAATAACTGATGATGGTCGAAGTAGACGATAAATAGTTTGGGCAAGAAGAGATTAGAAGCTTTCTAAATGTGGTGCTGCAGAAGAATGCTGAAGATTAGATGGGTAGATCACATAACTAATGAGGAGGTATTGAACAGAATCGGGGAGAAGAGGAGTTTGTGGCACAACTTGACTAGAAGAAGGGATCTGTTGGTAGGGCATGTTCTGAGGCATCAAGGGATCATCAATTTAGTATTGGAGGGCAGCGTGGAGGGTAAAAATCGTAGAGGGAGGCCAAGAGATAAATACACTAAGCAGATTCAGAAGGATGTGGGTTGCAGTAGGTACTGGGAGATGAAGAAGCTTGCACAGGATAGAGTAGCATGGAGAGCTGCATCAAACCAGTCTCAGGACTGAAGACCACAACAACAACAAGAACATCTACTTCTACATCTACTTGTGTACTCTCGCAAGCAACCTATCGGTTTTTGGCGGGAGGAACTTTGTGTACCTTTCCATGTTTCAGTCGCGTATGACTCGGGGAAAGAACGATTGCTGGTAAGTCTCTGTGCCCGAATCTCCCTAACTTTATCTTCGTTATCTTTTCGCGAGATATATTTAGGAGAGAGCACCATAATGGCTGACTCTGCAAAGAAAGTAGACTTTCGGAATTATAACAATAATCCACACCGTGATTCAAAATGCCTCTCCTGCAGCGTCTGCCGCTGAAGTTGGCTCACCATCTCCGTGGCACTTTTCGCACTTACTAAATCATCCCGTGATGGAACGTACTGTTCTGTTTTGGATCTTCTGTATGCGGTATCACGTATCGATACCATCCCACCGGTGTCATAATGTGGGTAACGCAATTGCAAGTTTCCGTCAGAGGCCGATAGCGGCCACGAGGGATCTGGCGGAACCAATGGTGCGCGCCTGCTGAGTCACACCTCCAGCTACTCTGGACTACGAGCGACCTCTGCCTCTGCTGTACTCGCACTTTGAGCTACTTTGTTACGTGACACTATGCAGACTCCAACTAATCGCTGCTCCGACACCATCGTTCGTGCTTTAGTCTACATCTACATTTATACTTCGCAAGCCACCCAATGGTGTGTGGCGGAGGGCACTTTACGTGCCACTGTCATTACCTCCGTTTCCTGTTCCAGTCTCGTATGGCTCGCGGGAAGAACGACTGCCGGAAAGCCTCCGTGCGCGCTCGAATCTAATTTTACATTCGTGATCTCCTCGGGAGGTGTAAGTAGGGGGAAGCAATATATTCGATACCTCATCCAGAAACGCACCCTCTCGAAACCTGAACAGCAAGCTACACCGCGAAGCAGAGCGCCTCTCTTGCAGAGTCTGCCACTTGAGTTTGCTAAACATCTCCGTAACGCTATCTAGCTTACCAAATAACCCTGTGACGAAACGCGCCGCTCTTCTTTGGATCTTCTCTACATCCTCCGTCAACCCGACCTGCTACGGATCCCACACTGATGAGCAATACTCAAGTACAGGGCGAACGAGTGTTTTGTGAGCCACCTCCTTTATTGAGAGTTCGGAGACACTCATCCTTGTAGCTATTGTATTAGCTCGGCTCTGCCTCTCGCTGCATTATTTGTAGTAAGTCTTTGCTACACTTTGAGAAATTCAGGTTAAATAAATCTTCTGTTTACTGTGGTAACTTGTTCGCTAATCCCTTCTGCTCCTCTCCACCTTTCCTACGACGACTGTTGCCGCACCTCTCTGGAGTTCACGTCTCCTTACCACTGTGTACGCCTACTAAACACTATACTTCCTCTATCAGTTCTGTCTGGTGCAGACACCTGACTGACGAGTATTATTTAAGTATTAATCGAATCGCTCTTTCACAAGCTGCTTCCCTTGTCGATTAATTACATTTCCTGAGGTTTCTTCCAACGAATCTCAGCATGTCATTTGTCTTAAAGGTGACTAATTTTATGTTGTCGTTCCGCTTCAAATTGCTTCGTATGCCTACTCATAGTTATTTAATGGGTGATTGCTCCCAGTGATTGTGTAACCATGTGGTAAAGGGTCTTCTGTCTGTGTATCGCAGTAGGTCACATTTGTTTCTGTTGATGCTCAGCTGTCAATCCCTGCCCCAAGGGTCAGTCCTCTGCACGTCTTTTTGCATTTTGTAAAAACTTTCCTAGCTTAGCGACTTCTCTGTATCTCACAGCGTTACCTGCGAATTGCCTCACGAACTTCTGATGTTATCTACTAGGTCATTTACGAATATTGCGAGAAGTAACGGTCCTCTAACACCCACTTGGGGCACGCCTGAAGTTAATTTTACTTGTGAAAAGTTATTTTCGCTCAAAAAGACATGATATGTTTTGTTCGTTATAAAGCCCTCGATAAGTCACGCAGTTGGTCTGATATTCCGTACTCTCGTGTTTCGTTCATTAGGTGGCAGTGAGGAACTGTATTGAGCACCTTCCAGGAGTCAAAGAATACGACGTCTACTGGGTACGGAGCTAGCTGGGTTTCACACCATAGCTGTTTTCGGAACTCTTGTTGAGTCCTGCAGAGAAGATTTTCGGTCTCTTCCTCGTGAGATGGCTGACTGGCGTGATCGATGAGTCTCTGTCTCTACGAAACCGTTCTCGACGATACCGACTGTCTAGAAGCAAAATAAAAAGATGTATGTAGCAAATGTTGCTTACCTATCTGGGGAACATTAACCATTATAACTGCCTTTCTTTTATCTTTCTTCATGTTACGGCATAAAGTCAAGCGCCGGCAAGCCAGTCGGGAACGATAGAGTAGAGAGGCCTGTGAAGAAGAAGTCAGCCAATTACACGCTGACCGATCACTCTCCAGGACGACAACGCTACAGCAGCGGCCTCTGTGCGAAGAGGGCATAAGCGTCGCTCCCGACAGGTCGTGCCCCAGTTCTACAGAAGCTTCAAGACAAGCGACCTGAATAGAACCGTCAAAGCTCATTACTCTGCTCGTACATTCTACGTAGCTCAAACTTTTTTTATTTTGCATGTCGTCCTATGCTTGTGACACTTCCGTACAACGACGAAATCAAGTACTGCAATATTTTCTATTTTGTGATAAAACTCATTATTCCGATTTGTTTGAATGTTGTGTAGCGATCCGATAAAGCAGGTTTCCTAGACTCCCCATATCCGACAACTAGGCAGGATTCAACACTTCATTGCTAAGTTTTTTTAATAGTACCATATATTTTTATTCGGTAATCCAACTTTTCTTCTCAAGACATAGTCAGAAACGCAGTATAGTGTACCATTCACCAAAACATCAAGTTATTAGAAACGTAACACCAAACTAAGTTTAACTCATCTGTGCAAGGACACGGTGCAAGTAAGCGGGATAACTTAACTCGTACACATGCTGAAGTTGACAGTATGCAAATGGAAAGAAGGAAACTGCACACTTATCATTCAGTCAACCTCTAGTTGAAGGTTTGTGTGAGTACAGTGTACACCGAGGAAGAGATGCTACTACTCTATGGTCAATGTAAGTAGCAATATTGCAATAATGTTTTCTTATTTACATTTTTCCTTGTGTTTCCATGTGTGTGCTGTTACCTCTAGCTAGTTGACGAGTTCTGTTACCCTGTGACTGTGTGTTGCTACGGGAGAGTCAAAGTTAATTTGTGTTACGTTCTTAATTACGTCATCTCTACATGAATGATGCACTGCAATATGCTTTTGAACAGGTCTAAGGGAGACGAAGTGGATTATCGAAAAAATAGGGTTACACTTAAAAAGGACGTACTACTGTTCATATCTTGGAAGCAGACAATGACATAAGAAGGGAATTCAAGGTAGTTGATGTCCCCTTGTAGGTAAACAACATTTCCTTCAATTTCTTAATTTTCTTTCTGGAAAATGTGGTGTTCTGGCTTATTTTCCGCGGAATGGCGTTGCCCTTTCGAAAGATGGAGGGGGTGGGTCTGGAACTCGCAAATGTAAGAAACCTACAATTGAGAAAGAACAGATTTCAGCCTCTACTCCACCCGTCTCCTTGCCAACGTTCTTCATGCCAGATTAGCACTTAAAGCCAACGTCATGCACGATTAGTTGAAAATACTTGAACCTCTGTCTCCCTCTACAGTATTTGCCTCCTATGGCTTCTTCTACTACCATGTAAGTCATTCCACGATGGTTTCACTCATATCCTAGTATGCTATTCCTTCTAATTAGTTTTCCAAATATTCTTTCCTTCGGACGCCTTTCTCGTGTTTTATCTTATCAGTCCCCTTAATTTACGACGCATCTCCGTAACATGACACCTCGAACCATTTGATTCTCTTCTTTTCTAGTTTTTCCACAAATCAGCGATTCACTTCCACACAACCATTCTCTGTTCCACTGAGTTCTTAATATTTGGGTTTCGGTGTAATATTGTGTATAAATCTTGCTGTGCTTTCTTCGTTTTAGTTTGCAGTCAAGCTCAAGAAATTGGACAATTTTCTTTTATAACTGATTGAAAGACCCGTTAGTGGACACACCGTTATAGAGAGAACGATTCATTCTGCCTAGGCGATAGTTTTCTTTTGAGTCTCCTTCTGACAGAGATTCCTAGGAGGCAGGTTCATGGCAATAAAATGAATGACGGGGTTCCTCTTAAGCACTGCTTCTTACAAACTGCGAAAACAAAAATTGTAGCTGCAGGATACTTGCTCTGAGCAGCTGTTTTCGGTACCAGTCGATAAAGCTTCGCACAATTATTTTAGGTTACAGAGAACAATGATAATTATTGTCGGTTCGCACTTCCTTCGTTGGTATTCAGAAATCTTCCCATGATATTGATGCAATACTCCGGGTCATCTACGTGTCATCGCCAGACACCACGCTTGCTAGGTGGTAGCCTTCAAACCGGCCGCGGTCCGTTAGTATACGTCGGACCCGCGTGTCGCCACTATCAGTGATTGCAGACCGAGCGCCGCCACACGGCAGGTCTAGTCTAGAGACTCCCTAGCACTCGCCCCAGTTGTACAGCCGACTTTGCTAGCGATGGTTCACTGTCTACATACGCTCTCATTTGCAGCTACGTCATTTGCTACGACCTAGCAAGGCGCCATATTCAGTTACTACCTCAAGAATGTATTCTGAACAGATAATAATGTGACTCATGTACCGTCAAGAGCGACGTTCATCATTAATGGATTAAAGTTAAGTATCAAACTAATTATGTCCGCTTTCTGAATTCTCATTCCTTGTCATGTTCCAGACCACACGTCAGTATAGTTCTTCCCTCTTCACGCCAGCCTGCGTGAGCTAAAACGCGTGCATTTCGGCCCCCACTCGTAACACGGTGTTGGCTCTTCTGCCAACACAAAACTACGTACTAGTACGATCTCCTCATCTCTGCAGAGGTACTACGCCAAATGTCGACAGTAAACTGTGAAAATCCATCCGCAGCCAAAGTAGCAGTCCTGAACATTTAGGAACATTTTCCTCTAACTCTTCACTTCTTCTGATGAAGGTTTCCACTATTTTATTGCCACATCTGTTCTCAACGTCGCGTCCTCTTCTGTCTCAGCGCAATTGTGTATAAAACCGATAGATGAGAGGAACCTCAATCAGAACATGTATCTATACTTCTGTGCCGGCCGAAGTGGCCGTGCGGTTAAAGGCGCTGCAGTCTGGAACCGCAAGACCGCTACGGTCGCAGGTTCGAATCCTGCCTCGCGCATGGATGTTTGTGATGTCCTTAGGTTAGTTAGGTTTAACTAATTCTAAGTTCTAGGGGACTAATGACCTCAGCAGTTGAGTCCCATAGTGCTCAGAGCCATATACTTCTGTAATTCAAAACAGCAATAAAAAACGCCCGCGTCTCGTGGTCGTGCGGTAGCGTTCTCGCTTCCCACGCCCGGGTTCCCGGGTTCGATTCCCGGCGGGGTCAGGGATTTTCTCTGCCTCGTGATGGCTGGGTGTTGTGTGACGTCCTTAGTTTAGTTAGGTTTAAGTAGTTCTAAGTTCTAGGGGACTGATGACCATAGATGTTAAGTCCCATAGTGCTCAGAGCCATTTGAACCAATAAAAAACAGTTGTGTGTAAAGATTATCGCGTAACAGAGGCAAATGAAATTACCAAAATTGCTGTCATAATTCTTATATATGTCATAATTTCACTGCATTTTTTTTCTCTGCGATTCGGAAACAAGGATTGAGTCTACACTTATTGTCTAAACGGACAGGAATAACAATTTATCAGCGATATATCACTATGATTAACTTGAGATGAATTTCAGTACGCATTTAAAGACATGAGCGACTAATCAGCTGCAGTCATGGACTGTGCGGCTGGTCCCGGTGGAGGTTCGAGTCCTCCCTATGGCATGGGTGTGTGTGTTTGTCCTTAGGATAATTTAGGTCCCATAATATTTCACAGACATTTTTTTGACTAATCAGCGGACACCTTAATATCACTGAAGGAAGGAAAAATGTAGAAACGTCTCGAGAGGGTCTTAAATGAAATACTTGCCCCCTTAGCGTGCACAGCGGAACAGACCATCCCACAGGTATTCGCCGCACAGCGATACGCAGGTTATGTACGGTAGTATGTGGAAGTGCACAGCAGCGTTATCTAGGCTGGGCTATCGCTGGCGGACCCGTAAAGACAATTCGTTAGCGTAATGCGAGACATAACTCGTTCGCCATACGGCGCGCCCGCCTGTAGGCGGGATGTAGACAGCGGCTGAGGAGGCGGCGCCTCATCCAGCTCTCTGTCGCAGACAGGCAATCAGCGTCGCAGAGGACGGAAGCCCGCGCGTTCGTCGTGGCTTCATTAATGCTGCACGGCACAGTTCGCTAATTGCCACCCGGCTAATTAACTTAACCTGCAATTATTCGCGTGTGGGATACACAGGTGGCGGCGAGGTTTCCGCGCAGCAGCCAGTTCATGTGGCAAGTTTCGCCGAACGTGCTCCGTACCAGATAGGGTTGATAAAAGAGATAGAGAAGATCCAACGGAGAGCAGCGCGCTTCGTTACAGGATCATTTAGTAATCGCGAAAGCGTTACGCAGATGATAGATAAACTCCAGTGGAAGACTCTGCAGGAGAGACGCTCAGTAGCTTGGTACGGGCTTTTGTTGAAGTTTCGAGAATATACCTTCACCGAGGAGTCAACCAGTATATTGCTCCCTCCTTCGTACATCTCGCGAAGAGACCATGAGGATAAAATTAGAGAGATTAGAGCCCACACAGACGCATACCGACAATCCTTCTTTTCACGAACAATACGAGACAGGGATAGAAGGGAGAATCGATAGAGGTACTCAAGGTACCCTCCGCCACACACCGTCAGGTGACTTGCGGAGTATGGATGTAGATGTAGATGTATGTGAACCTTTGACCAGCATTACAAGAAACTGAGTCAGTGAACATCAACGGCAGACGACCTGCATTTTACTAGTTTCTTTCGTAGCAAAAAATAGTCACTAAGCAATTTTCATAGAAAAACGTAAATACAGTCAGCCGAGACCATTCATTTGTAAGTCATTCTTTACTTCCATGAACTAGTGTTCGAGTCTCTTCAGGCTCATCTTCAGATGACGCAGAAGTTTACGTATTTCGATTTTTAAAATGCTGATAGGTACTGGAAGTTGCTTCATGCAGTTTAGTTGACTGCTCACAGCTATATAAATCTAAATTTAATTTAATATACAGTCATGTGATTATACAATATCCCTAAGAGATAAGCTTGGTTTCTTAGTAACAATTAAGTAAATATCAGGTAATGGGTTTGTGTCACTATTATTCTTACTGATTTATAAATGGTTAAATCTAGCGAGAATGTACCACTTATCGTAAAATGAAGACTCAAAATTTCAGCTTCTGTTGTGGAAGATTCATATCATACCGTGCAGCTCATAGTCAATTTTCTTCTAAAAGTTCCCTTGTGAAGATGAAGCAAGTATGTCCGCGGTAGAACTAGGAAAAGTCTTAGTCCGTTTTTAAATTTAAGTTTTGACCTAGGAGCTCGCTCTTATTTTGAAAACTCGTTACTGGAATGGGTACTTATGCATTAGAACATCTACAGAAGGAAAAAGACTGTGCAGTTTGTTGCGCTCAGATATGCGGTGGGAAACGCCACGAAAAAATAGTGTGTATCGAGGCAAAAAAATAAATAAAAAAGTCACTGTGTTACGAAAGTTGCGCTTTTAGCTAGGATCCTTGAAAAGCTGGACTCATTTATCGAGACAAACTAGGAGGACATGAAAGCAGTACATTGTCATTCGTCAGCTTAAACCTGACCGTGATGAAGGTTGAACTGTGAGATTGTATAACACGGCCACACTTTTTTTGCTTTTACAAATTAAACTGCCGCCTGGTAGAAGACGTTCCCCATTCGTAGCTCTTTGAAATGAAATGATCGTACGGCATTGTTGCCCGAGAGACCCCACGCGGGGGGTTTGGCCGCCGAAATTGCAAGTCCTTTTTAGCGAGTCAATGATCATGAAATGATGATGAAAGACACACAACACCCTGTCATCACGAGGCAGAGAAAATCCCTGACCCCGCCGGGGTCCCTACCGCAAGACTACGAGCTGCGGACTGTACGAGCTCTGGACGACATAACCTAACTACAACATTTAAAGTAAAGTTTATTTATTGCGTCTCCTCTTTGGAACCTGTCACCAAATTTTCCTATATTTTAAACAACTTAGTTTTTCTTTCAGAACAATTGTTGTAATTCGTAATGTAGTTAAATATTTAATGTGTCACATATTTCATCTAACCTAAATAACTTAACATTGCGGTTTTATTGAAATAACCCCTCTCGTTTTAGTCATAAATTAAACACTAAAAATTGTGTTGTTCTGAAACCAACTGAGATATTCTGCACTCGTAGGTGGACTATTTTAAAATCGTTGCTCCCAACAAAATTTCACAGCCAGACATGTTTACCTTTGTACCTGACGATGGCGTAAACAGCCGAAAACCTGTGTGTAAAATAATAAATAGCTTAGAATATTACACCAGTGTCTTGACTTTTTTTTCACTCATACTGTATAAAATATTCCACCCGGAACGGACGGCACAGTGAAATTACTGCAAATACAATTAACGAAAATTCTCGTTCGTGGAAGAACAACTGATAAACTTGTGTGTTTTGTTAGCTGTACGTTCACACTGATACACAGCAGAACGAACAGGTTTGCTGACGAAGAGATTGCAGATTCGCAGCTCCTGTATGAGTCCACTGAACCACAGTGATGCATTGTTTCGACAACAATGAACTCGTCATCGTTGCAATAATGGTTCAAATGGCTCTGAGCACTATGGCACTTAACATCGGAGGTCGTCAGTCCCCTAGAACTTAGAACTGCTTAAACCTAATTAACCTGCGGACATCACACACATCCATGCCCGAGGCAGGATTCGAAGCTGCGACCGTAGCGCCTAGAACCGCTCGGCCACTCTGGCCAGCTCGTCGTTGCAGTCCTGTTTCATGGGAAGCTCAGTTCTCAGACACGACACCAGTGGAGCTCGGTCATGAGACACGATACGAGTGGTCGACTTCGTTCAGGCAATGTGAAGGGCCTAGTTTGTTAGACTCGGGTTGATTGTCACATAAAGAGTGTCGTAAAAATGAAAGTATTATGCCGAAAGTACTGGGATTGCTAAGGGTGTAAAACGGTCGATGTTTCGTCGCTCCCGGCGGTAGACATTTTGAACGATACTTGTAAGAGAACAGTACTTCATACGTTACGTGCCGTACCGCACACTGACAGAACAGGTGGAAGACACTGTCGCAAAAGCGTACGCGTTTCGTCTGAGTATTTACATTGTATTTTGTGTAGCGACTTTTGGGATTGCTTATTACAAGGTTTTCACTATTGTGAAGATATTTTCACAGGAAAAAAGTTTTCTTACTTGTGATATTGCTCCGTAACGAGCTGCAGGAGGCCAGAGATCCCTTATTCTGAAAAAGATTCTCTCGGTGACCAGTGATCTTTTTTCTCGGTGAGCGTGTGATTTCACCCTTGTAACCTCCCAACATAAAAAAATATATATAACATTCACATTTAGTGTAACCTCCCAACAGTTTATTATTCCGTAACCTCGCAGTAATAACGTGACTAACGTCCCAATAACAAATGTGACTCACTTATAACCTTTCAATAACTGACTGTGAATTTAAACTGGTAAATTTTGGACGTCAGCAGTGCTGCGTCATGGCCCTGAATAAATTGAAAATTCTTACCTCAATGAAGTCGCCGGATAACGCGTGTATATCTGCTCCTATAAGAAATTTTTCTGGCACAGCCCAGTGCAATGCTGGCCGCTAGATTTGTCATGTATGAAAGGAATCGACTGATTTTTCTCTACGATAATCGGGATGACCATGGATTGCAGAAATTAATAAATTCTTTAAATTCAGATGAATGATTGTCAAAAAGTTAACTTTATAAAAAGGATTATTATTAAAAGATTTTTGAAACATTTACATGGGACTTGATATAACAACAGTACATATTTTGAAACTTCCTGGCAGATTAAAACTGTGTGCCGGACCGAGACTAGAACTCGGGACCTTTGCCTTTCGCGGGCAAGTGCTCTACCAACTGAGCTACCCAAGCACGACTCACGCGCCATCGTCACAGCTTTACTTCTGCCAGTACCTCGTCTCCTACCTTCCAAACTTTACAGAAGCTCTCCTGCGAACCCTGCAGAACTAGCACTCCTGAAAGAAAGGATATTGCGGAGACATGGCTTAACCACAGCCTGGGGGATGTTTCCAGAATGAGATTTTCACTCTGCAGCGGAGTGTGCGCTGATATGAAACTTCCTGGCAGAGTAAAACTGTGTGCCGGACCGAGATTCGAACTCAGGAGGACAGGGCGTGAGTCGCGCTTGGGTAGCTCAGTTGGTACAGCACTTGCCCGCGAAAGGCAAAGGTCCCGAGTTCGAGTCTCGGTCCGGCACACAGTTTTAATCTGCCAGGAAGTTTCATATCAGCGCACACTCCGCTGCAGAGTGAAAATCTCATTCTGAGTACATATTTTGTTGTAACAAACTACATATGCGCGCGCCTGCTTTTACCTTATATTACATTGCTCAGGGCCGGCCGCAGTGACCGAGCGGTTCTAGGCCCTACAGTCCGGAACCGCGTGACCGCTACGGTCGCAGGTTCGAATCCTGTCTCGGACATGGATGTGTGTGATGTCCTTCGGTTAGTTAGGTTTAAGTAGTTCTAAGTTCTAGAGGACTGATTACCACAGCAGTTAAGTCCCATAGTGCTCAGAGCCATTTGAACCATTACAACATTGCTCAGGCACCGCCATCGCTCCCCACGACCGATCCCGTGAACTCCATACACCCGACTGCTAGCTACTACTTACTCCTACTGCCGGAGCTACAACTACTACTACTGCCGGCACTGCTCTCTGGTCTGCGATTCTCTTATAGCTTATATATCGCAGGCAGCGCTTGAACAACCCATCGAAATTACATCTGCTCAAGTGCACTAGCAAAAAATTCCTTAGTCGTGGACCTCTTACACCCTGTATAGGAAGTATTATCATTGCAAGTGGATCATCGGCTTAGTTGTGGCTGTAACGCCGATTAGAGGCCAAGGCACCGCCTTCCGTTTTCGTCAGATACCGTGAAGGCACGGTGTGTGTTACACAGCTCTTGCCGGATGCGCCCTTCGAGTCGGCGCGCTCGCTTCCACAACGAGCGAACCTCCTATTACAATGCGCAGCGGCGTGTTCGGATATCGGCGCCGCGACCGCGGCCGCCAGGGGACGTCATTTAGAGGTCCCTCAGGTCCCGCTCCCCGGGAGTGCGTGAGACGACGCCGACGCCAGCGACACCGGCGCTGAAGCACGGCCTGCGGTAATCTAATACGGCGTGATTGGCCGGCTCGGACCCCGGTCTGCGGCGTGCTGACTAAACAACGCCGTACGCCGCTTTGTAGCGTCGCAACGAGGTTAGCACTCGTGTCGGCCTCGCCGGCGAGTATTTACATTATTGCGTTACCACGAGGGCGCCTACTTTCACCCCCCGAGGTGCGGAGAAGGCGCGTGGGGGTGCTAAGGGCGTGGCGAACTTGACAAGGGTGTGCTCGAAGCAACGTAGGAAGAATGGAATGATTGTTGTCGGGAACAATGCACTAACAACCGACCTCCCCCCACCCCTTCTACGTATTGTTCAGTGATAAGCAGAGTGCTTCGATGCACTGTCACCCTCACTTTCTTTTCTCTTCTGACGAGGGTAATCCCAAAAGTAAGGTCTCCTACTTTTTTTTATTAGTACATAGTCCTGTTTATTTCTACAATGAATTACATCAGTTTACAGCTTGAGCATTTAGCTATTTTTCGACATAACCACCATTTCTGTCGATTCATTTTTGCAGACGCTGTGGCAGTTTTTGTATTCCCGTGTCATACCAGCTCGCCGCCATCCTTGAAGCTCTTCTTTCACCTTGTCGTTGGAGCTGAATCGCTGGGACCACAATTGACGCTGACAGGTACTGTGAGACTGAAAAACCTCAAACGGGTAATTCAGAACCGGAGAGGAGGAATGTTGAGCAACGGCGTACACATTCTGCATGACAACGCTCGCCTACACATCGCCCTGCAAACCGTTGCTCTCCTGCAATATTTTCAGTGGAACATAATCGACTGTGACCTGTTCCCTAGGATAAAAGAACATTTGGCCGGAAAGCGATTCAGCTCCGACGACTAGGTGAAAGAAGAGGTTCATAGCTTTCTGAACAGCATGGCGGCGAGCTGGTATGACATGCGCATACAAAAACTGCCACAGCGTCTACAAAAATACATCGACATGAATGGTGATAATGTCGAAAAATAGCTAAATGTTCAAGCTGTAAACTGATGTAAACCATTGCAGAAATAAACAGGTCTATGAAGTTATAAGAAAATAGGAGACCTTACTTTGGGATTACCCTCATAAATTTGAACGCTGTAAACTGCTAAATGTTTACCACCATCATTAGCTGGTAAATTGGAGTGGCAGATTCAATACAGAATACGTTAACTGTTACAGATATAGGAAAAATCGCTCCGGTGAAACAGTGACAGTGGCACTGAGTGCTGTTCTCGGGCACAGGTTGAGTTAAGTAGCTGGAAATCCCTGAGTCCTGTCGATCGATTCATCGCAGCTTTAAATGGGCGTATTGGGAAAAATCTGAGTCATGTTTTAAAGATATCAAAGGCACCTGGCTCACTGAAATCGCTACCTATCGACACTCCGCAAAATTAATCCTGTGGGAAGGGCCGGGAGGCAGTGTGACGCGAGTGACAAAAGAATATAACATTGGCATTTTTTATATTAATGACTAGAGACGTAAGAACTAAATTTTACAGGTGCAAAGAATCATTATATCCCTGAGGAGTAATAGTTATCCATGACATCTTAATTCTGTAATGAATGAAACCTCTGTACTCCAGATCCTGGGAGCGGGTGCGAGGGGCAGGGGGCGTAAGGGGGCCAAGAACCCCTCTTGCCCCAGCGGATGCAAATGTGCGTGTGGTAGTGCGCCTAATGAGTTACGTTGGATCTCTGAAGAAGCAGATAGAGACGAAGAACTGCTGAACAGATGTTTTGGGTGCTCTGCTTGAAATCACGTTGGATGTTCTAGGAAAAGCGACGCCAGGCTATGTTGTCGATGGTCGCTTACCCAAGAAATGAACATTTTAAAAGTTATATGAGGAAAAGTTCCTCCACAGCCGAATTTTGAGAATGTCTTTATTCTGTCTCAAGACTAGTTTCGGCGGAACATTACCGCCATCCTCAGGCACCACCACTGCCCATGTGTGTTGACTAGCCAACGTGTACTAGTACAAAGGTTCTCACAGTAAATGAGCCAAGAAAATCATTACTCTTTTGGCAGCGGTGGGGCCTGAGGGTGACGGTAATGTGTCGCCGAAACTAGTCGTGTGATAGAATAAAGAAATTCTCAACATACAGCTGTGGAGTTACTTTTTCTCATATATACCATTAGCTAAAGTCCATGCAGTAAGATGGACATCCACAAATTCTAAAATTTGTTCAAATGTCAAAACAGAACTGGTTACACATTCCATGTCATTGTTTAAACACATTTCAGTATTTTAATTTCCTAGGAGAAAGTGGTAGACAATTTGGGACACTTATCTTTACTCAAATATACTTAACAAAAACTTCTCTTCTCAAGTGCATAGTCCCCCTAACACTGTGGATAATCGCCTTTTGTACGTGAATCGTGGTCAATCGCTTCTCTGTGATACACTGTCTCATCAGAAGTATCTGGACATCAGTGGATAAAGCGGAATTAACCACTAGATGTCACGAAAGGCAGACCATCCAGTATTACAGGAGGTGAGGAGGATTGCGTTGTCAGCAGAGAAGCGATAACGGCAGAATGGGTCCGTTAGCAGAGCAGAGTGACTTCAAACGCGGACTAGCCACTGGATGTCATGTGAGTAACGCATCCATCAGGAACGTTTTGTAAGTAGGCTGTTTAGGTTTTTATGTTGGTAACACCACGTAGTGCTCTGTATGAAAATCGCTGACTGCGCTGTGTGCAGTCTGTGGCTGGTTGGACTCATTGTTGGAATATTCGCTTGTGTAGTGCTGGGCGGTTGGATGTGAACACCGCGTATCGTTGTGCAGTTGCAGGTGAGCCGTCAGCACTGGTGTAGGGAGATAGATGCCAGAGTTTTGAGAAGTCACTATGAGAGCACGGTCTGGACGTGTGTCCGTCAGAAAAAGGAAATTTTTTTAATTGAATGTCACAAAATTATAGATATGACTTTTGAACGCTATTAAGTTAAGACTTTGTTTGTTTCTATCAAAATCTTTCATTTCCTAACTATGCCTATCAGTAGTTAATGCCATCAGTAGTTAGAATCTTTTATTTAGATGGCGGTATTGGCGCTCGCTGTATTGCAGTAGTTCGAGTAACGAAGATTTTTGTGAGGTAAGTGATTCATGAAAGGTATAGGTTATTGTTAGTCAGGGCCATTCTTTTGTAGGGATTATTGAAAGATTGCGTTGCGCTAAAGATATTGTGTGTCAGTTAAGTGATGATCAGAATAAGTAAAGAGAAAACTATCTGAGTACGTTGAGTTTTACTCAGTTGTGAGCTGCAAATGTAGATTTATTCAACTTTCCAAGGCTTAAGGCATCGAGATGTTCTTTGTACCTGATCTCAAAACGTTTGTCTGTCTGACCAAAGTAGAACTTTGCGGGTTTGAAATGAAATGATCGTATGACATTGTTGGCCGGGAGGCCCCATTGAGGTAAGTTCGGCCGCCATATTGCAAGTTCTTTTAGTTGACGCCACATCGGCGACTTGCGCGTCAATGATGATGAAAATGATGATGAAGGACACACAACATCCAGTCCCCTGCCAGGAATCGAACCGGGGCCCCTGCGTGGTAGGCGATAACGCTACCGCTATGCTACAGAGGCGGACAACTTTTGAGGTAAATCACATTGGAGCCTAGAAAAGTTTTTTACACCATGGATCACTTTTTGCTATAATTTATTGTTAGTAGAGAAGCTGATATTAATATTCTTCTATTTAAATAAGTTTGCAACAATTTGGTATGATATTGGGTGTATGATGGGATAACAGTATATTTAGGTGCGGCTTCTGCAGGAGACTGATTTGTTTTGGATTGAATGCTGTACGAGCTCCTGTTATGTGGAGCTGTGGCTTTTGTTTTTAATTTTATTGTGGAATTTCTCTACGATTATAAGATCATGGTCATTATTGTGTACGTATACCGGGTGATCAAAAAGTCAGTATAAATTTGAAAACTGAATAAATCACGGAATAATGTAGACAGAGAGGTAGAAATTGACATACATGCTTGGAATGACATGGGGTTTTATTAGAACGAAAAAAATACAAACGTTCAAAAAATGTCCGACAGACGGCGCTTCACCTGATCAGAATAGCAATAATTAGCCTAACAAAGTAAGACAAAGCAAAGATGATGTTCTTTACAAGAAATGCTCAATACGCCTACCATCATTCCTCAACAATAGCTGTAGTCGAGGAATAATGTTGTGAACAGCACTGTAAAGCATGTCCGGAGTTATGGTGAGGCATTGGCGTCGGATGTTGTCTTTCAGCATCCCTAGAGATGTCAGTCGATCACGATACACTTTCGACTTCAGGTAACCCCAAAGCCAATAATCGCACGGACTGAGGTCTGGGGACCTGGAAGGCCAAGCATGATGAAAGTGGCGGCTGAGCACACGATGACCACCAAACGACGCGCGCAACAGATCTTTCACGCGTCTAGCAATTTTGTTTGTTCTAATAAAACCCCGTGCCATTCCAAGCATGTGTGTCAATTTTTACTTCTCTATCTACATTATTCCGTGGTTTATTAAGTTTTAAAATTTATACGGACTTTTTGATCACCCGGTACTTTTGACAATGTAGTGAATTTGCAGTAATCAAATTGTACTGATTTTTACAATTAAATTTAAATAGCATATTAAGAGAACAGAGACCACAGCAGTATTACGTACAGTTGGGTTTTGGTACTGTAGTACGAATCTGTCGAAGCAACAGTATTCGGTAGAGTGCGCACTGTTCTTCCCGCTTTCCCTTGCCCAGTAACAACTTCATCACTGACGGCTCTGCCACTCTGTTGTGAGACGAAAAGAAATGCTTTCGCTAGGGCACTTAATAACTAACACTCGGCTGAAGTAGCAGAGCTAGGAGCAGTGGCGCGGTGCATATCGAATGATCCGCGTCGATAGGCGCTGATGCCGCTGGGCGCGGCGACGCGGCGCTGGGCGGCAGCTAAGTCAGACGTACTCGCGGGGCACCCACGCAGGATTTGAACAGTCGATTACGCGACATCAAACGCACTGTCTATCAGGCGAACAGCGGCGCGTTTAACGGGCAGGCTCGCACGCTAGGCTGGAGCCGGTTGCCATCGCGTCATTCTGGCGGCGCGTCGCCACCGGCGCAGATCGGTCGCTCTCGCCGGCGAGTCTGAAAGCGCTGACGGCGCCTGCTCGTGACCTTTCAAACGTGGCAGTCCGCCGGCTGGTAGCCGCGTATCATCTGTCAGCCGGCGGAGCGGCGGTAATTAATCAGGAAGTGCCATCTCGAACGTAATTGGCTACGTGTGCCCCTGGGTGCACTCTGCAGGCTTTGTGCGGGTACCGCGCCACGAGCTCACAGGACCGCGGCGCGGCGCTGCGCACCCAATTCCCTCGCAGCGGCACGGCGGGTGCGGTCGTCTGCCCGCTGCGAGCGATCCTGTTTTACTGCCGAAATAAAAGGAAATCGGGCAGAGTGAGAGAAGGGGAGGGAAAAACCTGCTGCTTCTGGGTGTCGGCGAGTAGCAGTGCAGATCAGTTCATCTGCATCAGCATCTACATCTACATGACTAGTCTGTTATTCAACGGACCATAGAAGCACTTTCAAGCTTCTGTTTCGCTGCGACACCTGCTTTTTTTTTATTTTTATATTTTTTAACCAGAGGAAGTGTAGCAGGTGCAGAAAAGTAAATAAAGGGTAAAGTGGTACTGTGGTTCAAATGGCTCTGAGCACTATGTGAGTTAACTGCTGAGGTCATCAGTCCCCTAGAACTTAGAACTACTTAAACCTAACCAACCTAAGGACATCACACATATCCATGCCCGAGGGCCGGCCGGTGTGGCCGAGCGGTTATAGGCGCTTTAGTCTGGAACCGCGCGACCGTTACGGTCGCAGGTTCGAATCCTGCATCGGACATGGATGTGTGTGATGTCCTTAGGTTAGTTAGGTTTAAGCAGTTCTGAGTTCTAGGGGACTGATGACCTCAGAAGTTAAGTCCCATAGTGCTCAGAGCCATTTGAACCGTTTTTGAACCATGCGCGAGGTAGGATTCGAACCTGCGACCGTAGCAGCAGCGTGGTTCCGGGCTGAGATGCCTAGAACCACTCGGCCATTCCGGCAGGCCAGGGTGGAATGGAAATGGAAAGCATAGCCAACGGTAAACGAGTGGTACAATTCCAACCAATTTTGGTTCTAACACGCTATAGACCATCTTGTTGAATTAAGACTACACCTACATAAACACACTGAAAACTACTGGTGATGAGGATGATGTTTGGTTTGTGGAGCTCAGCTGCGCCGTACAAATTTCCCTTCTGTACACAGTTCAATCTAGCCACTTTCACAAATGATGATGTAATGATGAGGACGACAGAAACACCCAGTCTCCGGGCAGAGAAAATCCCCAACTGCCCGCCATCCATGTGGAGCACGTATTGGTCTCACCGCGGACTTCTAGTACTTAGCCACACACAACTGATATCATCAAAGTTTACGGGCCTGAAGATAGCGTTGACGCAACGTCGAAACTAGTAGCCAAATAAATATGAAATTTTAAGTACAGCTGGAGGAGTTTCATTGTTAAGAAAAAAGAAAAAAAATAAGAAAAAGCAAATATGTTTTGTTGACATCGACCTGCAGAGAGAGAAACGATCGTCATTATAAAATACGGGAAATCAAAGCTCGCATGGAAGGATATAGGTGTTCGTTTTCTCCGCGCGCGGTTGGAGAGTGCAATAATAGAGAATCGTTGTTAAGGTGGTTCGATGAACCACTTGCCGGGCAATTAAGTTTGATTTGCGAAGTATCCGATTTATACAGGGTGTTACAAAAAGGTACGGCCAAACTTTCAGGAAACATTCCTCACACACAAATAAAGAAAAGATGTTATGTGGACATGTGTCCGGAAACGCTTAATTTCCATGTTAGAGCTCATTTTAGTTTCGTCCACCTACGCTCAATGGAGCACGTTATCACGATTTCATACGGGATACTCTACCTGTGCTGCTAGAACATGTGCCTTTACAAGTACGACACAACATGTGCTTCATACACGATGGAGCTCCTGCACATTTCAGTCGAAGTGTTCGTACGCTTCTCAACAACAGATTCGTTGACCGATGGATTGGTAGAGCCGGACCAATTCCATGGCCTCCACGCTCTCCTGATCTCAACCCTCTTGACTTTCATTTATGGGGGCATTTGAAAGCTCTTGTCTACGCAACCCCGGTACCAAATGTAGAGACTCTTCGTGTATTGTGGACGGCTGTGATACAATACGGCATTCTCCAGGGCTGCATCAGCGCATCAGGGATTCCATGCGACGGAGGGTGGATGCATGTAGCCTCGCTAACGGAGGACATTTTGAACATTTCCTGTAACAAAGTGTTTGAAGTCACGCTGGTACGTTCTGTTGCGGTGTGTTTCCATTCCATGATTAATGTGATTTGAAGAGAAGTAATAGAATGAGCTCTAACATGGAAAGTAAACGTTTCCGGACACATGTCCACATAAAATATTTAATTTCTTTGTGTGTGAGGAATGTTTCCTGAAAGTTTGACCGTACCTTTTTGTAACACCTTGTATGTAGATGAATTAAGCGCGTTGTAAGTAGAATTGTCGCGTCATGGCAAAAACCAATTGCCAAGTGTCACTAAGTGAC
Organism: Schistocerca piceifrons; assembly: GCF_021461385.2. Taxonomy (NCBI): domain Eukaryota; kingdom Metazoa; phylum Arthropoda; class Insecta; order Orthoptera; family Acrididae; genus Schistocerca; species Schistocerca piceifrons. Next base: position 524,763,447 of record NC_060142.1, read on the forward strand.
AGAAGAGAGCCTTCCAGAAGCATGCGACGTAACGAGGTGCAGCAGAGTGGCTGAACTTGGGTTAACGAGAGAGTCCGCCTCCCGGGGCGACAACCTGCCCGAGTTTAGCGCTGACGCTGCACAACGCGCAGGCGCCCTCTGGTTCGGCCCGCGACGCTGCCGTTCGTCTGAACGCCGGGTGGCGCGGGCTGTGCCAGAATTTAGGTCGGTAGGCCGGGGGGGATCAAGGCTGTGATTCAGTGCAGCCGCGCCGCGCGCCGCGCGCTGCGATAACAACGGGCGGGAACTGCACGCCGCGGCTGACAAGAGGCGCCGGCCGCGGGCGGCTCCATTAAGGCGAATCAGCTTAATTGGGATTGGCGGCGGGGCAGAGCAGGCAGACGCCAGATTTCCGCGCCGCTCAGCTCCGCGTCGCCCGCGACGGGACGACGCCGTTGGCTGGTGTGGCGGTTGCTTGCCACCGATGCGGTTCTTATGAGGAATAACGGCTGCACAAAAGAAAGTCGCGAATAGTCAAGAACCTGCCTCCGACAATCCTTCCTCTCGAGACTCAGAGTCAAGACACCGGACTCACTCAAACTGATAAAATTTGGCAAGTAGTGACTCGGAGATACGCCAAATGAACTAGGGTCGTCCAATAAGTGATGTTCCGCACTTTTTTTTAAAACGCCATTAACATACCTCGAGAAAAGTCCTTGTACGTTGATGTTTCGTCTGGGCGCCGGTGAAGTTTCGTACCGTTCTGGGAGATGGAAGAGCCGTAGTACAGCTTCAAAATGGTGTCTACATGCGACCCACTTTACAGGCAACGTGCTGTTATTTAATTCTTGTGTGCAGAAAAAGAAACCGTAGTGAACACCCCTAAACGTTTGTGTGCTGTGTATGGCGATGCTCCAGTTGATAGGAGTACAGTTGGGCGATGGGTAAAGGAAGTTACAGCATGAAGGAAATGCAGAAACGGAAATGAAAAAAAAAAAAAAAAAAAGGCTCTGAGCATTAGGGGACTTAACTTCTGAGGTCATCAGTCCCCTAGCCCCTAGAACTTAGAACTACTTAAACCTAACTAACCTAGCGACATCACACAATTCATGCTCGAGGCAGGATTCGAACCTGCGACCGTAGCGGTCGCGCGGTTTCAGACTGTAGCGCCTAGAACCGCTCGGCCAATCCGGCCGGCTGTTCAAATGTGTGTGAAATCTTACGGGACTTAACTGCTGCGGTCATTAGTCCCTAAGCTTACACACTACTTAACCTAAATTATCCTAAGGACAAACACACACACACACACACACACACACACACACACACACACACACACACACACCCAAGCCAGAGGGAGGACTCGAACCTCCGCCGGGACCAGCCGCATAATCCATGACTGCAGCGCCTAAGACCGCTCGGCTAATTCCGCGAGGCACAGAAACAGAGCTTCATAATCAGCCACACTGGGGAAGTCCTGTCAGAGCCACTGCTCCAGATATGCTGAATCGTGCGGATGCCATTATTCGTATCGACCGGCACATCACAACTCGACAATTGGCTCTACAGTTGCCGTTCAGCATTGGAAGTGCTTTTCGGACATTCAAAGAGGTGCTCATAGGTGGAATCCAGGAATGCAGGGCACAAGATTCCTCTGAATTGTTGGAGCGTTTCGAGACCGACGGAGAGGCCTTCCTGACACGGATCGTTACGATCGACGATAGCTGGGTGCACCACATTGCGGCATTCCATGGAGTGGCATCATCCTCATTCACCACAACAGAAGAAATTCAAGACAACACTCCTCTGGCGGAAAAGTCTTGGTGACACTCTTCTGGGATTGTGATGGCGTCATTCTCGTGGATGTGTTGCCAAGAGGGTCAACCATCAATTCAGAGGCATACGTGAAGACTCTGAATAAACTCAAGAACCGTTTCCGACCTGTTCGAGCGGAGAAGAATCCAGCAGAAATCCTGCTTCAACACGATAATGCACGCCCACACACAAGTTTGAGAACCCGGGAACACATCGCCAAATTGGGTTGGATATCAATGCCTCATCCACCATGCAGTCCAGACCTGGCACCCTCGAACTTCCATCTCATTGGACCGCTTAAAGATTCTCTACGGGGAACACACTTTGAAGGCAACGAGAGTGTCAGTCGCGCAGTGAAAACATAGCTACGCCTACAGGACAAGAGCTTTCACCAGCTGGGAATACAGTCTCTTCCACAAAGTTGGCGTACGGCCATAGAACGTGATGGAGACTACGTACAATAATAAGACATGGACAAGACATGTTGATGCATTTTGTCACCAAATTCTGACTTTTAACAATAAATATGTTCTGAGAAAAAGAATGTGGGGTATTACTTACTGAACGACCGTTGTATATCACGTGACAAAACAAAATGAAGAAATATCATTTAGCAGTGGTGACGTTGCATAAACACACACTGGTGTGCAGAACGTAGGGACGACAGCCGCTTTCGCGTTATGTATCACTGCCACGCAACATAAGCCCATTAAACCAGCACCGTACACAGAAAGAACTGCTACAGTATAGTACAGAACGTAACTGAAAGAAATACGCAACAGTACGAACAAAAATGAAACTTTTAATCAAAGACAATAATTACACTCGAGTCACCGCGAATTATACTGATCCCATAGACATTACAAAAAAAGATGCGACATGGTTCTCAACCCATTCCTGCCCAGTAAGTCAATTTGGACGTATTTGTGCACGCACGAAGCAACAGACACCACCCATTCATATTATTGATTATCCTAGCTGGGCATTGGATCCACCTAATTCTGTGCGGATGCACGAATACGTCTGACCTCCTGTGGGAAACGGACAGGGACCGCGAGTAGGTGGCCCTCGATGGGAACATGGACCAGCCGTGATGCGAGCCGAGATAACCGCACAGCTGTGATAACGTTGTGCCTCGGATGATGGAAGTGGTTAACGCACAATCCGGTACATATTTTTACTCGTCGCCACAGAATCCGTGTAATGTCCCGTAGCAGTTGACAGCAGTGATCCTCCCCCTTTCCTTTCCTTCCCTTTCTCCCCTCCCCACTTTTAACTTATGTATCATATACAGGGTGTTACAAAAAGATACGGTCAAACTTTCAGGAAACATTCCTCACACACAAATAAAGAAAAGATGTTATGTGGACATGTGTCCGGAAACACTTAATTTTCATGTTAGAGCTCATTTGAGTTTGGGCCCCATGTTCTTCCACCTACGCTCAATGGAGCACGTTATCATGATTTCATACGGGATACTCCACCTGTGCTGCTAGAACATGTGCTTTTACAAGTACGACACAACATGTGGTTCATGCACGATGGAGCTCCTGCACATTTCAGTCGAAGTGTTCGTACGCTTCTCAACAACAGATTCGTTGACCGATGGATTGGTAGAGCCGGACCAATTCCATGGCCTCCACGCTCTCCTCACCTCAACCCTCTTAACTTTTATTTATGGGGGCATTTGAAAGCTCTTGTCTACGCAACCCCGGTACCAAATGTAGAGACTCTTCGTGCTCGTATTGTGGACGGCTGTGATACAATACACCATTCTCCAGGGTTGCATCAGCGCATCAGGGATTCCATGCGACGGAGGGTGGATGCATGTATCCTCGCTAACGGAGGACATTTTGAACATTTCCTGTGACAAAGTGTTTGAAGTCACGCTGGTACGTTCTATTGCTGTGTGTTTCCATTCCATGATTAATGTGATTTGAAGAGAAGTAATAAAATGAGCTCTAACATGGAAAGTAAACGTTTCCGGACGCATGTCCACATAACATATTTTCTTTCTTTGTGTGTGAGGAATGTTTCCTGAAAGTTTGGCCGTGCCTTTTTGTAACACCCTGTATAACAGTCATGGATTCTGCATGGTGTCTGTTCTTTCTTAGATGCCTCGTTCCGTGTGACGATAGCTTTAGGTTAAGTGACCACTGTTGACGATATGAAGGGTCTTCGGTGATAGTGAAGTGAAAGAATGACATTTTCACTCTGCAGCGGAGTGTGAGCTGATTTGAAACTTGCTGGCAGATTAAACTGTGTACCGGACCGAGACTCGAATTCAGGACCTTTGCCTTCCTTGGGCAAGTGCTCTATCAACTGAGCTACCCACGCACGACTCACTACCCGTCCTCACAATTGTACTTCCTCCAGAAACTCGTCTCCTACCTTCCAAACTTCAGAGAAGTTCTCCTGCGAAACTTGCAGGACTAGCATTACTGGAGAGAGAGAGAGAGAGAGAGAGAGAGAGAGAGAGAGAGGGGGGGGGGGGCGGGGAGGGGGCGAGGGAGAGAGAGGGAGGGAGCTCGAAATTACGATTTTTCCAGACGTGGCTAGATGTCAGCGTTCATTTCTTTAAGGGAAGGGAAACATTCTGTTGACTAGTCTAAGCTATGATCCACCACCTGCCAACTCCCGTAAGCGCCGCGCCGTCTGTGTGGGCGGCACCTTGAGGGTGTGTCCCGACCGAGGGCTGAGACCGCTGCTTAGGTCGGCAGGCTGCAATTAGCGCATAATCAAGACTGCAGCAGCCATTAGCAGTGATCGCATTAAGGACGGCGGCCCCTGGAGGATACAGGGCGCGCATCCACGTCCGGGAGCAGGCAGGCAGGCAGGGGTCGCGTCCGCTTGGGGTGGGAGTCTGGCTGGCTGGCGGCAAGTGAAGAGGGCCGGGCCGGCGCTTGCCTGTCGTCATCAGCGGCCCGTAAATCGCAGCGGCGAGCTGGCACTCGGAAGTCTAACGGCCGCCGCATGGGCGCGTCTTGCGAATAAACTACACTCCACGGATTCCCGTAAAAAAGGCGCTGGCCTTTCCTCTTGTTCTCACTACGGTTATTCGAATTAGTGATGAATAACCTTGTCTTTCTGGATAGTGTCATGGTTGAATTCCACCACGTCACCGAGTCGTTTTTAATACCCGTCGAACGGCTCTGGGGAGACCTGCGTGGGCAACGGATGAATATACACCGAGAAGACAAAAGTCATGAGATAGCGACGTGAACATGTACGGATGGCGGTAGTATCGCGTGCATAAGGTACAGGATGGCAGTGCATTGGCGGTGCTGTCATTTGTAATCAGGTGATTCATGTCAAAAGATTTCCAACGCGATTATGGTCGCACGACAGGAATTAACAGGCTTTGAACGCGAAGTGGTTACTGGAGCAGGTGCATGGGAAATTCATTTTCGGAAATCGTTAAGGAATTCAATATTTCGAAATCATCACTATCAAGACTGAGCCGAGAATACCAAATTTCAGACGTTACCTCTTACCACGGGCAACTCAAGTCGCCGCGGCTTTCACTTAACGACCGAGAGCAGCGTCGTTTGCGTAGAGTTGTCGGTGCTAATAGACAAGCAACACTGTGTGAAATAGCCGTACAAATCTGTGTGGGATACATGGCGAACGTTTCCGTTAGAACAGTGAGGTGTTATTTGGCGTTAATAGGCTGTTGCAGCAGACGATCGACGCAAGTGCCTTTACTAACATCAAGAAATCGCCTGCAGCAGCTCTCCTGGTCTCGTAACCTTATCGGTTGTACCATACACGACTCCGAAAACAGTGGCCCTGAGTCCAGATTTCAGTTGGTAAGAGCTGATGGCAGGGGTCGAGTGTGGCACAAATCACTCGAAGCCATGACACAAGATGTCAGCCGGCCGGCCGATGTGGACGACAGGTTCTAGGCGCTTGAGTCCGGAACTGCGCTGCTGCTACGATCGCAGGTTCGAATCCTGCCTCGGGCATGGGTGTGTGTGATGTCCTTAGATTAGTTAGGTTGAAGTAGTTTTACGTTCTAGGGGACTGATGACCTCAGATGTTAAGTCCCATAGTGCTCAGAGCCATTTGAACCATTTATGTGACATAATCGAGAGGTCAGTTCATGCACAAAATCCAGCACCGGCAACACTTTCGTAATTGTGGACGGCTACAGAGGCTCAATATTTCTGCTGGGGATTCCTAACGGCTTGTTGAGTCCATGTAACGTCGATATGCCGCACTATGCCACGCAAAAAGAAGTCCGACACGATATTAGGAGGTATTCCATGACTTTCGTCACCTCAGTGTAGATAGATGTATGTGTAGTTAGCATGGATTTATCTTCTCCTCAGAAACTCAATACAGAAACAGCTGACACCTGAGAAAAGCACAAAACTGAATTCAGTCGATTCATACTTCGATGATGTATTCTCAAATCCTGTTCGTTAAACGGCTGTTACATTGTGACGTAGAGATGAGTTCTAGCACCGTCTATCCTTAACGAGCAAAGGTTCATGGTGGGTAGTAACGGAGGCTTGTAGCTGAATCCAAGCGATAATGTGTTAGCACGAATGTAGGCAGTTCCTTAAGCCCAAGTCGTAAAAAGAACACCAAAAATATCAGGTCATCTTGTCTCCAAACGTATCTTTAGACCACTACCGGGTAGGGACCACAAGAAGTTCTTTTTTTATTATTATAATGTTGACCCAGTCTGGCTTATCTTTGCTCCCCCCCCCCCCCCCTCGTCTGTTCACTCGCTAGCGCATGGAACAGGAACATATACATAGTCACAAAGAAGCAATGTGACTACTTGCTCATTCACATAAAGTTAGCTTTAACTTGACTGCAACGACTCTACGGAGTCTGACTGCATGTTAAATCTCGCGGAAACAAAAGTATTTAATGGTACAGAGTTCATTTCTCAGTCCAGGAAATGGACAAAAGGCGGCAGCGAGGCAAAAGGAAAGGAAACAAGCGAACAGGTAAGCTACACAAAGCGGCGCGCGCCCCGTCGCCGGTGCTGGGGCGGCGTGCGGCCTGATTCATCCTCGGCGGCGGTATAAAATACAGGCCCGGCCCGTATGCGGCCGACAGGCGTAATAACTCGGCCGCGGGGGGAGCGGCAGACGTGACTAACGGCGGCAGATCTCGCTCACCGGTGGGAACCGGCGCTCCCGTCCGACCAACTGGTTCTGCGGGCGGCGACTGCCCCCGCTGCTCTCGCCCGCTCCCGAGGAGGCCCACCGCATGCACCGTGGCAGCCTGCGCAGACGAAATTCCCCGAGACGCAGGCCATCTGCTGAAGGATTTCGGGAAGATGTGGTTCATCTGTAAAGGAGACCGCTCATAGAACGCTGGTGCGACCTATTCTTGAGTACTACTCGAGCGTTTGGGATCCCTATCAGGTCGGATAGAGGGAGGACATAGAAGCAATTCAGAGGCGGGCTGCTAGATTTGTTACTGGTAGGTTTCATCATCACGCGAGTGTTACGGAAATGCTTCAGGAACTCGGGTGGGAGTCTCTAGAGGAAAGGAGGCGTTCTTTTCGTGAATCGCTACTGAGGAAATTAAGAGAACCAGCATTTGAGGCTGACTGCAGTACAATTTTACTCCCGCCAACTTACATTTCGCGGAAAGACCACAAAGATAAGATAAGAGAGATTAGGGCTCGTACAGAGGCATATAGGCAGTCATTTTGCCCTCGTTCTGTTTGGGAGTGGAACAGGGAGAGAAGATGCTAGTTGTGGTACGAGGCACCCTCCGCCACGCACCGTATCGTGGATTGCGGAGTACGTATGTAGATGTAGATGTAGATGTAGATGTAGGGAAAGACGGCATTCTTCATACACACTTAGTCACATTGTTGCACCACCCGTTACAGTGAAGTGCGCGTAAGAAAGCGGATGAAGGGACGATGTAATGTAGTGAACCATCGCTCTTGCGTATCCTTGCTGTGTCCCGTAAGGCCACGTTTCCGGAGAACGAAGCTGACCCTCTGGAAGCGAAGGTACGAGGGTGAGTCAAATGAAAAACTTAAATATTTTTTTAAATATTATTTATTGTGCAGAAGTGGTACAAAGCTGTGTCACTTTCCGACATAATCTCCCACACGCTCAATGCAAGTCCTCCAGCGCTTACAAAGTGCATAAATTTCTTTAGAAAAAAATTCGTTTGGTAGTCCACGCAACCATTCATGCACCGCGTGGCGTACCTCTTCATCGGAACGGAACTTCTTTCCTCCCATTGCGACTTTGAGTGGTCCAAACATGCGGAAATCACTTGGGGCAAGGTCTGGTGAGTATGGTGGATGAGGAAGAGACTCAAAATGCAGGTCTGTGATTGTTGCAACTGTTGTACGGGCAGTGTGGGGCCTTGCATCGTCATGATACAAAAGGACACCTGCTGACAGCAATCCATGTCGCTTTGATTTTACTGTAGGCAGCAAATGATTTTTAGGAGATCTGTGTATGATGCACTGGTGACAGTGGTCCCTCTAGGCATGTAATGCTCCAAAATGACCCCTTTTTCGTCCCAAAAGAGAGTCAGCATAACCTTCCCTGCTGATGGTTCTGTTCGAAACTTCGACGGCCGCTGGTGGCCGAGCGGTTCTACGCGCTTCAGTCTGGAACCGCGCGACCGCTACGATCGCAGGTTCGAATCCCGCCTCGGGCATGGATGTGTGTCATGTCATTAGATTAGTCAGGTTTAAGTAGTTCCAAGTTCTAGGGGACTGATGACCTGAGATATTAAGTCCCGTAGTGCTCAGAGCCATTTTTTTTGCTCGAAACTTCTATGGTTTTGGTGATGAGGAGTGGCGCCATTCCTTGCTCGCTCTCTTCGTTTCCGGTTGGTGGAAGTGAACCCAAGTTTCGTCCCCAGTAACGATTCTTGCAAGGAAGCCATCACCTTCTCGTTCAAAGCGCCGAATAAGTTCTTCACAAGCATCAACAGGTCGTTCTCTCATTTCAGGAGTCAGCTGCCGTGGCCCCCATCTTGCAGACACTTTGTGAAACTGGAGCACATCATGCACAATGTGAAGTGCTGACCCATGACTAATCTGTAAACATGCTGCATTGTCATTCAGTGTCACTCGGCGGTTTTCCTTCACTATGGCTTCATCTGCTGCAATGTTCTGTGGAGTCACAACTCGTTGTGCCTGAACTGGACGAGGAGCATCTTCCACTGTAGTCACACCATTTGCGAACTTCCTACTCCACTCGTAGACTTGCTGCTGTGACAAACATGCGTCACCGTACTGAATCTTCATTCTTCGATGAATTTCAATAGGTTTAACACATTCACTACGCAAAAACTGAATAACAGAACGGTGTTCTTCCCTGGTGCAAGTCGCAAGTGGGCCGGGCATCTTTACACTGCTACTGCGACGGTATGTGTGCATTTGCACTATTCTGCCAATTACAGGCCATTCTGAATGCTGTTTGTAGCACGCTTACCAACTTGCAGGATAACGGAGCGAAATTTCGATTTGTTATTACAAATTTAAGGGTATCATTTGACTCACCCTCGTATTACTCTCCCGAACCCTGGAGCCAAACTTTGTAAGTGCTTACTTCTGCATTTGTACTGCCAACGTGGCTGAGAGCTGGCTTGAGATTCTATCTTAAATGACTCTGCCTTCATATGCTTTGGCTCCGGCTACGTGTAATGTGACAGTGTTCAAGTTTTCGTATCAGTGATTTGTTTTAAACTCGTGCATTTATTTGGATTGAAAATTGACAGAAGTCTTGGTGTGTTCTATTACTTCCCACGTAGACTGCCAAGTTTAAACTACGGTTACGTCACTGGCTGGTTGTTGCGCTGAGTGTTGTGGTGGTGGTGGTGGTGGTGGTGGTGGTTAGCGTTTAACGTCCCGTCGACAATGAGGTCATTAAGACGGAGGCAAGCTCGGGTTAGGGAAGGATTGGGAAGGAAATCGGCCTTGCCCTTTCAAAGGAACCATCCCGGCATTTGCCTGAAACGATTTAGGGAAATCACGGGAAACCTAAATCAGAATGGCTGGAGACAGGATTGAACCGTCGTCCTCCCGAATGCGCTGAGTGTATCTGATCTGTTATTTAGTCGTGGGCTCACTGCTGGAACTGTGGTAAACTGTAAGATAGTGAAGCTTAATGTTCCTTGTTTTAAGTTCTGCAATTTCACGTGTAGCACGCTGCGCAGCACTACAAGTCTTGATGATGTAAACTGTTACCGAGTTAATATTTTATTGCAGATAAAATATTTAAGATTTCTGTAAACATCTTGTGCTGTCTAGTTCGCAGATTAATTGCATTTTACCTTGTTTGTAAACTAATTCAAGTTATTGAGGTTTCAAAGTAGTAAGGCCCACGTATTTCGGGCGGTTGTTCAAATGGCTCTGAGCACTATGGGACTTAACTTCTGTGGTCACCAGTCCCCTAGAACTTAGAACTACTTAAACCCAACTAACCTAAGGACATCACACACATCCATGCCCGAGGCAGGATTCGAATCTGCGACCGTTGTGTTCGTGCGGCTCGAGACTGTAGCGCCTAGAACCGCTCGGCCACTCCGGCCGGCTTTCGGGCGATTGCTTGAATCTGTGTCCGATCCGATTGCTGAAAATTTAATATTCATGCCGTAGTTCAAATTCGGCCTACCTCTACGTGGAGTTAACATGGGTTTTCCATCTTGTACCTCGACTAGTAAGTTTTTGTATCCTAGGTCTGTCTCCCATCGTAATTGTTCGTGTACTTACGTGGGGCTACCTTGCTTGCGTTAATAGTCCGTGTCTGGCTCGCTGAAAGGATCGCGCTGGCCATTTTGCACATCTGCCGTCCGAAAGGGAACCTAGACGTCGAGGGACACACCTTGTTGTTAGTAACCAGTCCAGAGTCTGTATGTTGCACCTGCTGTAAGCAGTCTACACAACCAATTAGCAAAGTTAAACGTTGTTGATTACGGTTGAAAACAGTTCTTGGGCCTTTAACATTTCATGTAATAACTGAAACTTATTAGCTTTCATGTTCCAAGAAGGTTCTTACTTTACTGTTTCATGTTATTGTATGTGGTCTTTTATTGTGTTCATTAATAGTTTCATGGGACTAGTCTCCCTTTAACTATATATTGTACTGATTCTTATGTCATTAAGGCAATGTTATTAATAAAATGCCAGTAATTATTTTCCATTCTGTACAACTAATTTCCTTAAAAGATGCAACTTTTTATTCAACTAGTTGTGCTTAAGGGACTGGTTTGGCTTGGTAAATGAATTTGATTTGATTTTTGTAAAAGAAAAATGTAATGTACAGTTTTAGTCTGAGCGTTAGCCAACCTGTGAATCTTGGTTTTGTTGTTATTAATTAAAAGAGTAGGAGATTAGTGTTTAACGTCCCGCCAATAACGAGGTCACTGGAGATGGAGCTCAAGCTCGGATTAGTGAAGGATGGAAAAGGAAAGCGACCGTGTCCTTTCGAAGGGACGATCCCCGCATTTGTCTAATGCGATTTAGGGAAATCGCGGATAATCTAAATTAGGATGGTTGGACGTGGGTTTGAACCATGGTCCTCCCGAATGTGAGCCCAATCTGCTAGCCACTGCGCTAGCCCACTCAGTTTATTAATTAGAGTCACGTTATATAGTCTTGTTTTCTCAATGGTTATGATAAATATGTATATATATTTTAACTTGAAATTAAACAGTGAAGGCTGTTTGATACGTCGGATTAAGTCCTTTCATGTGAGTGTTTTCGCAGAAATTAATTGGGACGTAATTTAACCATTTCAAGTTGCAAGGAATAGTGTATCACGTGACACTGTGCAAGTATTTCTTTCAGAGATGACAAAGGGCTTGTAGAGCAATTGGACTGTATGGATTGTGTCACGGAAGGAGATTATGAGTATCAATAAAAGAAAGACAAGGGCAATGCAATTTTGTCGACTAAAATCAGGCGTTGCTCACAGAATTAGATTGGAAAATGAGACAGTGAAAGTCTTTGATGAGTTCCGCTATTTAGGAAGCAAAATACCTGACGATGTACCAAGTAGAGAAGATATAAAATACAGACTGACAATAGCGAGAAAAATATTTCTGGAAACTAGAGAAATTTGTTAGCATCAAGTGGAAATTTAAGACCTAGGAAGTCTTTTCCGAAGGTATTTGTATGGATTGTAGCCTTGTACGGTAGTGAAACGTGAATGATAAACAACTGAGACAAGAAGAGACGTTTATCGCACAGATGATATCATAACCTTTTCACAGAGGATCTGAAGATGGCACCTTAGCCCTGCCGACACTAGTAATTCTATGTACATACATGTGATCAAGGCTTTTTTTACAGTGATGTAAGCATTAACTCAAAGACAAGTCTGACAAATGCTGTCTTGGTTTCCGCAGTTTCTTTCAGATGGTTACATCGACTGCACAGACGTGTCCAAGTCGGAATACACGCAAAGCATCACCTCCCAAATCTACTGTAGAATGGGTATCTCCGTATATAAGCAAACGGTGTGAGAATAAACGCTGACAAGTTTTGCTTAAAGATTACTTATATGCGCTTTGTTTTTCTCCTCGATGCACCTATCATAAGATAAAATTGGTAACACCCGATATGATGAGTGCGAAATACATTTGCCAAATAACCTGTGTCCCTTCAAGCGTGGCTCTCTGTTCATTGGTGAATTCACAGGCCCTGCCAATACGAACGCCACTGGACGTCTGGGGAGGATTATTCATCAGTTCTATTTAACCTAGGAGAAATGTAGCAAAAACCGTAACAATTGCGTATCTACAGCGTCGGTGATTACCACAAACTGAAAATGTATCCTATGCGTAACCTACCGCAAAGTGAACAGATAGACAGCTACACTCTTAACGTTTTTCTAAAGGAGTTATGAAACTCTTTTAATGTACGACGATATGAGATCAGGGCAACGAATCGGTTCGTGGCACCACAGTTTCGGGAGTGCTCGCAAAATTCTGCGCCAGCGGTTGCGACGATTGCGCCCCCAATCAGTTGGCGGTGGTGTTTCCATAATTGCGGTTCATCTGGCAGCCTGATCCGGCCCAGATACGCTCGCACGCGGCGGTCGTAAATTCGATTAGGTTTTTTATGGCCTTCTCGCTATCCGGCTCACGTGACAAACCCTATTAGCCGGTTACACGTACGACGGCCGCTTCCCGCGCGCGGCCCGTAACGACACGCTAGGGCAGAGTGGCGTTGCGCGGCATTCACCTGCACACGTTTTCATTCCGCCTTCGCCGCCTCCGCAGCCACCGTTCTCTGTAATCGCGTTATCCGTTCCACGCACGGAGACCCCCCCCCCCCCTTCCCTCTCCTGTAATTACAAGCCGAGCAGGCGACGCCGACGACGATTCTCCGGCCTGTCGGATTCATTACAGACATGTTCCACTGATATTAGCAAGATTAGCCCGAATTACTGCGCCTTCGGAACGCGACCGGAAGTAAGTAAGTTTCTGAAGCGGAGGGTATGATTAACAGGATTCCACGTTAATGGTGGCGGACAAATTCTACATGCTAAACTACAGACGGAATTCAAAATAACCATTACTCAAACCGAAGCTCCATTCGAATTTTTATTCTAGCAACGAGCGTTGGGATGGTTCACTTTGATTGTAATTACCGGTCGTATCTATAAGTCGCAGAAACATGTGGTTAATGGTTCGGGGCACTCGTTGAGGTGTGAGAAGGACAGAAGGAAGTGTAATCGAGTTACAGTGTGTCTCTTCTCCTATACGTGAACGTGTAGCCTTCATGGACGTTTTCTTGAGTCCGGTACCCTCCAGAAAAGCAGCAACAGTTTCGTATTTTCGCTCTCGCTTATGCATTTCTTCTTTTTACTCACAATTAACACCGTAGTATATATGTGGTGACTGTTCTTTCGGACACAACTGAAAAAACAAACACCACAATTATATAAGTAAGACGAAGGAGGTCGATGACCCCTTCAATACAGGTGCCGCCGCCGCGGGATTAGCCGAGCGGCCTTAGGCGCTGCAGGCATGGACTGTGCGGCTGGTCCCGGCGGAGGTTCGAGTCCTCCCTCGGGCATGGGTGTGTGTGTTTGGCCTTAGGTTGATTTAGGTTAAGTAGTGTGTAAGCTTAGGGACTGATGACCTAAGCAGTTAGGTCACATAAGATTTCACACACATTTGAACATTTTGAACAAACACAACCGCGCGGGGTAGCCACGTGGTCAGGGGCGCCTTGTCGCGGTCCGTGTGGCTACCCCAGTCGGACGTTCGAGTGCTGCCTCGGGCATGGATGTGTGTGTGTGTTGTCCTTCGTTATGGTTAGTTTAAGTTAATGGTTCAAATGGCTCTGAGCACTATGGGACTTAACTTCTGAGGTCATCAGACTAACCTAAGGACATCACACACATCCATGCCCGACGCAGGATTCGAACCTGCGACCGTAGCGGACGCGCAGTTCCAGACTGTAGCGCCCAGTTTAAGTTAGATTAAGTAGTATGTAAGCTTCGGGACCGATGACTTCAGCAATTTGGTCCCATAAGACTTTACCATAAAAAAAAATAGCAAACAGGAACTCTTATGAGCATCGGCGGGATGTCGCGAGTGCTGAAGCTAATTAGCAGGAGTACTACATGAGTAGCGTGTCGTATAAGTTGAGAATTCGGTTCTGACAGGACGCGTGCTAGCGTTGTCAGTGCGGCTGTGGTGACCACTTAGTGCGGATGGCGTATTGGTCAGCACATGTGTTTATTAAGTATAAGACAAGGGTTCGAATCTCGGCCCGGCACAAATTTTCAACATGCCCCTTTTATACAAATGAAAGCTCACTAGCAGCTAATGTCTTTAATTTCTCTGTACCTTGTATTCTATAGGGCTTAAAATGGACGTTAAACACTTGTTGTACATTCTGAAGTGAAAGTGACAGACATACACGAGAGAACTTGTACAGAGGAGGAGAAGGCAGATGAGAAGATTGGGTAGGTAGTGAGCTTTTCCTGTCATCAGTCTTCCGGTTTCATGTGGCCCGACGTAGTTTCCTCTCCTGTGTCAATCTCTTCATCTCAAAGAAACACTAACATTCTACATCTATATATATCTCAGGAACAGTCCAGACCGAGCGAGGTGGCGCAGTGGTTAGCACACTGGACACGCATTCGGGAGGACGACGGTTCAATCCCGCGTCCGGCCATCCTGATTTAGGTTTTCCGTGATTTCCCTAAATCGCTCCAGGCAAATGCCGGGATGGTTCCTTTCAAAGGGCACGGCCGACTTCCTTCCCCATCCGCCCCTAATCCGATGAGACCGATGACCTCGCTGTCTGGTCTCCTCCCCCATAAACCAACCAACCAACAGTCCAGAGCGCTTGTAATGGTGTTGCGGGGTAGGTTGTGCTGAGAAATAATTGCACCGTTTCCGTGTTATTTAGATTGAAATTAGCCACTCAGGCCATTGCGCACGCAAATTCAAGCGGCCCGCCAGAGGCGGTGTCGCCAAACGTACTCTTCGATTGGTTTCCGAAAACGGAACAAGAGAGAGATGCAGTAATTGGACATGGCATGGTAGTGAAGACTGAAACCGAAGGCTTAGCAGTCTATTGCGCTATCATCTACGCTATGAGAACAATTGAGACCACCTGTGTACGGCAGGCTGCTTGACTTAACGTGCACAGCGGCCTGATTGGCTAACTTCACTACTATATAACTCGGAATAGACGCAAATTATCTATTTTTTCTTAATAATTATTTTTCAGGACACCCTACCCTGCAACATCGCAATAAGGTTTTCAGACTGTTTCTGACCACCTTTATTTCCAATTTCAGTCTTCGCCTACCGCTTCTGGCTTCTGATAGTACCCTGGAATACGGTGGAAGTTATTCTCTGATTTCTGAACAAATGCTCAATTCTTATAATTACTGTTTATTGATTATTGCTGATGGAAATCACCTTATTTATTATCACTACACGTAACTCCTAAATACCAGAATAAACTTCTATTTGAAATAAAAATTCGAAAGTCATATTCTGTAACCACTGATGAAGTGTTATAAAACATTAAAGGTCAAACGTAAGGAAACTGGAAATTTGTGTTAAGTTCCCATGGGACCAAGCTGATGAGGTCATCAGTCTCTAGGCTTACACACTACTTAATCTAACTTAAACTAACTTACGTTAAGGACAACACACACACACCCTTGCCCGAAGGAGGACACGAACGTCCGACGGGGGGAGCCGCGCGAACCGTGGCAAGACGCTTTAGATCGCGCGGCCACCACGTGCGACAGATATAAGGTATATTATACCTGTTGTATTATACCTGTCAGGTACAACTTAGAATCTCGCATGTTTGTGACAACATCCAGCTGAGAGTCTGAACAGTTACAATACTTCACTTAGTACAAGACTTATTTAACATTTTGAAGATACACTGACAAATGCAATGATTAAAATAAAAAGTACAGGGTGGCAGACATTTTAAATAATTATAAGTAATGCAGTAATATTCCTGAAGTTCTCGCAAGGTGTCTATTCTCTTGTTTAGCCACAAATGAACATTACAGTTAGAACACATGAATACTGTCTGTCTTTTACGATTTGATCTTTTACGTCTGCACCCTTTGTCTGTAAGCCGAGGCTAATGACCTACTACGTCAGTTCGGGAGGACTTATGTGGAACTGACTGGGTTGGACTCTGATACCTTTTGCGTAGGTTTCTGTCTCGATACTGGCTGCAGGGCTCTCTCTCTATCTATCTCTCTGTATTTCTCACGTCTTTTGCAGAGTGGGTCTGCTATTCTCGATTTAAATTCTAGTAGATAATTTAGTTTATTACGCGGAATTTTCGGACCGTCAAATCCCTCTGTGCAGGTGGCACACGAGCACTGAAACCTCCATTTGCCTTTCGTGAAACATAAAACCTCGGGGATCCGTCGCTAATAAAATAGAAGCTTCAAAATATCAGCAGTTCATTAAAATCTCCATATCGCAGTGAAAATGAAATGTAATCAATCGAAACAGCTTTGAGGTCGGATGTTAATATTAATTATTGGAAACTTGTAATAAATAAAGGTGTATAAACATATGTCATAAACACAGTTCGTCACTGAAGTATTCTGGTGTTACAAATCAGCTGAAACACTTGCTTTCATTTCATTTGATTTCGTCTCTTGGATGTGCCCAGAAAGGTACACTAATGCCTAATGATGAGCATTTTACACAAACAGTAATTGCGAATTCACTACCGTATTACATCAAAAAGAGATTTTTGTGAAGTCACGGATACTATAGAACAAATAAATAATTTTCAGAACTGGATTTACCTCTGTATCTAGCCGTATTGGTCCACGCAATGACGACCACTTATCGCGTGTGTGTGTGTGTGTGTGTGTGTGTGTGTGTGTGTGTGTGTGTGTGTGGCGTGAACAAAGGCGCGAACAGCAAGCCGCTCTAGATGTGATGAATCCTGTCTAGTCGTCGAAATGGGGTGCCTGGGAAACCTGCATTCTCGGATCGCTAGACAACAATTCAAGCAAATCGTATTAATGATTTTTATTACGAAGTGAACAATGACAATAGTTTGACAATAACATAGAAGTGTCACAAGCAAAGGGCGACATGCAAATAAGAAATCTCTTCAGTATATACACTATGTGATCGAAAGTATCCGGACACCTCCTCCCCGCCAAAACATACGTTTTTCGTATTAGGAGCATTGTGCTGCCACCTACCGTCAGGTACTCCATATCAGCAACCTCAGTAGTCATTAGACATCGTGAGAGAGCAGAATGGTTCGCTCCGCGGAACTCACGGACTTCGAACGTGGTCAGGCGATTAGGTGACACTTGTGTCGTACGTCTGTACCCGAGATTTCCACACTCCTAAACATCCCTAGGTCCACTGTTTCTGAACTGTTTCTGATGTGATACTGAAGTGGAAACGTGAAGGGACACGTACAGCACAAAAGCCTACGGGCCGACCTCATCCGTTGACTGGCAGAGACCGGCCTCAGTTGAAGAGGGTCGTAGTGTGTAATAGGCAGACAGCTATCCAGACCATCACACAGGAATTCCAAACTTCATCAGGATACACTGCAACTACTATGACAGGCGGGACGTGAGAAAAGTTGAATTTCTTGGCCGAGCGGCTGCTCATTAGTCACACATCACGTCGTTGAATGCCAAACGACGTCTCGTTTTGTGTAAGGAGCGTAAAAATTGGACGATGAACAGTGGAAAAACACTGTGTGGAGTGACGAATCACGGTGAACAATGTGGCGATCCGATGGCAGGGTGTAGGTATAGCGAATGCCCCGTGAACGTCACCTACCAGCGTGTGAAGTGCCAACAGTAAAATTCGCTGGCGGTGGTGTTATGGTGTGGTCGTGTTTTTCATGGAGGGTGGTCGTGTTTTTCAAGGAGGGGGCTTGCACCCCTTATTGTTTTGCGTGGTACTATCTCAGCACAGGCCTACGTTGATGTTTTAAGCACCTTATTGCTTCTCACTGTTGAAGAGCAATTCGGGGATGGCGATTGTATCTTTCAACATGATCGAGCACCTGTTTCTGATGCACGGCCCGTGCCAGAATGGTTACACGACGGTCCCTGTAATGGACTAGCCTGCACAGTCTTGACCTGAATCCTATAGAAAACCTCTGGGATGTTTCGGAACGCCGACTTCGTGCCAGGCCTCACCGACCGACATCGATACCTGTCCTCAGTGCAGTACTCCATGAAGAACGGGCTGCCATTCAACAAGAAACCTTCCAGCACGTGATTGAACGTATGCCTGCGAGATTGGAAGCTGTCATCAAGGCTAAGGATGGGCCAAAACCATATTGAATTCCAGCATTACCGATGGAGGGCGCCAGGAAGTTTTAAGTTATTTTCAACCAGGTGTCGGATACTTCTGATCACATAGTCGCTGGTTTTGCTGTGCCTAATGTTGTTGCTGATGTAGAAGTGGCCGCGTCGAGTCGAGAGCGGCGCTGATGTTCACTTCACCTAGAGGCCACTGCTGTAGTGTTGTCGTCCTAGAGAAGGGTCGGTCAGCGTGCAATTGGCTGACGTCTTTGGTCTACCGTTCCTGACTGGCGTTCCGGCGATTGACTTTACGCCGTAACAAGATGTACCCGTAGCTCTCGGGAGGCAGAAGCGCATGTCAGAATCGTTGGTAGCTTCGTACAGAATCTATACCTACCGTCACTGGTACTCAAAAAACAAGTAACCTTCCATTTCAGCGTAGCATTAAACAGCCAACCAGTTGCATATAAAAGGTAGGTACATTGACCTAAGTTTTGACACCTACTAGGGGTATCTTCATCAGAATGAAAAATCGTAAAATTTCATTGCTAAAAAGCAATAGTCAGACCCGCCAGGGTAGCCGAGCGCGCTAACGCGCTGCTTCCTGGACTCGGGTAGGCGCGCCGGCCCCGGATCGAATCTGCCCGGCGGATCAACGACGAGGGCCGGTGTGCCGGCCGGCCTGGATGTGGTTTTTAGGCGGTTTTCCACATCCCGCTAGGTGAATACAGGGCTGGTGCCCACGTTCCGCCTCAGTTACCCGCGTCGCAGACATTTGAAACACGTCGGCACTATTTCGCGATTTACACTAGATGCAGACAGTTGGGGTACACTGATTCCGTCCTGTGGGGTACGGGGTGGCGGCAGGAAGGGCATCTGGCCATCCCTAACACTAACACTGCCAAATCCGTTGTAACTACGCCGACCTTGCGATCACTGCGGGACTATGGCGTAAGCGAAAGGAAGAAAGAAAAAGCAATAGGCAGAATTTGGAGCAGGTGTGCGTAAGTCAAAAGCAGCCCACCCGGTTGGCCGTGCAGTCTAACTCACGGCTTTCCGGACTGGGAAGGAGCGCCTGGTCCCCGGCACCAATCCGCCCGGCGGATTTGTGCCGAGGTCCGGTGAACCGGCCAGTCTGTGGATGGTTTTTAGGCGGTTTTCCATCTGCCTCGGCGAATGCGGCCTGGTTCCCCTTATTCCGCCTCAGTTACACTATGTCGGCAATTGCTGCGCAAACGAGTTCTCCTCGTACGCGTTCACCACCATTACTCTACCACGATCACATAGGGGTTACACTCGTCTGGTGTGAGTCGTTCGTTGGGGGGGGGGGGGGGGGTCCACTGGGGGCCGAACCGCACAATAACCCAGGGTTCGGTGTGGGGCGGCGGAGGGGTGAAGTGGACTGCGGTAGACGTCTTGGCGTTGTGGACCACTGCGGCTGCGGCGGGGACGGAGCCTCTCCGTCGTTTCTAGGTCCCCAGTTTACATACAAGTCAAAAGTAAAGTAAAATACTCTAGCTTCTGACACGGGTGCGCAGCATCAGACTGATATGGATGATGATGATGATGATGATGAAGTCCCATAGTCCGTGACGGGGCGTAGGGGAACGATGCGGGAGACCCGTACTAGGCAAGGTCCTAGTGCAGGTGGTTTGCCATTGCCTTCCTCCGGCCGTAATGGGGATGAATGATGATGATGAAGACGACATAACAACACCCAGTCATCTCGTGGCAGGAAAAATCCCTGACCTCGCCGGGAATCGAACCCGGTACCCCGTGCTCGGGAAGCGAGAACGCTACCGCGAGACCACGAGCAGCGGACATTGATATGTTAGTGACAACTATATATGTTACTTTGAGAGGTAGGCGGGGGGGGGGGGGGGGGGTTGACGGAGGGGGGGGGGAGATCGGTTAGGAAAGTTCAGTGATTTAGAATGTGCAATACTCATTGGACGTCAGCTGAATAACAGATGCATCTGACATCACTACCTTCTCCGCTTTAGTCTCTTGGGTTCCCGTTCCTCCATAGACATTCACACACCTACCTGAAAGTGGCCCCAGCGGAGTCCAAACTGTCCTACTGACGAAGGGTCGACGCAGCCCACGTTTAATATCGACTAAATTGACTAATAGGATTCAGGATACTTTTGATCGGATAGTTAATTTTCGCTCACGCCGTCCGGCGGGAACAACACGCAGACGATTATCTCCTGCAGTTTGTGAGAAGACAGCGGCGAGTCGTCAGCCCGCATGTCACACTCGCAAGGGAGGGCACAGGACACGCCCAGTGGTGAGGGGGAGGGGGAGAGGGAGAGGGAGAGAGAGAGAGAGAGAGAGAGAGAGAGACTGGCGGACGGGACGACAGTTCCAATTAGCCGCTCCCCAGGCAGGGGCAGGCCAGAGCTCGGCGCGCGCTAAAAGTGTTAGCAGTTTATGCAGATGAGCCGCCGTACGTGTGCGTGGCGGACGCGGCGCCCGCCCAGAGACGGAGCTGGCTGGGAAAGCAGGCAGATGCCGGCGGGGCTCCTGAGTCACGCGCGGGCTCGGATTTCGCGTCAGTGCGCTGCGATGTCGCTGTCGCCGCCGCCGTCCGCGTGACGCGCTAACAGCCGCTCTCCGTCCCCATTTGTTTATCCCCCGGTATTTTATTTCCCCTGGCAGCGCAGAAAGGGTCGGCCAGGGCGCCGGGGAAGCTACTTTCCGTCCGATCGGGTGTCTACGAGCTTCCCCCACTGCCCTCTGCGATGACTTGTCCAAATGAAAGGGGTGAAGGCAGTCGTGGTCTGACGGCCATATGTTCTCTGAAACCATCCCTTTGCGTCTTCTGTTGACGTTATTCGGAAAAAAATAAAAATATACGAAAACTAAACTAAACTCCGTCCGAACAGGCCTTAGGAGGCCCAACGGTACCGACGGGCCACTGTGTCATCCTCAGTCCACAGGCGTCCCTGCGGATATGGAGGGGCATGTGGTCAACACACCGCTCTCTTGGCCGTATGTCAGTTTACGAGACCACAGCGGCTACTTCTCAATCAAGTAGCTCCTCACAGATTAAAACTGTGTGCCTGACCGAGACTCGAACTCGGGACCTTTGCCTTCCGCGGGCAAGTGCTCTACTGTCTGAGCTACCCGAGCACGACTCACGCCCCGTCCTCACAGCTTCACTTCTGCCAGTACGTCGTCTCCTACCTTCCAAACTTTACAGAAGCTCTCCTGCGAACCTTGCAGAACTATCACTCCAGAAAGAAAGGATATAGTGGAGACATGGCTTAACCACAGCCTAGGGGATGTTTCCAGAATGAGATTTTCACTCTGCAGCGGAGTGTGCGCTGATATGAAACTAGTCTGGAAGGTAGGAGACGAGGTACTGGCAGAAGTGAAACTGTGAGGACGGGGCGTGAGTCGTGCTTGGGTAGCTCAGCCGGTAGAGCACTTGCTCGCGAAAGGCAAAGGTCCCGAGTTCGAGTCTCGGTCCTGCACACAGTTTTAATCTGTCAGGAAGTTTCATATCAGAGCACACTCCACTGCAGAGTGAAAATCTCATTCAAGTAGCTCCTCAGTTTGCCTCACAAGGGCTGAGCACACCCCGCTTGCCAACAGCGCTCGGCAGACCGGATGGTCACCCATCCAAGTGCTAGCCCAGCCCGTCAGCACTTAACTTCGGTGATCTGACGGGAACCGGTCTTACCACTGCGGCAAGACCGTTGGCAAAAACACACTAATTAAGAAGAAATGGGCTTAGCTGGTGAGAAACGGAAACGAAGCTCTTCCGTTGTTCAGTTGCTTGGTAGTTCTGTAGGTAAGTATCAGACTACAAATCTCAAACGAATATTAGTATTATAAATACAGACCTCTCTTTCTTGCTGTAGTCCAATATTTATCTGCGACCCAGACACGATTCGCCGTAAACACAGTATTAGAACAAATTGCTTTAAATACCTAGGAGAATGGATAACGAGCAGCACAAAGTACAAGATAGCAATACAATGTAACGTTTATGCCTCTTGTCGTGCTTGTTGTAACATGTGCGAGTCGATCAGTCTTCAGCAGTCATTTGTGAAAGGTGCCTGCCACACCCGAAAAAAAACGATGATAAGCTCAGAGAGAATCCCACACAATCGTACAACTATTAGATGGATAATTATTCACGCTTCTGAGTGCTAATGCAGCTGAAGTTTCATTATCCACAAAAATAATATTTAATTCAGTTCATATAATTAAAAACGACTCAGCTAACTTCCCAGATTAAATGTTTCTCGTAATGACACATGTATTACATTGTTTTTCGTAATGGCAATTGTGATGCATTGGAAACACCGTCACAGTGAGACTGCAATTTAGTGATCTAGAACCTTGTAACAATGTTTATTTTTCATGGAAACGATCGCCTCCTCAAAACATTGTCCGAGGAAATGATGGAGTGAGAAAAATTATAAAAATTATAATTTATTTGATCTCAGTCAATACTGTTCAAGATGAAATTTGATTGATTTATAATTACTTTCATGAAAACAATGTAAAAAGCAGTAGGTGTACAATATTAAGATTTTTCTGAAGCACCAGCCCCATAAGATCCAGATTCTTAAACTCTGTATCTGTGCAGAAGGCTCCTGGGTGCTCTCTGGAAGATTGTAAATTCAGCTGCGAATCACTTTCAGAAGTCTGGACTAGTCACAAAAGTGACAAATGCTTGATAGCACCGACTTTGATCCCAGTATGACAGAAACTAACCATACAACAGACTCGCAAATTGTGAGCTACGGAGTTCAAAGTCAATTATTCGAAAACCGCTAAAGGAGCGCCCAGTTGAAGCAGGACCGAATAGCGACCCTCCAAAGAAGAGATATGAACCGCCGCCATGCGCACGACCCAAAATCGTCTACTTACTGAGAACTCTCACACGTCTCTCAAACTTACAGTAGATCGGAAGGAAATCACAAGGTTCACCACAGTGACAAAAACCTTTCTTTCTCTTCCCACATGCAGGTAGAACTTACGGAATATTCTTCTCCAGCACTTGCATTCTCCGTCAACAAATTAAAAGCTGGAAGTGTACTCGTCCTCCCCTTATGACTGGCAGAAAGATGTCTGGGCATGTAAATGCAGCTCGTTTACTACGCTTACTACACTGTTTACAGTAACATAGCGCTGGCTCTGTTCTCTGTTTCCGCTTTTAGGACAACCTGAGGGCTTGTTAAAATCTCATAAGAGATACCCAGAGCAGCTCACTCGCCGACCACTTCCCTTGGGAGTTCGTAGTGGGAAACTTCCTCGATTTCCGTCATTGTCTACTCACCGCCTGAAACGAAGAGGTGGCCCGTCACGCCAAATTCCAACAACTAAGAGAAACACGAGCTAAAATGCTAGAATTCACACGATCTCCTCTTGTATTCAGAAATTTTACGAGAATACAACACAAAATGATTACATGTATATCGTCGCTTCGCGCCATTGATAGACAAGTATCGTCAGAAGATAGCAGAGGGCGTAAAATGGGAAGGGCATTCCCTGTGGAAAAAAATAACAAAAATCTTTGTACTGGAACACTAAACTACGACTCTAACAGTGGCCAGGTTTGAAACACTGTAAGCAGTAGAAACACGTAAAATAACAAGAACCGGGAATCTTGAAAAACAGGAAAAAATTGAGAGAAGAATTGTAAGGAAAATATTGGGACATAAAAGTAACAATACTGGTGAATACAAATTAAGATAAAAACTGGGCTTTATTTGAAGATCGAAAAACTGGGTGGTATAATGAGAAGAAAGGGAGGAAGGACGGAACCAAGATTAACGTTTAACGTCCCGCCGATATCGATGTCATTGGAGACGAAGCACAAGTTCAGATTGTTTCAAAGATAGGAAAGGCAATTTTGTGCGCCCTTTCAAAGGAGAAATCCCAGCATTTTCCTGGAGATATCGTAGGTAAAACACTGGAAATCTGAATCAGGATTCGCAGTCACGGATCCCAGCAATCGTCCTCACGAATGCAAGTCCAGTTTGCTGAACAAAGCGCCACTTCACTCGGCGGGATTTGTGTACACACACACACACACACACACACACACACACACACACACAGAGTGTGGATAGTAACAGACTAACCAAGCAGATCTTCAATTTACTAAAGAGCTACAAATCCAAACCCACATGGGTCGCTGAAATTGCCAAAAACACTGGATTTACAATGGGCATAGTAGATAACAAAACAATTTTTTGAGAAGCAACACAAAAGGTAGGATTTCAGGGGAATAAACAGGCCCGGAAATGGAAGTGGACCCAGGAAGAAAAGAACGACACACGCTCGAAGGATGAAGTTAATTTGCCGTACCTCTCCAAAGGGATTATTTGAATAAATAAAGGAAACCTCAGTGGATTTAGTGTGGCACGTTTTCACGAGTGATATTTGTAGATTAGTAACAGTTCGCATCACAATCTTTACGTGAGTAAAATGTTAATGCGGTCGCTCAATTTTCTGACAAAATTTAGGTTTTCCTCATCTCATCGTAGGTTAGAGGGCGCACTTCCAATTCACTTATGTGTCGATTTTTTTCAAATGCGAAGTGCATAACCATTGGCCAGATGATGGAGCACGAGCAAAATCAACCGATCTAAATCCCACGGAATGTGTGTGGGGTTACTTGAAACAGCGGGAGGAACGTAAGCAAATAACTTCCCCGCAACTTCGTAGTGTTGCGGGATCTAATCATCACGAAAATGTCATGCACCGAGGTTCTTGACTCTCTCCCTCTCTGCACTGAGACGATAATCAATGCTACAAGTGTGTTACGTGAAATAAGGGTGTTTTCTCCTGCGACTTGGAACTGCTTATAAGGAACCAAGAGAAAACGGCCATCTTAGAACAGTCATTTATTAGAAGTTTTATTAGTAAACACAATTAGTGACCTGAATCGCAGAATTCAAAATCTACAGAAATTTTCCTAAAGTATGATAGGTCTTGGAAAAGTCTATAGAATATATGGAGCTAGAAGTCAAACTGTAGAAACTCTGGGAGCGTATACAGAGGTCGAAAGTGAAAACCGAGAAAGCAAAACAGATGATAAAAAAAGAGCAAAAGGCAGATTGTAGATGTCACAGACGTTGTGTACAAGTAAATTGGCGAACTTTTACAAGGGGTCTCCGTGTCTGTAAAGTGTTTTCTCTCACAATTAGGCGCAGCGCTCTCTCTCTCTCTCTCTCTCTCTCTCTCTCTCTCTCTTACACACACACACACACACACACACACACACACACACACACACAGGAGAAAAACACGGCCGTAGTTTTTAATCTTGCCGAGAGCGAGGAGGGATTGCTGCTCAACATTTTAGAAACGGCAGGGTCCAGAAATTGGAGGGATTTACGCGCCCGATAGCAAAAGGCACTTCATTATTTCCCACTGACGAGAGCCCCGGGGCTTCCGAGCAGCTCTCCGCTTCTCGGTCGTAAATAAAACAGAGGCGAACGCTGCCGGCACGCCGCTGCGCACCGGCCAGGCTGGCTCTTCTTCGACCCACCGCCGCCGACGCCGCCTCCGCCACCCACACACAACCCCCCCACCCACCACATATCGCCCGCCTTCGCCCCGGGGAGATAAAATACACGCTCCCGAAATCGGATAGTGTGATTGGAATACTGGAGCCGGCGACCGACGAGGGTGCTTTACTGGGGGGGATCTAAATCACACCCAATTAGTAACGCCGACGTCCCTGTTATCCGATAAAAATTTATAAGGCAATATAACTTACTTTGGCAGCGCGAGAGGCGGCCGGGCCTCGTCGGCAGTTTAAAAAGGCCCAACACTCTGCCGAATTGACTCCCCAATTATCTTTGAATCAGCACCAGCTGGTGCGGCCCCAACCTCGATTTCTGTCCATGTGTATCTGCGTTGCACTTGTACGAGTCTCCCTTACATGGGTCGTTAATTTTCAAACGACCGTGTCGGAAAAATCTCAGGGCTGCAATAATTGCCCTGCAACGATTGACGTAGTACGTTAGAGGTTAATCCTACGATGCGAGGGCACGACTTCTCAGAGGAACAAAAGAGTGACTCCTTCCATTTTCTCGTGCAACAATAAGAAAAAAATTTCAGGATGTAGTTAGCGGGGACTCCTGGTCTGTGGTCACCACCAGACTGCCAAAATCCGTGTGCAGTAAGCGGCGACGTGAGGTTTCTGATGCGTTATTAACAGCAATACTTAACGTTGACAACACAACTTCACCTCTTGCTGCACTTGGGTCTGGACAGTCTGATGATGGAAGAATATTTTTGTCAAGCTGGAGACCACAGCGATTGGTTGTCTTGAGAATAATTTAATCAACCAACACGATCACATTTAGTTCAACGGAATTTCTTTACATCATATAATTACTGGCCGTGGTTCAGTGGTTTCCGCGGCGGTACGACTGAACTACGAACTGCATTTTATGATCTGAGGATGGACGCTGCCGTCGAAAACTGGTAATTTCTTTAGAAATGAAATGTTATTTTGCCGTATAATTAAACTGTTATCACGCCAAATGATGACCGTTGGCCGGTGGAAACTGGTAACTGCATTTCTAAATGCTTTTACGGTTAAGATTTTTGACGTTTTTGATCAATCAATCCTTAGTTGCTACTGATATTAATGACTTTTACGTCAGGACCATCTGCATGCAGTGGATAAAGGCAGCATTTGTTTTGCCAGATTGGTATCGCCCAGTTTATTAAGGCACCAAATGGTTCTGAGCACTACGGGACAACATCTGAGGTCATCAGTCCCCTACAACTTATAAATACGTAAACCTAACTAACCTAAGGACATCACACACATCCATGCCCGAGGTAGGATTCGAACCTGCGACCGTAGCGATCGTGCGGTTCCAGACTGAAGCACCTAGAACCGCTCAGCTACAACGGCCGGCGAGTAAGGAATCATTAGTGGCGGTTAACACACACACACACACACACACACACACACACACACACACACACACACACACTTTCTGCTATTGTATTCATAAGTTACAAACAGTACTGACCTAGGCACCTTTGTGGCAATGTATGTTTTATTATGTACTGTGTGTGTGTGTGTGTGTGTGTGTGTGTGTGTGTGTGTGTGCTGACATTCCTCAACATGTTCTTATGGTATTGCTGGTGAATTTATCGCTCTGCCTGTAGCACTAGAAACATTCTTCAGCATAGGATGCAAAATGAACATACACTCTTTTAATACACTCCTGGAAAATGAAATAAGAACACCGTGAATTCATTGTCCCAGGAAAGGGAAACTTTATTGACACATTCCTGGGGTCAGATACATCACATGATCACACTGACAGAACCACAGGCACATAGACACAGGCAACAGAGCATGCACAATGTCGGCACTAGTACAGTGTATATCCACCTTTCGCAGCAATGCAGGCTGCTATTCTCCCATGGAGACGATCGTAGAGATGCTGGATGTAGTCCTGTGGAACGGCTTGCCATGCCATTTCCACCTGGCGCCTCAGTTGGACCAGCGTTCGTGCTGGACGTGCAGACCGCGTGAGACGACGCTTCATCCAGTCCCAAACATGCTCAATGGGGGACAGACCCGGAGATCTTGCTGGCCAGGGTAGTTGACTTACACCTTCTAGAGCACGTTGGGTGGCACGGGATACATGCGGACGTGCATTGTCCTGTTGGAACAGCAAGTTCCCTTGCCGGTCTAGGAATGGTAGAACGATGGGTTCGATGACGGTTTGGATGTACCGTGCACTATTCAGTGTCCCCTCGACGATCACCAGTGGTGTACGGCCAGTATAGGAGATCGCTCCCCACACCATGATGCCGGGTGTTGGCCCTGTGTGCCTCGGTCGTATGCAGTCCTGATTGTGGCGCTCACCTGCACGGCGCCAAACACGCATACGACCATCATTGGCACCAAGGCAGAAGCGACTCTCATCGCTGAAGACGACACGTCTCCATTCGTCCCTCCATTCACGCCTGTCGCGACACCACTGGAGGCGGGCTGCACGATGTTGGGGCGTGAGCGAAAGACGGCCTAACGGTGTGCGGGACCGTAGCCCAGCTTCATGGAGACGGTTGCGAATGGTCCTCGCCGATACCCCAGGAGCAACAGTGTCCCTAATTTGCTGGGAAGTGGCGGTGCGGTCCCCTACGGCACTGCGTAGGATCCTACGGTCTTGGCGTGCATCCGTGCGTCGCTGCGGTCCGGTCCCAGGTCGACGGGCACGTGCACCTTCCGCCGACCACTGGCGACAACATCGATGTACTGTGGAGACCTCACGCCTCACGTGTTGAGCAATTCGGCGGTACGTCCACCCGGCCTCCCGCATGCCCACTATACGCCCTCGCTCAAAGTCCGTCAACTGCACATACGGTTCACGTCCACGCTGTCGCGGCATGCTACCAGTGTTAAAGACTGCGATGGAGCTCCGTATGCCACGGCAAACTGGCTGCCACTGACGGCGGCGGTGCACAAATGCTGCGCAGCTAGCGCCATTCGACGGCCAACACCGCGGTTCCTGGTGTGTCCGCTGTGCCGTGCGTGTGATCATTGCTTGTACAGCCCTCTCGCAGTGTCCGGAGCAAGTATGGTGGGTCTGACACACCGGTGTCAATGTGTTCTTTTTTCCATTTCCAGGAGTGTATATTAACCTGTTTAGTGGTAGCCGGCCGTTGTGGCCGTGCGGTTCTAAGCGCTCCAGTCTGGAATCGCGTAACTGCTACGGTCGCAGGTTCGAATCCTGCCTCGGGCATGGATGTGTGTGCTGTCCTTAGGTTAGTTAGGTTTAATTCTAGGCGACTGATGACCTCAGAAGTTAAGTCGCATAGTGCTCAGAGCCATTTGAACCATTTTGTTTAGTGGTACGTACGTATTATCGCCAACAGTGGAATGTATTTTGTGAGGCCACATTTAAGTGTGTGATTTTATATATATATATATATATATATATATATATATATATATATATATATATATATATATATATGAGAGAGAGAGAGAGAAAGGGGGGGGGGCAGATTTTGTTCAAATGTGTGTGAAATCTTATGGGACTTAACTGCTAAGGTCATCAGTCCCTAAGCTTACGCACTACTTAACCTAAGGACAAACACACACACCCATGCCCGAGGGAGGACTCGAACCTCCACCGGGATCAGCCGTAGAGTCCGTGACTGCAGCGCCTACACCGCTCGGCTAATCCCGCGCGGTCCAGATTTTGTAGTGACTTGTTAGTTACGTGTGTCTGGTCGCTTATCACACCTTTGTGTGTAATAGTTTTCACGTTTTGCGATGAGATATTTATTGCGATTATTTATTCTGGCAGTTTTAATGTCTCGATGTATATTTGTGGGGTGGTGACTATATAGTTCTGAATACCATGGAAATATGGAGTGATTGGTGTCATTCATCCAACATCTTATACATATTATACATGGTGTTAAAGGGATCTAAGTGCAGATACGTTTTTTGATCACTGAAGACAGTTTACTGAACAACATTACGTTGAGTGTTCTATATTCAGAAAACTCCCTCTTTCTCCAAAAAAGTCTGCAGCTCGTGGTCGTGCGGTAGCGTTCTCGCTTCCCACGCCCGGGTTCGATTCCCGGCGGGTCAGGAATTTTCTCTGCCTCGTGATGACTGGATGTTGTGTGCTGTCCTTAGGTTAGTTAGGTTTAAGTAGTTCTAAGTTCTAGGGGACTGATGACCATAGATGTTAAGTCCCATACTGCTCAGAGCCATTTGAACCATTTTTTTCTCCAAAATCTACTGCAGAGCTTAAGTTTGTGAAGTGTAGACATTCCACACAGCAGACGCAAACAAGGAAACTGGTTCCGCTGTTATAGTTTACAAGTGTAATTGTACTTTTGGTGTAGTTCTTGTCCAACTGGAATGCTCGATTCAAATTTATTTGAAAAGAAATTCGTTGCTCAGTATAACGAAAGTGCCAATGTCAAGAAATCTGAGAATAACACAGAATTTTTGTACGGCTTCTCTGAAACCGAAGTTATGAATCATAATTTTGCTGAGAAGGCGAGAGTTGGAAATACAAGCCGGTGGACAGTTTCCATTTGTTAAAATGTTCCACAGCAGGATACACTCCACCGTATGGTGCAGCATACACTTTTGAAATACATTAATTGCAACAAACCAGCAGTGAAGGAACATGAATCAATTTATCCTGTGTATTCCTACATCATTTCAGGTTTGACAGGGTCCACTAAGGCACGGATAGTTTTGGAAATTCATTAAATATAGTTTAGTTATTTATTCTGGTCAGAAAGTCCTTAAAGTTCGCTGTTTCGCTGGAACAGAAATTTTACTTGTTAAATGTCGCATATCTTCTCTGCTTTTATTTCCTCCACCATCTGCTTCGAATTAGCTACAAATGTCGAACTCTGTCTTTGAAGACTTCGAAATCGGCAAATTTTTCAATCTAACATTCCCTCCTTTTGGTGCACAAAAGCAGACAGTTTCCTTAAATTGACCAGGAAAATCGCCAAAGAACTGTTCTCATTCACAACCATCCAGGTGTCTTGCAAGAACTGACATTTATGTGCGAAGTATACTTCGTGGTGCGAGAAGCTGGCTTTAAGGTCTCGATAAGATGAAACTACGGGACATCGCCAACAAATTGAAGCAGAGCGGGAAAGTGCTTTTTTTTTACGACCTGGTCACCGCCCCGATTCGAGCTTATGAAACACACTGGTGAGAATCGAGTTTGGAGAGAACGAGTTACGAAATAACTGTTACTGGTGAGAACTTTATCAGGCCTTTATACACACACACACACACACACACACACACACACACACACACTCCTTTTTGTCTCCTCGGCAGCTGGTGCCGTTTGATTCCGAATTTTATGTGACGGTTGCTGGGCGCAGCCCGGTAATCTGGGCGGATCGTTATCTGGTACGCAGCAGTCGCCCGCTGCCCCTTTCTCACGCCAGCTGATTTACGAGGTGACTCGCGTAACTTCGGAGGTGGTCAGCCGAAGTCCGGCGAACGTATCGGGCCACTAGGCAATCCAAAAAGCAGACTGCCGGGCGTAGCTCTATCCCACGCGTAATTGACAAGGACTACGAATAAATATTACACGAAAAACTCGCCGCTTCGGCGGTCGTTATGCAAAATGCTCCCCGGTCGGCGGCGGGCGCGTAGCCGGACGCCGTATTAGGCGCTGGGGCAACCGGTCTTTCCCAGCGGGCGGGCTTTGCGTGTTGATGGCCGGTTATCAGAGCCGGACGGGCACTTTAATCAATTTCGCTTGAGTGAGCTGTTCCGTCTCTGCCGATCCGAGACCAGCGCATCGCGGCAAGAACTAGACGTTACCCTCTCGCGATCTACTTTGGAAGCTACAGTTCAGTGTAAAGATAAAACACCTTACAGTCATGAGTCATCATTCATTCAACAGTGGCCCTCTGCTGTCACCTGCCATTTCCAGCTTTGAAAGACCTGAGCGTTGCGTATCTGCTTGTAAATTTTGCTTTCAGTGGCTATGGTACTGTAACAGTGCCCTGAGGAACAGGGTTCAAATTTACGCCCGAATAGTTGTAGTTTTCTGTAGTTTCCCTACATTATTTCATGCAAACTCGAAGGGGTTGCATTCGAGTTTCGGCCCATTCCGTTAGGCATATCTCCCGAACTCGGTGAGGGACTGCTATCGTGGAGGCCGTTCAATAAGTAGTGCAACACTTTTATCTAGTTCAGTTGAAAACAAAGTGGAAGTTGTTGTGGGACGTCGTGGAATGTTGTCGCTCCAGCTCCTATAGTTTGATGAAGAAGTTCTGATAGAAGGCGGTGCCATACGTAGCCTTCAAAATGGTGTCTGAAACACAGGTGCGTTCCAAGTAGAGAGTTGTCGTTTAGTTTCTTTCGGTGGAAAACCA
Source organism: Schistocerca piceifrons (assembly GCF_021461385.2). Classification (NCBI taxonomy): domain Eukaryota; kingdom Metazoa; phylum Arthropoda; class Insecta; order Orthoptera; family Acrididae; genus Schistocerca; species Schistocerca piceifrons. The sequence goes on from NC_060142.1 coordinate 524,795,864, forward strand.
GAGCATCACAGATATTCATGTCTACGGAGACCTGGCAGTGAACATAAGCACGGTGAGTCGTCGTGCGAGGCGTCTGTCATCATCGCAACGTAGTCGCGAAAACCCGTCCGTTCTCCAGCGTGCCTGCCGACTGCACATAGCCTGTGACGTGCGGACACTCTCATTCGAGGTGATCGACGGATCACCTCCAAACACCTCTCTACTCAACTGGACACCTCTGTTGGTAGTGTTGACACACCAGCCCACCAGTTAGGGTACCCAGAAGTGTGTGCCGGTTGATTCTCTCGCCGCCTAACAGAAGACCATAAGGACCAACGAAGGGCCATCTGTGCAATGAAGAGTGCACTCCGCGGGAAGCAGTAAGTGGAAGACGGGGAGGTTATTAATGCAAAAATACGTTGGAGTCGTACCATGGGAGCTCAAAGGCCCTCCCAGACAAACGGCCTTCGTATTGAACGGAAATATTTTGAAAAATGAGGTTTCGCAGCCAGAAGAGCGGGAAAAAATTTAGTGCGTTGGAATTCAGAATAA